>NC_081408.1:25242018-25592018 GCF_030272615.1 Cryptomeria japonica | reverse complement strand
ATGAGTGGCATCAAATATTTGACATTTAAAATTTAGCTCTTTAATAAACTCTACCAATGAGTGGCATCAAATATCTGCCATTTAAACAATTAAGTAGTAATTACCATAAATGAAGTACGTTGAGAAGACCACATTCTCATGCAAAGAACTAGTCAAGAAGCGTACATTCATTCCAAAGCATTTTGAATAAATCTTAGCGCTATCATAGTTCAATATTTTACATATTTTTATTATTGAACGAATCATTCAATAAACAAAACTAAAACTTCAGCTGGTCGCAATTCTAGGCCTTGCTTTAGCTCAAGCCTCTCCGTGTAAGGGGCACTCGAAAGCAATCTTGTGTATATATGTCGTCCTCATGGCCAACGCCATTTGTATATATTATGTGTATATATCCTACGAGCAGCTTTCTAAACTTGGGTATTTGCAGAGATGTAACAGACGCTGCCAAAGAATTGAAGGATTTTGCATTTAAGCAACTTAGTGACGACTGATGAAAAGAACTGGTCAGGAAGGGGCGTGGATTAATTCAATTGACAAAAAATAGGAGATTTATTAAACTATGATATTATTTTTTTTAATTTGCTTGAATATATATTATATAATAATCAAGCTTCTAAATCTGGTAACAATTGAATTATCCGTTCTTATACGATTTTATAGTAGCATTAAGAAATGGAAAGCATGTGTTTTGCTAAAGGAAAGCGTGTGTTTAGCGAACGGAGTCAGCGGTCAAAGGATGAGTTGGGTTGAATATTATCCTCATATTGGTTCACGCACAACGCATCTTCCATTAGTGGAGAAAATGCATAACCCTACTTACGTTATAATCAATCAAATCGGTCATTTTCGGAGAGCGAAATAGTCGCTGAATTTCTGGGCTACCGGCAATGAATTTTAAGTTAATTCAGCGACTGTGACCATGAGCATTAACGAGGGAAAGGGAAGAGGTGGTCTTATGAGGAAATTATTATTTTTTAAATCGTTTTCTTAAAAAATAGGAACTCTTACTTTTTAGGTCTGTAAATTTAAGGATGTGAAAATGGGGTGGAGTTAGAAATTGTCTCACCGGATTACGAATATTTTATGTCACTTGTCAATCATCTGAATTTTAGAGGGAAACCTAAATTGTTCTAGGAATAAATCACTATAAAAAGGTCACCTACAAAATTGATAATTGATTTCAACTCTAGATTCAATAAAATGTGAGAAAGAACACCCTTACAGTAGGAGGTTAGAACCTCTCAATGGCTTATGAATTAGTTGTCATACTTAGCGAAAAATAATGTGAGCAATATAAGAAAACTTACTTCTTACCTACCAATGCAATGTTTCCTAAATTTTGACTTCTAGCACAAGAATAAATACCTAGCCTTTAAATTATTACTTTCCATATTCACAATATATTCCCTCCTCCATGTATTTCAAACTCAAATAGTCCCCAAAATGGAAGACACAAACCATATTTTTGAAATTTCTTAAATAAAATTATTGATTTGAAGAGGTAACAAGAACTGTATCATAGGTTGATATTTTATGGAAATCAAGGTCTATAGGCCACTTCTAATTCCCTGAGCCCCAACAACTCGGTCTAGACATCTCAAGGATCATAGGTAGGTGTCGACAACTCCAAAGCCCCATATCAAAGAAATGGATTTAAAAATAGAAAAGCCAAGAGTAAAGTCACATGCAACCACAAAACCAAATTACATTAGGACTTACATAATCTTGCAACAAGTTCCTCATAATCCATCGAGCTATAATACCAAGACATAACAATGTTATAGATTATCCCAACATATGGTTTTTCTCATGCAATGATACTTGTTCTTTCAAGAGTTGTCCACGATAGGATTTACAATAAAAAGTAGTTGAAAAAAGATAAAATTTTACTAAGATTGGAGGAGTGGTACCTTAACTCTCTTATCAATTTATAAGAATTTAACATGTTGTCCTAATAGGTAAAATATAATGTATCTCTGTTAAACAACAAGAAGGTTTTTTCTTAAAGAAAACATTCTTCACATGAGTTGAAGAAAAGAAAGAAAATTTCACAAATAATTTGAAGTTACATCTAAGCCTTTTCCATTTTAGTCTAATCATTTCATAAGGTCGAAAAAGAAAATGGTGGAGAATATGATTCGAAAAGAATGATTAGGTTCAATTCAAAAATTCATGATAGCCCCAATTTGGATGATATAGCTTCAACGTTGATTTTTTACAAATGCATACGATGGGGACATCTAATGTAGTGACTAGAAAGTCAATACATTAAGTTAATAGGTTATTCTCTAAGAGCCTAAATCATTCACCCTCTCAATGTGCTAGAATAACTGAAGAAAATAGTTACAAGCATGGCACTATGGGACATCCTAACCCTGAGTAAATGAGTTTTCTTCAAGAATCTCTAAAGGTGTAATAAAATCCATCAAGACACCCAACCAAGCTATTAATGTTAGAAAAGAGATAATGGAACATTAAAAGGCCATTCAACATCAACATATTAACTATTTTTTATTATATTAGCACAAAGGTTAGTAAATCTTATCCTATGCCATTCCATTTGGTATTATAATTCTTTAAAAAATGCTGCATTTAACTTTGTGATAGAATTTGGTGCAAGACCACAATCATGCCAAAAAGGATTATCAAATTCATAGGGTTAGATTATGAACATATGGAAAATGGATTCATACAGTTGGATGGAGAAAAACATAGATACTATGGAATGTAAAAAATATTCTCCTTACCATGTATGCTTTCCCTAATATTAGATCATTCTTTAAGATATGATAATAATTTATATTCCTCTAATATTTGGCATGCACATATGTTTATCTAAACATTTAACCACAAAGTTGGGAGGATAATTTATTCTTGATTGTTCCTCACGTTACTATTAGGACCAAATATGGTTCCAAATTATTATTTTCATCAAATCTTTACAAAGACCATATTTCTCATGAAGTGATGACTAATTTGGAGTCTTCTCGCAATATGTTGTCTAAAGAAAAAAATGAAAAAGTAGAGCTCTTAGAAGGAGAAAAAAGTCATTGAAATCCTAGATCTAACTAATAGAAAGAAGAATGGGAAATACAAGAATCACAATACACCTCTTATATGGAAATTTTGACATATCTAGCCTTAAGACTTATGTCATGTACATGGAAAAGATCAAACCGTATACCCAACATAAATGATCTCCTAAAACTAGCTACTAAGGAAGATGTGAGTATCTCAAAACTATGGAGCTTATATTTTGATACTTCTAGATATAATGTAGGGAATTTAGGAATAGGTTTGCATCTAATTTTACCAAAGATAAAGAGAGTTCTAAAAGCTTTCCATTTTCAATTCATTTATACCAAAAATAATGTTGACGCAAGAGATAACTATGATGCTATTATGGATGCAATCTACTCCATTGTTGTTAATTTGGTTTTATGAGCTATTGTAGGGATATATGATGCTAGAATTATTAATAGGGATAGGAAAGTAGAGAAATATTGATGTTGTTAAGGGAAGGGATGGATTGGCAATCTTAACAATTTTGTAGCTCAATTAACCAACAATAGGGATTTACTTTTCCTAGCCCAAATGTTAGGATGTATGAGTGTGTTGATGGGTTGATCTACATCTTGTATAAAATGTTGTAACTATCTTCATTTCTGTTAATACAAAGGGAGATACCCCCACTGGTAGCACATACCTTATTTTAAAAAAATAAGGAACTATTTTCTCAAAACAAGCATTACTTTCATGGATTGAAGAAAAGGAAGCAATTTTTGCAAATAATTTGACTATATCTAAGGCTTTTCCATTATTGTATAATTATTTCATGATGTATAAAAGTAAATAGTGGAAAATATGATTCCAAAACCATGATTATAATTATTTAGATATCGATCTAAATAATGGTTTTTTGTAAGCACATACAATGAGGACATCTAATGGAGTGACTAAAAATCCAAGGTATCAAGATAGTCCAGATTATCCTATAGAGCACAAATCATTGACCCTCTTAATGTTGTAGAATAAGTCAAGAAAATTGTTGTAACAATGTCACTATAGGAAATCCTACCTATGCTTGAGTAAATGAATTTTCTTAAAGAATCTCTAAAGATGTAATAAATTATATCTAAGATACCCTACCAACCTATTAGCATGCATATATGATTTCTGAACAGGTATGCAAGAATGAATTATAGACCCAAAAATGGGAAGTAGAGAGGTACCTGAGATTTAAATATGGGCTCAAAAGTCTAGGACAAAGATGCTAGACATATTTGAGCCTAAAGTGCCAAATACAAACAACTAAAATAGTTTTGGAATCAAGATCTCTCTCTAATATCTCTCTAAAATTTCTTCAAAAAAGCTTCAATCATTGATGCTAGGCAACTTTTACCCAATTCTTTTTTTTTTTCAAAATTAGGTCTTGTGTATCTTCATCTACTCCTTTCATATCTATATGTTTTTATCTCTAGATCCTATCACCCGCACACACAAAAGGGAAAAATATTGTTGGGTTGAAAGGGAATTGCCTAGATCAAACCTTGGGTATGGAATTAACCCTATGATTAATTGAAATGAAAATGAAAGAATTCCTTAAAAGGGTAGATGCTAGATCAAAATTTGAAATGCTTGATTGAATTGTTATACATTTACGAATCTTTTTCTTGAAGTCTTCATGAAATGGTTGATGTTGTCATGTAGGAATTCAAGTATGTCTTCAAAAGAGCTTGATTGTGTTAGAAATATGTGTTCTCATTGTCATTGATATCAAACTGGCTATTCTCAAATGAGCATTTTGGTTATATTCTATGCTCCTTACATGGTCTCGTTTTGTACAATTACTGTGGGATTCTTGTATCAGATGCGGTCTGGTTTAGTGTAGTTATAGTGGGATTCTAGTATGGTCATGCAGATTTATAAAGCTTATTTTTCATGGCTCCAAAAGGCATTTAATGATGTATCCTGAAGTTTCTAGATCTTTGGTGAAGGTTTATTGGATCCATAGTTGGTGGATAGATATATGTGACTATTTCGGTGTTAGTGTAGAGGAATGCGTTGAATTCTTATACCTACTAGTACTTTGGTCATGCAATTCACTTATTTAATGTTAGCGGTATTTGTTGATTCTATCTTCAACAACTACAAGCCTTTTTAATGGTTTGCATTGAATATTTTGTAAAGTTGTGGTTGTGTGCTTTTACAATGTTACCTTTTGCACTTGAACCATAATATTTTGGTATGTGTGATTGTGTGTGGACTTATGCCTATGATGATCTAGGATGGACTTAATAGGTCAGTATTTTGGTGTGACGATAACCATACTTTTAACAAGTTGTATTAATGTCCGGGTCACAAGTTCAAACCCCCTCACTTGTGCTGGGGGAGGGGGGATTATTGCAAGGTGTGCACCCTCGGTCTCCTTGTGTTGTGCGGTGTAGCGCTTGGGTTTGTAACATGGCTTGACTGCCTCTTGTGGATTCTATAAGTCTTGCGGTTGTATCAAGCATTAACAAGTTGATCTTTTGGTGCAACAACCATACTTCTAACAATATGTGGTTGCATGGTTATCCATTATGCTTGGACACATGAAGGATGCATTGGGGTGGGTTGATGTTTCAAAAATATTCATGGAGACTCTATATGTGTATTGTAATACTTTGATTATCAAATAATACAAGTGTAGATTCCTTTTTTTTGTAAGTTTGTATGCATGCTTTTCTCTCATGTGGTTATGTAAAAAATGCTTTGACCAACTTGGTAAATTTTCCTAATGAGAAAATCATTATTATTTCTTGATAGTTGCTATTCGTTATAAATGCATTTTAGATGGTCTACCACTTATCATTCATAACTTTATCTCATTGTCAAATCTGAGCTTCTCTTTAGTTGAAGCATTTTCATCTAATGAAAATTCATAAGTAATTTGGTGTATATATAGACCTCATGACCCATGCCATTTATATGCACTGTGTGCTATATTGTATGAATAAGCTTTCCAAATCTGGGTATTTAATAAACTCTACCAATGAGGGCTAGCCTTAAACCACACACACTAAATAACATATTAAGCCTAGAGAATGTTAGTCAACTTTGAGTGTTTAACACTTATAAGCCTAGAAGTGAACTCTAGTGTGACAACACACATTAAGCAACATATTAAGCCTAGAAAATGTTAGTCGTGTTTAACACTTTTAAGCAAAGAAGTGTAAGCTTAGTGTGTGTGGTTTAAGTCATTCCACCAATGAGTTGTATGGAGGATTTGTCATTTAAGCAACTAAATGTTAACGATCAAAAAGGAAGTTGGTTGAAAAGACAAAACATGGGCATTGGTTATGTGTTCTATAATTATGCAAAGAACTAGTCAAATAATATATATTCATTCGAAGGCACTTTATATAAATATCAAGATGCTATCATAATTCATTTTTTTACATATTTTTATTATTGAAAGTCTCTTTCAATAATCAAAACTAAAAATTCAAATCATTTTCAAATCATAAATGAGGTGTGAAATCATTATTTAACATGAGAAAAAATATTCACAATTTTTCGCATAACATACTCTACTCATGACTCATTTTGGAGGTTCCTTTGGGGAGATATATTCTTCAGAAACTTTTGTATAGGAGATTTTTCGGAATATACAAATGGAAGGAGGAGTGAAGACAGAAGAGACCTCCCCTATAAATCGCTGGCATAACTCCCAACAACTCTAACGAACCCTGCAATTTGTTCCAAATCAGAAAGACCTCCTTGCATTTCAGGATCTGCAACCGATCCTTCCAAATCCACCACAAAAACATACTCAAAATACTTGAAACCTCCCACGCCGTCTCTCATCGGCTTTTCCCTTCTCGGCCGGCTCTCGATCTTCACAACTCTCAACCCTCTCCTTTCGAAAATCTCCACAGCCTTGAACAGACAAGCAGTTTCTACAGAAAACGCCACCGTTGTTTTGCAAGTTCTGCCGGTGGCTTCCGAAGCCACCTGTAAATGTTTAGCAAGAACAAGAAACCGCGTAAAGTTATCGTCATCATCCTGCATCGCCGGCTCCAAAACACGGAGCCCTAATTCCCGCCCAGCAACGCCGCTGCAAATAACTGCCACGTCACAACATTCTCTCTTGACCACTAAACGCGCCGCCTCGGGGGCACAATCGACGGCCTCAACGGTGGCGTTCAGAGTCTGCAACCGGCGGCGGCAGTGACTCAGCGCCTGCGGGTGGCCGAGAATCCGTCTTATGCCATTTATGCCATTTAGCCCCAATAGACAATGATTAACTTTCAGAATCACCTCCCCCACGATGTGTATATTCCGGTGGCGCAACAACAGATCGTAGTTTCTGCCTACGACACCGTCTAAAGAATTTTCCACCGCCACCACTGCTGTATCAGCAGCGCCGCTTTCCAGAGCTTCGAAGGCCGAGTACATATTTTCTGGGCAGGGAAGTGCCTCGCACCGCTTGAATGCTTCAACTGCCGCCTCATGGCTGTACGATCCGCGCGCTCCCTGGTACGCTACTTTCACTGGTTTGCCTTCGTAAAAATCCCCTGGCAATTTGGGTTTTACCGGTAATAGCAAATCATTAATGTTATTATTGCTCGAGAGTAACGGGTCATTATAAATTCGTTCCAGGCGATCTACTTCTGATCGCTGAAACTTCAGCTGGTCGCCAATTCTGGGCCTTGCTTTAGCTGAAGCCTTTCTGTCTAAGGGGCGCTCGCAAGCAATCTTGTGTATATATGTCGTCCTCATGGCCAACGCCATTTGTATATATTATATGTATATATCCGACGAGCAGCTTTCTGAATTTGGGTATTTGCAGAGATGTAATGAACTCTGTGGCAGGAATTGGTATTTAAGCAACTTAGTGACGACTGATAAAAGATCTGGTCAAGAAGTGGGGTGGATTAATTCAACAGAGAAAAATTAGGAGATTTATTAAACTATGATATTATTATTTTTAAATTATTTTTTCTATTTTCTTGGATATATATTATATAATAATCCAGCTTCTAAATCTGCTAATATCTGTTGTTATAAATGGGAAGCATGTCTTTAGCAAACGGAAAGCGCGTGTTAAAAGAACAGGGTCAACGGTCAAAGGATGAGGATGAGCATCTTCCTCTTGGCTTCTTTCCATTGGTGGAGAAAATACATTACCCTACTTACGTTATAATCAATCAAAATCGGTAATTTTCCGGGAGCGAAATAGTCGCCGAAATTGCGGGCTACAAGTAAGGAATTTTTAGTTAGCTAAGCGACAGTGACCGTGAGCGTTACTACATTTTGAGGGAGGGGATAAGGGAGAGCTCGTCTTATAAAGAAATTGTAGGGATATATGATGGTAGTATTTTTGACAGGGGTAGGGAAGCAAAGAAATATTGATGTTGCTTAGAGAAGGGATGTAATGGAATCTTAATGATTTGGTAGCTCATTCAACCAATGATAGGGATTTGTTTTTCTTGGTTCAAATGTATAGGATGTATGAGTGTGTTGATGGGTTGATCTATATCATGTACAAAATATTGTAATTTTATTCATTTTAGTTAATACAGAGGGAGCTATCCTCATTAGTAACACACACCTTTTTCAAAAGACAAGAATATTTTTTTCAAAACAACCATTATTCTCATGGATTCAAGAAAAGGAAGAAATTTATACAAATAATTTGACTATATCTAAGACTTTTTCATCTTAGTCTAATTATTTCATGATGTATAAAAGGAAAATGGTGAAGAATGTGATTCCAAAACTATGATTATGGTCAATTCAAAAAGCCACAAGAGCCCCAATTTTGATGTTATAGTTTTAAGGTAGGAAAATGTAGATATCGATGTAAAAAATGATTTTTTACAAGCACATAAAATGGGGACATCTAATGTAGTGACTAAAAATACAAGGTAACAAGATAGTCCAAATTATCCTCTAAGAGCACAAATCATTGACCCTCTCAATGTTGTAGAATATAGCTGCAATCATGTCACTATGCGACATCTTGCGTATGCTTGAGTAAATGAATTTTCATTAAGAAGATCTAAAGATGCAATAAATTCTAGCATAGATGCCCTACTAGGATATTAGCATGCACAAACAGTTTAAAAACAGGTACGAAACCATGAATTATAGACTAATAAATGGAAAGCAAAGAGGAAACTATGATTAAAATATGGGCTCAAAAATATGGGACAAAGATGCTAGGCATCCTTGACCCAAAATTGTTAGATATAGACAACTAAAGTAGTTTCAGAATCAGGATATCATTGTAATTATCTCTTTAAAATTTGGTCAGAAAAGTTTCAATCATTGATGCTAGGAAACCTTGACTTGGTCCTTTCACTTCTTCAAAATTAGGTCTTGTGCATCTCAATCTTCTCCTTTCATAACTATATTTGTTGTCTCCAGATCTTGTAACCTCCACACACAAGAAGGAAAAATATTATTGGATTGAAAGGGGTTTGCCTAGGTCAAACCTTGGGTTTTAAATTAACCCTGTCATGAATTGAAATGAAAATGAAAGCCTGCCTTGAAAGGATAGATGCCATTCAAAATTTGAAATGCTTAGTTGAAATGTTATACCTTTATGAATCTTCCTTGTCTTGAATTTTTCATGGAAAGGTTGATGTTGTCATGTAGGAATGCTTAATTGAAATGTTATACCTTTATGAATCCTACTTCTCTTGAATTTTTCATGAAAACGTTGATGTTTTCATATAGGAATTCAAGTATGTCTTCAAAAGAACTTGATCATGGATGCCATCTTGAATTATTGAAATTTGAATAATTCAAATGTTATACTATTGGTAAACAGATTTGTCTTTCGTTTTCTAATTAAATTATAGTAGTGTGAAACACAAGAAAGCAGACAAATTCTTCTACCAATCAGTTGGAAAATCATTTAATTGATTAACCTCTGAATTTAGGTACAACTCCATCTAGTAAATATTCATTCGGCTCCAAATTACATACAATCAATGGAATGCTTTTCACCAGAAAGAACTTAAAGGCAATTGCATACACCAGTCAATACAAAATGAATGCAAGCACTGATTCATATATAACCTTTTATATTAAGCCGACTGACTTCATACGGTCACTAAAACAAAATGAAAAAGCCTTCAGAGATGAACTTAGCCAATAGTTTTCTGCACATATAGAAAGTATAACAGCCCCTTCTTCAAAATAGACTTACACAAAAATCAAACTTTGAAACCAAACACACAGATTTGAGACTGAAAATAGCTGTTAAAAAGATTCACATTCACAGATGATCCTTAACTTCCTTCATACACAAAAAAATGTATTTAGCTAGTTTTAAAGATAGTCTTATTCAAAAACTTAGCGAACCCATTCAAAGTTATTACATTAGATACTTATAGGTCACCAGACCCAATAGTCTTTTAAACCAAAGTAAAATTAACTCATAAGAGTTAATGGAAATCAACCCTAACTGCAATAACCGAATTTTAAAGAAAATAACTAGGCTTGCTGGCAAACAACTGCCAACAGTGCTAGTCATGCAGTCTGCTCTGTTTCGGTATGATCTCTTGGGTTAGTGTCTTGAACAGACACCATCACCGCCTTGGCCGCACTCCACTCTCGGTGTCCTTTTAAAAACTCTTGGATTATAGTTATGTGCAACAAACTGATATGAATAACCCTCCATTTCCAGAGCTCCTTCTTCCTCTTCACCATTTGCACTTTATCTTTGTGAGAATCCAGATGATCGAGGCAAACGGTGAGCATTGATTCCACCTTAGAGATCCCTGTAAAATCTTCCACAGACAAGGATTTCTCTGTCTTGATTTGTCTGATGTGGCTACCGAACTGGTTAATCATCTTCATGGTGTCCTCCAGAGTTTCACCGTCTTCCTTAAGTAGTTGAACATCCACATAGCGTAAGTCCTTCTGCATGGTCGCCCTCAAGACTGTTAATTCAGCATGCAGGTTGGCTGACTCGTTATAAACCTGCTCAATAATCTGATTGCACCACTCAATACTCTCCTTGCAAATGAACATGACATCTTCGTTCAAACCTAACACTTGGTTTTCAGCTAGAAAGTTCATTAGCCCATAACGTTGAATATCCTGCATCTGCTTCGAAATCATAGCCCATTTAGACTTCTCCTTTTGCCATGAGACCAAGTCGGAATCTAAGGCTTTGGTAACCTCATTAGCATCCTTAAAAATTTGGACCAAGTCAGTTATGTAATTGGTTGCCTGGCACATGATTGTGGTGAGCCATTCTGAGAAAACTTCGGTGATCATCCTATTCCGTTGAACCTCATCCAGGAATTTTTGATTGCTAGGTGACTTTGGACTAAAAGGGCCTGAATGTTGGCATAATGGCAACGGTCTATTCTACAAAGCATGGATATATTGAGCCATTTGTGTTAAACTTTGTTTCAACTCAGTCTTGTCCCTCTCATCCTTCCAGGTACGGGAGATGATTCGTTTGGTGGAAGTCTCCAAGTGCTTACATCCACGACTCTAGTTTCGATTCCCAAATCTATTCGTTCAACAACATAATCTGCCTCTGAAGCCATAGAAGCATCTTTGTTAGGCTCGGGTCTAGCAATATCTGCAGTCCAATGCTTCGTATTTTCATCAAAGTCAATCATTGCCTCTGTTTTTAACTTTTTGGGCTTTGTAGACCTTCCCAGACATTTACTTATGACATCCTCCATTGACACTGAAATCGGAACTACATTCCTTTTCCTGGTGATGGACTCATTTAGCCATTTTGGTGCTAGGGTTAGCTCTTTTGAAGGCATGCATGGAAGCCCTGCTGAGGTGGGAGGCGTGGTATGGTCTATATGAGACTGGATCTCAAGTGTTCTTGAGTCCTGAAAAATAGTGTCTATGTCAATTGAAAGCTTGTCCACTTCGGAAACAGGGGATGTCATCTTGCTCGGTGTTTCCTCTAGATCCAAATCCAGAATGAGGTGAGAAACCGATGGTTTGAAACCCTTCTTAGATCTCGATCTGGTAACTCGACCAGCAACAGTAAGCTCAACCTTGATGTTAAGTTTCTCCTCCTTAATCCTTCCCTGTGCTTTTCCTACATTAGAAATGGGAATGTTAGTCACAACAGAAATTTTATTCGCAGTACTCCTCTTCCCATTTTTGCTTCTTGAGCTAGTGGCTCATGCTAGGTGAAAACGGTGACCCCTAAGCCAATTTTCTGTCCTTTGGATTACACCGAAAGTGCATGTCTGAACACTGTCGCCCATCTTCTTGTTCCAATCTATTTCAGGAAGAGGTTCATCATGAACCCGCTTCATAAACTCAAAGTCAAGTGTGTCCTCATCATCGCCGGTGACACCTGAGATATCCATGGGTAACTTCATATCATGAATTTGCATCAAATTTAGTCTTGACCAATGGTGCAGGAGTACCCTTCTAAGGTCTTCCTCTATGTGATTTTTCTTGGAATTTTGCTTCCTAAAGAACCCATGTAAATGTAATAAGAGCCAAGAGCTCATTGGTCTTGTTTAGGTCCTAGTTTAGGTCCTAGGTTCATAAGTCTAGGTTAAGTTTTCTTATGGAGTAGAGGGTATGTGTGTCATTGATGAGTTTGGGGTCCTTGTAGCATGGTTGTGTCCATAGGATAGCCCAAGGTAGACCCAAAAGTCAAGAAAAGAAACATTGTAGAAGTTGCTCAGAAGTTGTAAAAATTGGCATGACAACTTTTCAAAGTTGTCATGCAACTTTTCCACCAAATAGGTCATAACCTTAGTTTGGCATTAGGAACCCTAACCATGGCACACCAATCAAGGCAAAGACACTATAAGCTGTTGCAAACCCTAAAATGGGGGGTTAGATGTCAAATTGTACGACCAAGAGAAAAGACCTTGACTATGATAGTGTTTTTGTTTCCAGTCGACACAAATGAAGCATTAACAGGTTGATAATGGATTGTTTTGTAAACTAAACGGTGTTGTGAATCGTGCATAGTGTTTATACTTTCATTTTGAGCACTTAGGGTAGGTTTTTTTTGTGCAGGTTTTTGTGTGTTTGTAATTATTTTGTGAAGTACTCTATCACTGTCCAGTTTAGGACTGTTTTGTGTAATGGAATGATAACTCCTATCCCCATTGTGGAGACACCATGAAACCATGGGGAATAGGAGTGACAACCTTGTACCGTATTCTAAAGTAAGTAGGGCCCCTAAAGATGCAAGAAAGTCTTTTAATGACCCACTCCTAGGCGAGACTAGATTGTGCCTGGCTGGGAAGGGTTGAAGTTGCAGAGGTCCATGAGAGAAAGGTAGGACAAGGAGGGAGGCACCCTTTGGAGGAGGTGAAGAGGGATGTGTGAAGCAGCATTGGTGAGAAGGAGGAGCTCCCACCAATCCAGATAAGGTGGCAAAGACAATAAACCATCACTGTGACCTAGGCAGGTCTTAAAACCCTTGTAAAAAACCCTTAACAACCCCAAAATTCACCTAGGGCAGTGTACGGACACTTGGAGGCCCAAAACCAGGAAAATATTTGAGCCCTTGCCAAATGATTAGTAGTCCTTTTGGGAATATTCACAAGTGTGTGCATTGTTTGCAAGAGGAAGCCCTAAAAGTCCGGAATGGAGGCCTAATTGGGCACATTCCTTGTAGCCCTATTTTGTAGAAAAAAGAAAAATAGTGAGATCGGTCAGGAAATGGAAGGTTAAAACCTTTTGGGGGCACATGAAGGGATCGCAAACCATGTCAAAGACCTATCCTAACCTTGCCTAGGACCTAAGAATGTGAAGGAGGAGCTAAACCCTTATTAGCCTATGTGAGGGTTTTGGAGCTTGTGAGTAGGTGAGACCTTTGGAGAAGAAACACTATTTGTTAGTGGGTGGATTGGGCAAGGTCAAAGGATTCCTCAAGCAAGGGAAGTCCTAGAGACCCTAGAGTGTGGTTGGAACACTTGGTGATCCAAGGAGAGGATCAAGGAGCATAGACTAGGCTAGTATATCCCATACCCATTCCCATCAACCAAATCCTTCTCCGTACTTCAAATTCATCTCGACAACCCTCCCAATAATCTTCCAATTGAGGAACATGCTGATCAGGTACCGCTTTCTTTACATACTGAGCAATAAAACCCCTACTATCAAAGTTATCCCTCTTTACAAAGGACTTCAAATGGAACCTTGTAAATTCAAGTTCAAGGTTCAATGCATCGGAAACTGATCTACAACTATAACATCCTAAATCAATGGGGAAAATCTCGCTTGTGTCGGAGTCCTCACCATAATCTTTGGCAACATAAGCAAGGTGTCTAGATACTTTGATCAATATGCAAGAGTTTGAGATGTACCTAGGAAGTCTAAAGGGTTCACCCTTAAATCCTCCAACTCTTAAATAAGTGAAATGGCTGAACTGTATGAAGAAAATGCCATATATGTTGACGAGTTCAACTGCTTCTGCGGACATTCTTCTATGCAAATTTCCTTGTAACTCAAAGGTCAGCCATCCAGCAAAAACATCGTTCCAATGAAGATAATCATCAACACACCCTTTCAAAGTTAAACTAGGATGATAATCATAAATCCTCATGCCTTGAACCCATTTTACATGTGACAACCTCGACCACTCTCTAACACAGGCAAGCATGTATAGCAGATAGGATGACATATAAAAATTAGACATTCCAAGATAATTACTCAGACCGTCATGTAATCTTTCCGCAATAACAGTTCCCCAATCAATGAACCGATTTCTATCCAGAGTAACCTAGATGAAGAAATACATCAAGTCTTCCCAGTAAAAAGAGTGAGAATTACCCTTCACCCTGCTCAACAGTATGAGGAATTAAATGTTCATGAGTTAAAGGTCTCGGTAGCCTCGAGCCCCCTTTTTGGAATTTTACAAGCCAATTCCGAGCAATCACTGTTCTATAATATTGCTTCTTCTCAAAGAAGATCCCGTAAGATTTATCGATGGTCTAGTCTTCATAGGGTTCCCAGTGTGGAATACCCATAGCTGCCATTACCGTCTATCTGTCAATAGACAACAAGACTTCACCATCATTTCTCCTTATGCACCTATTACCCTTGTCGTAATGATTCATGCATTCTAAGACTAATTTTGGGCAAGGAGCAGTAGCAGGGAAGGCAGTGGCTTCTAATAATCCACTCTGAGCCACATCTTTCATCATGTCTATGGTTGAATTCTTTACTCTCTCCAAAAAAAACTCTAAATCTAGTTGAACCAGGGCTGTGTCACCCAACTCCGGTAAAGAGCTTACAAGGGAAGACGAGCTCACCAATTTGGGTAAAACAGGCCTCATATTTTGGTTCGTGATTTTCCCCAAATCAATCCCAGGCGAAGAAGGAAATTGAAAACAAAAACAAGCAGCTAAAGAACACCCAGATCTTTTAAAACAAACTGTAGCAATTTAGAAAATTGTTGAACATACCTTCCTTTGCTCTCTGTAACCCTCTATCGCTGTCTAATTTTCCCACTCTGAAAACTCCTTCTCAAAATCTTCTCATGAAAATAATAATTCCGATGAGACAACTACTCAGTTTTAAAGCGGAGAAAATCTTACCCATCATTACTAAAGCTTCCTTCATTACTCCTTGTTCGTGTGAAGTTACTTTGAAATGATTACACTGAGGTATGCCTTAATCGTTAAGTCACTTCTCTTCTGACATAGCCGATCTTGACACATGCCATAAATGGTAGATTTCAAATTATTAGAAAAATAATATTCCTTCCCTCGGTGGCCGTCTATTGTGTTCTGAAAGTCTGGGCCATCACCACGTGGCAAGTCACATGCCTTCCAAAGAACCTAAACATAAAACTCAGAGCCTTGTGCAACCATCACAAAAAGACATTAACATGATGAATGTTGAACTTGAACCTTGAACCAAAAAGGTTCAAGTTCAAGGTTCAAAGAATGCGAAATACCGACAAGACTAGCAAAGCTTAAAGTTGCGCGGAGAAGAAAGAGGCTCAAAACAATGCCTGCTGAACTTTGAACCTTGAACCAAAAAGGTTCAAGTTCAACACAGTGAAACCTAACAAGGACCGAATGACAAGAGCAAAATTTAAGCAAATTCTTGACTGATGAACTAGACAAGCACGACTTCATCTAGGGATGCATATGGAATGAAAATTGTATATGCGCCCAATAGTGGCTCTGCATGGGGACTGGGTGTCGTAGGATACCAAGAAATTAATCACAGAAACTCTGGTTTCGCAGCATAATTGACTAAGGATCGACCTACGACAAAAGCAGACACACCTAAACTAGCACGACAAACAAATATGTACAAGCTAACAGGGGATGCCTGTTCACATTTGATACAATTTTAAATCCTACCCATTATAAGACAAGGAAGCTCAAAACCATCCTGATAAGCAAGTTTAAAAGAATTGGGAACTTTTACCTCGTAAATCATATAAGGTCCCTTCCACAACGACTCAAATTTTCCATGAGCACCTTTTGGTTCTCTTCTTTTATCCCATAATAACACTAGATCCCCTTTCATGAACTTCCAGGGCCTTGCCTTCTGATAAAAAATCTTTTTAACCCTCATCTGATGTTCTGTGATCCCGTCAACCATCTTTTCTCTTTCTTCTTCAATTTTAGTTAAGTACATGATTCGTTTTTCAAGAGAGCTCTGGAAAAATGCATCTTCTATCATCGACTATAGTTTAGAAACTGCTAATTCTAAAGGAAGAGAGATTTGCATGCCAATACCATAAACCAGTTCAAATGGTGACATCCCTATGGCTCGTTTTGGTGAAGTTTGATCCGCCCACAATGCTTCATGTAGCTTCTTATGCCAATCCCTGAAATTTTCACTGACTAACTTCCTCATAATATTGATCAAGTTCTTGTTACTTGATTCCACTTGACCGTTACCCTACGGATAATAATCAGAAGCGTGTGCCAGAGCAATTCCGTGATCATAGCAAAATAAGCTCAATTCTGATGAAGAAAAATTTGATGCATTATTTGTGACTATTTTCTGAGGAACTCCAAACCTGACAAGAATATTCTCCTTAAGGAATGTACACACAATTTCTGAGGTAGTTTTTCTTACAGGGATAGCTTCCACCCATTTAGTGAAATAATTCATCACTGTTAATATGTGAGTATACCCCACACTAGAACTAGGATTCAAAGGACCAATAAAATCTAGTCCCCACTGCTTAAATGGTTCTTCAATCACCACAAGTCTTAAAGGCAAGGCGGCCAACTGGAGTTTACTAGTAAATAGCTTGCACTTCTCACACCTTGCTACCCAAGCATATTTATCCTGGAACATCCCTGGCCAATAATAACAATTTCTCAGGATTTTGTATACGGTAACCGTAGAGGAAAAGTGACCACTGCAGGCTTCATTATGGAAAGTTTTCAGTAGAGCTTCTTGGTGCGGTTTATCCACACACCGGAGGAAAGTGCCATCTAACCCCTTTTTATACAATATGTTATTTGAGATAACATACTTTGCAGCTTTCAACCTCAGATTCCATTTTTCTCTAGGAGAAAGATGATCTGGATAGTCCCCATATGTAAGATAATACGCCACGTTAGTGAACCAAGAATCTTGATGATCAACGAATAAGGTTAAAGGTAAATTGATGTCCTCTTTGGACTCATTTTCTGCCACCAGTCTACAGAGGCCTTGTCCTCTGACTAGTTTAGTGGGCTTAATATCTAAATTGAATTCCTGTATCTTGGAAACCCAAGATGCTCTATTGTTGATACCAACATCTTGTTGAGTTAAAACAACCTTTACTACAGAATTGGGAATGAAAACAATCACATGCGAGTGAAGTATATAATACCTGAACTGTTTCACGGATTTAACCACCGCATAAGCTTGCTTCTCTATCTGTGAATACTTCAACTCATGCTTCTTCAGGGGAACACTCATAAATGAAATTGGCACTTCCTCGTTATCTTCCCCTTTTTGAACCAAAATCCCAAACATAGTATGGTCTGATGCATAGCAATAAATAATAAAATCCCTATTAAAGTCTGGATTTACCAGGGTTGGCGCATGTGCAATTGCCTTCTTAATCTCTTCGAAAGATTTTCTGCCAGCTTCATTCCACTTAAAAGGTATCTTCTCACTAATAATATTCACAATGAGCTTGGTAGTTTTAGCAAAATCAGGAATAAAATGTCTTAAGATGTTCACCTATCCAAAGAAAGACCTCACTCCATTTCTATTTGAGGGGAGACTAAGTTGTTGTATCGCCTTTACTCTCTGTGGATCAATTTTTACTCCTTCCTATGAGACAATGTGTCCCAAAAGTTTCCCCTCCGTGACACCAAAGACATACTTTTTAGGATTTAGGGATACTCCATGCTCTCTGCATCTCATTAGAACCTTCCTCAAGTCCCGCACATGATGTTTCCTTTTTCTGGAGAATATAGTTAAATCATCTAAATACACCACAATAATCTTATCCCTCAAATGTCCAAAGGAAAGATCCATCGCTCTTTGAAAAGTAGCTCCTGCATTAATCAACCCAAAAGGCATCCTGTTATAAGCGAAAGTGCCCCACGGAGTTATAAAGGTTGTCTTGTGTTGATCCTGCTCTGCAACACTGATCTGATTATACCCAGAGAAACCGTCCAACATAGACATCATCTCCGACCCTGAAACAGTTTGTAAAATATGATCCATCGTAGGTAGGGGATAATTATCCTTCAAACTTGCTTGATTTAAGTTTCTAAAATCAACACAGATTTGTATCTCACCATTCTTCTTCCGAACAAGAACTATGTTTGCAACCCAGGTAGAATGGTGTATAGGATTAATAATTCTGGCCTTCAACATTTTTTCAACCTCATGAAAAATCACTTCTGCTACCCTGGGATTAAAGTTCCTCAACTTTTGTCGAAATGGATTAACACCTGGCTTCAAAGGAATTTGATGTTGAAACTTACCATCCCTAAAGTTCTTCAAATCATCATAAATCCACACAAATACATCTTTGAACTCTACCAGTAAATCAATGAACCTCTTTCTTTCCACTTTGGAACAACATTTTCCCAAATTAACAAATTTAGGATCCTCATTGGTACCAATGTTAATTTTCTCGTACTCCCCAGAGCTCTGAATCACAAGAGCTTCCTTATCTCTTCACTTAACATACCCATCTTTCTTGTCGAAGAGATGTTCAAGAGAAACTAAAACCTTTGGAATTTTATTTCCCTTTAACTACATCATCCCATCATGTGCTTCCTCTTTCATGTTAGGAGAAAACTCTTTACAACTCTCTACCAACCCTTCATAAAACAAGGATGTAAAAATGTCAACACATTGCAAAAAGTTCTGAATCTATTTATCATTTTCGAACACCTGCCAGGATTCAAAATTATCTGGCACACTAGGTCTATAAACCAGTTCAACCCTGTAAGTATCAGCTATGAAATCTAGGTGTGGAACCAGTAAGGCTGCATATATCGCCAAAGAATTTGCCTTTGAATTAAATTCCATAGGAATGGCTTCAATTGAAAAAGCATCAAAGGCTTCAATCTCATCCCAAACGTGATATCTATAGTGCCTCAATCTTTCATTTTTGACCACAAATAAGCCCCTCACCTGCTTAACAATAAGTTTTGCATCACCCTTCGCTTTCAACATTTTGATTTGCAACCTCTTCACTTCAACTAGACCTAATAGCAGGGCCTCATACTTAGCCGTATTATTTGTGTTTTGGAATTCCAACTTAAAAGCATAAGGGATGCTCTCTCCGCGGGGAGATATCAAAACGACCCCAGCACCTGATCCTGAAGATGAACAACTCCCATCAAATTCCATGAACCAGAGTTCATTTAACTTACCTGCATCAAATAACATATTCTCGTCTTGAGGGTCAGTCGTTATCATGTAATTTCCAAAGCCACAATCTTGATACAAAATTTGAGCTTTTGGATCATCAGAGGGAAAAATCGTGTACTTAGCCTTCATTTCAGGGTGCCAAAGGACTCTCTATTTTCCAACTGAGATTACTGCTTGAGACTAGTCCATTTTAATCTCTCCTCCCATGTCTTTACAAAAAGTGCAACTCAACAACATGCCATAGCTAGCAGGAATGTCAGCCACTAGGATTGTTAACTTGATTCTCTTAGCAGGATGTGCCACTAAGGCAACCTGCGCATCTTTAATTTGTCCTAATAAAGGAACTTGCTTGGAGTCCATGGAGTAACACTTGCCAAAAGTCTTTATTAGGGTTAAACCTAAAGCCTTTGCTACAGCCGAAGTCATGATGTTATCAGATGCCCCCGAGTCAATTATGCAATTACTCAACTTGTGCCCATTGATATATAAGGACACATAGAAAGGTTCTGGTTTATTTTCAAAGTTGGGTTCAAGGGGATCGTCTTGCAAAGGAGTAGACCTCGATGAGCTCTCAGGGATTACTTTAGTAGGACTGACATTAGCGTGCATTGGTAAATCAATACTCATGGGTATCTGGGTTTCACTTGCTAAGGCATGAGCATCATCCCCTTTAACAAATTCAACCAATCTATCTAATTCACTCGGGTTTAACTTCAAATACTCAGCCGAAGAAATCTGAACGCAAGATGTTTTGCAAAACTCAATGATATCAAAAGGATTAGTAGAAGAATTAGAACTTGAAGGTGCACCTCCCAGAACCACTTTTGACATGCCTCCATAACAGGTCAAGATTTCTTTTCCCTTCTTAGAACTGTGAACGAGTGTTGCAGCATCTTGAGATCTCAAATTCTGTTGAGTTCTTGGAAGAATTGTGTATGAAGAATCTTCCAAAGATACCAACATGTTTCCTCCCCTCTCTGAGTCAGAGACATATTCCATATAATGAATTTCAGCATCGCTAGGCATTCCTTGGGAACCTACTTCATCCGCTTCTAAGATTGTTTCTCCTTTGTTAATCATTTGAGAAAAAGGAACCATCTCCTGGCACAAAGATCCATTGTGTTCATCAGTTAAATGAAACACATAAGAATTTGTCTTGAGTGGTGGCGCCTCAATAGCAAGTCTCTGTTGGACAAGGGGTGGCTGCAATTGTCTCCCTCCACCTCCTGTTTGTTGATTAGGATATCTCCTAGGAACATCTTGATATGGCTGAGAGTAGGAAGTATTTTCTTTAGGAGTCTATCTCTTTAGGGCAATGACATCATTCATTAACTATTGAATGACAGGATCTCAGGAAGTGGCAGGTTGTGCATTGGGTGTTTGCACTTCAAGTTTCCATTTGCCTCCAATGATCAAATCATCTTCTAGTTCAACTACAAGGGTTTTGGCAGCATTCAAATCAGCAACCCTTTGCCTACGAATCAAGAAACTTATTTCAAAGGGTATTGAGTTAATAAAAAAATATTTGAGATTATCATCTGAAGGTTTCTGGTTGACCGAAATCTTGTGCAGAATCTTATCAAATCTACCAATAAAGTCTCTCATAGATTCGGGGAGTTCATTTTTCAACTGAGATAACTGAGCTAGAAGGGAGTGCTCATCTTCAGCTACCTTGAATCTAGCTTCGAATCTTGTCTTCAAATCCTGCTAGGTCGCTATCACACTATTTGGCAAATGATAAAACCAATCCGTCGCCACCCTTGTCAATGTTTGAATAAACAACCTGATAGCCACATCTTCATGTTGAACTGCTATCACTCCACAGGCTACACTAAAAGCATTCAAATGCTCATCCACAGTGACCGTCCCATCCCCACTAAACTTAGGCAGATGATCTCTAGCAGCCTTTGGCAAGGGATTAAGGTTCAAGCCTAGGTTCAACGCGCCTACAGTTGCCCCCCAAGGGTTATTGGACACCATTGGAAGTATAATATTAAGGGGAGTAGGGTTGAATGAAATGGGTATAGCAACACCATGCAGGACCAATGGCTGACAAACTAGAGATGGAGGTGATGACGACAAAGGAGATGGAGGTCTACTTCTTGCCTTTCATTGGGGCGAGAAGGTGGATTGGAAACTTAGATTCTGTAATTCTTCAAAAATAGGATTAAAAACCCCCCCTCTCCTCTAGGATCTAGTATATGGTCTGGTGTCCAGTGTGGAACAATTAGGGCAACTAACGTCTGTGAATCTAGAATGGATTATTAGGGACGCGAATAAAGAAAACCCTAGGAACCACTATTCTTTCAATGACTAACATAGGCTGATCCGATTGTCTTTCAATTTCACTAAGAAGGGCACTGATTCTATCATATTCTACTCGACTTCTTCTATGCCTCCAAGTAAGAGTATCCAACTCTGAGGTAATGTTAGTTTGCTCCTCTTGTACCCACTTTAGATTTGGTTGCAGGAAAGGCAAGAACCCTTCAAGAGGCAATACCATTTATAGAAAACAGAGTACATTATAAAGACAATCTGGTTTTACAATTAGTTATTCTCTTCACTCCCCAGCAGAGTCGCCAAAAATCTGTTGGTAAACAGATTTGTCTTTCTTTTTCTAATTAAATTATAACAGTGTGAAACACAAGAAAGCAGACAAATTCTTCTACTAATCAATTGGAAAATCATTTAATTGATTAACCTCTGAATTTAGGTACAGCTCCCTCTAGTAAATATTCATTCGGCTCCAAATTACATACAATCAATGGAATGCTTTTCACTAGAAAGCACTTAAAGGCAATTGCATACACCAGTCAATACAAAATGAATGCAAGTACTGATTCATATATAACCTTTTATATAAAACCAACTGACTTCATGTGGTCACTAAAACAAAATGAAAAAGCCTTCAGAGATGAACTTAGCCAGTAGTTTTCTACACATATAGAAAGTATAACAACCCCTTCTTCAAAATAGACTTACACAAAAATCAAACATTGAAATCAAACACACAGATTTGAGACTGAAAATAGTTGTTAAAAAGATTCACATTCACAGATGATCCTCAACTTCCTTCATACACAAAAAAATGTATTTAGCTAGTTTTAAAGATAGTCTTATTCAAAAACTTAGCGAACCCATTAAAAGTTATTACATCAGATACTTATAGGTCACCAGACCCAATAGTCTTTTAAACCAAAGTAAAATTAACTCATAAGAGTTAATGGAAATCAACCCTAACTACAATAACCGAATTTTAAAGAAAATAAGTAGGCTTGCTGGCAAACAACTGCTAGCAGTGCTAGTCATGTAGTCTGCTTTGTTTCAGTGTGATTGCTCGGGTTAGTGTCTTGAATAGACACCATCACCGCCTTGGCTGTGCTCCACTCTCAGTGTACTTTTGAAAACTCTTGGATTACCGTTATGTGCGGCAAATTGATATGAATAACCCTCTATTTCTAGATCTCCTTCTTCCTCTTCACCATTTGCACTATATCTCTGGGAGAATCCAGATGATCCAAGCAAATGGTGAGCATTGATTCCACCTTAGAGATCCCTGTAAAATCTTCCACAGACAAGGATTTCTCCATCTTGATCTGTCTGATGTGGCTCTCGAACTGGTTAATCATCTTTGTGGTGTCCTCCAGAGTTTCACCGTCTTCCTTAAGTAGTTGAACATCCACACAGCGTAAGTCCTTCTGCATGGTCGTCCTCAAGGCTGTTAATTCACCACGCAGGCTGGCTGACTCATTATAACCTTGCTCAATAATCTGATTGCACCACTCAATACTCTCCTTACAAATAAACATGACATCTTCATTCAAACCTGACACTTGGTTTTCAGCTAGAAATTTCATTAGCCCATAACGTTGAATATCCTGCATCTACTTCGACATCACAGCCCATTTAGACTTCTCCTTTTGCCATGAGACCAAGTCAAAATATAAGGCTTTGGTAACCTCATTAGCATCGTTAAAAATCAGGACCAAGTCAGTTATGTAATTGGTTGCTTGGCACATGATTGTGGTGAGCCATTCTGAGAAAACTTCGGCGATCATCCTCTTCTGTTGAACCTCATCCAGGAATTTTTGATTGCTAGGTGACTTTGGACTAAAAGGGCCTGAATGTTGGGATAATGGCAACAGGCTATTCTACAAAGCATGGATATATTGAGCCATTTGCGTTAAACTTTTTTTCAACTTAGCCTTGTCCCTCTCATCCTTCCAAGTACGGGAGATGATTTGTTTGGTGGAAGTCTCCAAGTGCTTAACATCCACGGCTCTGGTTCTAATTCCCAAATCTATTCGTTCAATAGCATAATCTACCTCTGAAGCCGTAATAGCATCTTTGTTAGGCTTGGGTCTAGCAATATCCGTAGTCTAATGCTTTGTATTTTCATTAAAGTCAATCATTGCCTCTGTTTTTAACTTTTTGGGCTTTGTAGACCTTCCCAGACATTTACTTACAAAATCCTCCATTGATACTGAAATCAAAACTAGATTCCTTTTCCTGGTGATGGAATCATTTAGCCATTTTGGTGAAAGGGTTAGCTCTTTTGAAGGCATGGATGGAAGCCCTGCTGAGGAGGGAGGCGTGGTATGGTCTATATGAGACTGGATCTCAAGTGTTCTCGAGTCCTGAAAAATAGTGTCTATGTCAATTGAAAGCTTGTCCGCTCCAGAAATAGGGGATGTCATCTTGCTCGATGTTTCCTCTGGATCCAGATCCAGAATGAGGTGAGAAACCGGTGGTTTGAAACCCTTCTTAGATCTCAATCTGGTAACTCGACCAACAACAATAAGCTCAACCCCGATGTTAAGTTTCTCCTCCTTAATCCTTCCCTGTGCTTTTCCTGCATTAGAAACAGGAATGTTAGTCACAACAGAAATTTTATTTGTAGTACTCCTCTTCCCATTTTTGCTTCTTGAGCTGGTGGCTCATGCTGGGTGAAAACGGCGACCCCTAAGCCAATTTTCTATCCTTCGGATTACACCAAAAGTGTGTGTCTGAACACTGTCGCCCATCTTCTTGTTCCAATCTATTTCCAGAAGAGGTTCATCATGAACCCGCTTCATAAACTCAGAGTCAAGTGTGTCCTCATCATCAGCGGTGACACCTGAGATATCCATGGGTAACTTCATATCATGAATTTGCTTCAAAGTTAGTCTTGACCAACTCCTTCTTTGTACTTCAAATTCATCCCGACAACCCTCCCAATAATCTTCCAACTGAGGAACATGCTGATCAAGTACCGCTTTCTTTACATACTGAGCAATAAAACCCCTACTATCAAAGTTATCCCTCTTTACAAAGGACTTCAAATGGAACCTTTTAAATTCAAGTTCAAGGTTCAATGCGTCGGAAACTGGTCTACAACTATAATTTCCTAAATCAATGGGGAAAATCCCACTTGTGTCAAAGTCCTCACCATAATCTTTGGCAATGTAAGCAAGCTATCTAGATACTTTGATCAATATGCAAGAGTTTGAGACGTACCTAGGAAGTCTAAAGGGTTCACCCTTAAATCCTCCAACTCTTAAATAAGTGAAATGGCTGAACTGTATGAAGAAACTGCCATATATGTTGACGAGTTCAACTGCTTCTACGGACATTCTTCTATGTAAATTTCCCTATAACTGAAAGGTCAAGCTTCCAACAAAAACATCATTCCAATGAAGATAATCATCAACATGCTCTTTCTAAGTTAAACTAGGATGATAATCATAAATCCTCATGCCTTGAACCCATTTTACATGTGACAACCCCAACCACTCTCTAACGCAGGCAAGCATGTATAGCAGATAGGATGACATATAAAAATTAGACATTCCAAGATAATTACTCAGACCTTCATGTAATCTTTCCGCAATAACAGTTCCCCAATCAATGAACCGATTTCTATCCAGAGTAACCTGGATGAAGAAATACATCCAGTCTTCCTAGTAATAAGAGTGAGAATTACCCTTCACCCTACTCAATAGTATGACTAAATCCCGGATTGCTGGAATTAAATGTTCACGAGTTAAAGGTCTTAGTAGCCTCGAGCCCCCTTTTTGGAATTTTACAAGCCAATTCTGGGCAGTCACTGTTCTATAATATTGCTTCTTCTTAGAGAAGATCTTGTAAGATTTACCGATGGTCCAGTCTTCATAGGGTTCCCGATGTGGAATACCCATAGCTACCATTACCGTCTATTTGTCAATAGACAACAAGACTTCACCATCATTTCTCCGTAGTATGCACCTATTACCCTTGTCATAATGATTCATGCATTCTAAGACTAACTTTGGGCAGGGAGCACCAGTGGGGAAGGCGGCGGCTTCTAATAATCCGCTTTGAGCCACATCTTTCATCATGTTTGCGGTTGAATTCTTTACTCTCTCTAGAAAAACCTCTAAATCTAGTTGAACCAGGGCTGTGTCACCCAACTTCAGTAAAGAGTTTACAAGGGAAAATGAGCTCACCAATTTGGGTTAAACAAGCCTCATATTTTGGTTTGTGATTTTCCCCAAATCAATCCTAGGCAAAGAAGGAAATTGAAAACAAAAACAAGTAGCTAAAGAACACCCACATCTTTTAAAACAAACTGCAACAATTTAGAAAATTGTTGAACATACCTTCCTCTTCTCTCTATAACCCTCTATCGCTGCCTAATTTTCTCACTCCAAAAACTCCTTCTCAAAATCTTCTCACGAAATAAATAATTCTGATGAGACAACTACTCAGTTTTAAAGTGAAGAAAATCTTACCCATCATTACTAAAGCTGCCTTCATTACTCGTTGTTCATGTGAAGTTACTTTAAAATGATTACACTGAGGTACGCCTTAACCATTAAGTCACTTCTCTTCTGACATAGCCGATCTTCACACATACTTGCCATAAATGGCAGATTTCAAATTATTAGAAAAAGAATATTCCTTCCCTTGGTGGCCGTCTATCGTGTTCTGAAAGTCTGGGCCATCACCACATGGCAAGTCACACACCTTCCAAAGAACCTAAACATAAAACTCAGAGCCTTGCGCAACCATCACAAAAAGACATTAACATGACGAATGTTGAACTTGAACCTTGAACCAAAAAGGTTCAAGTTCAAGGTTCAAAGAATGTGAAATGTTGACAAGACTAGCAAAGCTTAAAGTTGCGTGGAGAAGAAAGACGCTCAAAACAACGCCCATTGAACTTTGAATGGTTCAAGGTTCAAGTTCAACGTAGTGAAACCTAACAAGGACCGAATTACAACAGCAAAATTTAAGCAAGTTCTTGACTAATGAACTAGACAAGCACGACTTCATACAGGGATGCATATGGAATGAAAATTGTATATGGGCCCAACATATACCTTTATGAATCCTACTTCTCTTAAAGTTTTCATGAAAAGGTTGAATTTTTCATGTAGGAATTAAAGTATGTCTTCAAAAGAACTTGATCATGGATGTCATCTTGAATTATTAAAATTTAAACACTTGACCTTTCCTTCTTGTCCTAAGTATGCCTAATTTCTTGCTCACTTGAATTTTCTGGATAGCACTAGAATTCAAAATTGAGAGATGTTTCAAATGATTTGGTAAGATTTGATTTTATACCCACCCTCATGACATGTATTAATAATTACAAACAAGGCCAACATAGGAAATAGGTTCCCACTCAAACTTTCTTGACCATTAGAGGGTTATAAAATGGGCCCTTTTTTTATAGGCAAGGGTGCTAGGCATCTTTGCCAAGGAGGTCAAGGGTGCTAGGTTCCCTTGAACAATCCATTTGGGTTGAACCAAAGGTAAGAAATTAGAGTAGAAAATGAATATTATAGATTTGGAACCAATGCAAGCAGAATTAGGCATAATCAAGGCATAGAAGGAAGACACACCAAAGTGAGGCACAAGTGAGTATGAAATTATATATGATTATAATTAACGATACTACTAATGCAAGAACTATAGTCATTCTAAAAAGGATCATCAAAACCATAGGGTTATCTTATGAACATATAAAAAAGGGAGTTATATAATTGGATGCAAAAAATATAAATAATAATGTTTGTAAAAAATATTCACCTCACCTTGTTTGCCTACCCTAAAATTATCATTCATCAAGATGCGATAATATTTAATATTCCTCTAATCATTGGTGTATGTTAATCTAGACATTTAACCACTAAGATAGGAGGATATTTTTCTCTTGATTGATCCTCACCTTATCATTAGGACTAAATATGGTTCTAAATTACTATTTTTGTCAAATCTTATTCATTAATATCATGTTTTTGATTGAGGAAAAAACGGGTTTTACAAGGACCCGAAACCACAGAGATTACAAGCAAGTAAAATTAAAACATTAAGAGTTCACAAAACGAGAAAGTTGCCATGCAAAAAAAACAAAAAGACAACAACAACAAATAGAAAGCCAACAAAAAACCAGCACAAAACACTGACCAGGCTAACCTAAAGTTTTAACTATTTCAACAACCTCACTCTCAAGGGTGCGCATGTACTGAGAAACCTTCCGCAAATCCTATGTGTCCAGAAGTGGAGCTTCAACTTTTTCCTCTTCAGATTCACTCTCATCCTCTTTGAAGGTCAAGAGTCTTCCTTTGTGTTCTTATCTTTGTCCACTTCTAGGTTAGCAAATAGACTCCCCTGTTGGGTTTTTTCAAGTTTCTCTACCATTGTGCTTAGTGTAGAAGCAATTTGTTTAACAACTCTATGGATATATTCCATGATTTTGTTCATTGTACCCTTGGTTTCTTCAATCTCCCCTTAAACATGCTTTATCTTTTTCTCATTTTATTTTTTCATTTTTTCCATAAGCTCTATTATTTTTTGGAGACATTCTGACATTGAATTATTCTCCTCAGTTCATAAAATGCCTTCATTCTAGGCACTGCCTTTTATTTTCATATCATCCAGCTTACTGGAAACTTCCCTATTCTTTATACTTAATTCCTTGATCTCACGAAAAACCCATTTTATTAGATGAAAATAATCAACAGCCCCGTTTCTAGCAATAGCCAAAATGTCATCTGAAAACTCTCTATCAGATTTAAAATAATGAACTTCAAGGCTAAAATTACCAGGAAATCTTGGACAATTCTCCCTATTTGTATGCGGGTGTGAAGTGTAGGAACCCTCTCTAGCTTTAGGGGCTTTAGTGTTATCATCTGGGGAGTCCTCTGAGTATGATACCAGTTTTTTCACAGAGGTGTCCTTCTTCCTATTCTTTTCATCTTGAGGGGTGCCTTTGGGGGTTTTAATTGTGGCTTCTTTCTTACCCAAGTGTTTTCTCAATTTCATTTTCTTGGACACCTTCTTTGAAGAAGGAATCTCTTCCTCTTCATAGTCAGAATCCAAATTTTCAAAATCCTCAGATAAAATAACATCTATGTCAATCCATTGGAGGCCGAGATCAAGGTGGGATCAGAGGGAGTAGGCATTTTGCTAAAGTGCTCATGAATTAGCCTAATGAGACCTGTATGCATGACGAGGTTCTGCCTAGGGTTCTTCCTATGCTCCTTATTGCTATGATTCAAGCAACAAAGAAGATAATGGGGAAAGGAAACCCTCGCCTTATGGCAGAAGTGATGACTATATTTAACTATTGACTTATTATTATTTTTATTTTTTTAACAATTTAATCACCAATTTTCTCAAATATATATTGTGTAGTAGTTTAGCTTCTAATTATTTATTTATTTTTTAAAATCTATTCCAACAATTGAAAATATACAATTTTATAATAGTATATTGATATTTGTCTATCACTTGATTTAACCTATTCTTTGAATTAGTTAAATGTCCCATTTGTTCCCAAATACTAGAAAATTAAAATAGTGAGATTCTTAGGCCATCTCAATTTAAATTTTTTTACACCATTTCATCATATTTAAATTTGGTTCTATTAGTGGTGTTTCTAATTAGCAAGGGTGAGTTGTGAAATTCCTCATTTAAAGGGTGATGCTCTAGGAAAGGAACTCTAAATGAGGGAGTCTTGGTAATTATATGCTAGGAGGATGTAATGGTAAGAGAGATTAAGGAATTAGGAGTTTCAATGCTACTACTAAAAAGTATTTCCATTTGGAGTGCCTTGAAGGTCCAAGGTCAAGGGTTTAGGGAATAAGAGGAAAATATGCCAAGGTGTGAGAAATGTAATACAACATGATTTTGGGAATTCACATGTCAAAATGAGCAATGCAATAGGGGTCTATATATTTTGAGGTTGATATATATTGCTGGCACTTTCATGAGTAGAATATCACCAAATATTTTGAAATGTTTAAACATCATATGTGGCCAAGGAAGAAAGGATTAGGGAGTTGGGGTGCTAAGTGAACAAGGGGTTCAAGTTTGAAGGCCCATGAGTGAGGTGTAAACGAGGCTTGTGGGGGTGTACAAAATGAAGAGGAAGTATGCGAGGATGAGAAAATATGCAATTTTACCAAGGATAGAAAGTGATTCTTAAACAACCTCATACTTAGGATTAGGGGCATCACAAGTCCACCTTTCCATAGCTACCACATATTTATTAGTAGTGCCACTTTCCAATACATTGAAGGTAAAGCATTATTTATGGGTAGGGAAGCATGGCATACCATAAGAAGGCTAAAAATACCTCCTCATGATAATATGCCTTGTCTGCTCCCCAATATGCTATGGTCACTAGTTTTCCTTTATAATAACCCTTGTCAACTAGGGTTTCAAGTTAGCGACGACATTGTTAAGAAAAGGGTCCCACACACCTTGCAAAAGAAATAATTATTTCAATTATGTAAAATAAATATTTATATGTGGTGCATCTTTAGTAGATGTGTTTAGCCAAATTAAATATTTATTCAGGTCCAAAAAGTAAATGTTTGGGTCAATGGTTTTGTGTAATCATGGTTTTTAAATACATAGTTTTGCTTTATCACTTGGTTGTTTTTCATGAGATTGATACTATAAAAGTAACCACATGTTTAGTCATTGAGGTTAGTTAGTTTGAGAAGATTGTTATTTATTTTGAACTACCTTGTTAATTGCATATATGAAGTATGAAATGGTATGTATGGTTGCATGGTTGCTCATTAAGATTTGACACATGGAGGATGCAATGGAAGAGGTTGATGTTTCAGAAGTATTCATGGACATTCTATGTGTATTATAATATTTTCAATATTTAATAATAGATTAAGTGCGGACACCTTTGGAAGTTGACTTTTTTCCTCTTGAGGTTTTATCTAGGAAATTCTTATGTCATCTCTTGTATTTCTTTGACCTTTGTATTATGGTTATTACACCAAGAGGCGTACCACTACAATGGCATCCACCCAACATGCTTATCCATGTCATTTTAATTAGATAATAGATAATTTAAAAATAAGTTAAAGACTAAAATCTAAATTAAAAAGAAAAAAAATTATATTTTCAACTCAAGATTTGAAAGAAATAAATTTAAATTAAAAAAAAAAAACTTATTCTTATTATTATTATTTATAAATGTAAAAAAATATATTATATTCTAGATTTAAAAAGAAACTTCTAATTTAAAAATTATGTTTTTAAATCTACATTTAAAAGAAACTTCTCTTTTTATTTTTTTAATTATATTTTAAAATATAGATTTAAAAGAAACTTCTAATTTAAAAAATTATGTTTTAAAATCTAGATTTAAAAGAAATTTCTATTAATAAATATTAATCATATAAAATTAATTAATCAATGATAAGAATTTTTTAAATTTGATATCTCTTTGCACTACATAAATTTTATTTATAAAATATAGGTATGTTAGTTTTATACAAATCATTATTATTGCTTGAGAGTTACTATTCACTCTAAAATATAAATTTTATTTATAAAATATAGGTATGTTAGTTTTATACAAATCATTATTATTGCTTGAGAGTTACTATTCACTCTAAATGCATTTTAGGTGGTCTATCGTATCTCTCCAAACTTTATCTCATTGCCAAATCTAGACCTTTATTTAGTTGAAATTTTTTAATCTAATAATGATTCAGAAGTAATTGTGTATGTATATGTAGATCTCATAGACCATACCATTTATACATATTTTTGTGCTATTTTGTATAATTAACTTTCTAAATTTTAATATTTAATAAACTCTACCAATGAGTGACATGGAGGAGTTGGTATTTAAGCAACTAAGTAATAATGACCGAGAAGGAAGTAGGTTTAGAAGACCACCTATGGGCATATGATTATCTGTTCTGTAAGTATGAACTAGTCAAGAAATGTAGATCCATTCCAAGCCATTTTTTACATATATTTTTTTAATTATTGAAAGTGTCATTCAATAATCAAAACTAAAAATTCAATTTTCTTTTTTTAAATATAAATGAGAATCATTATTTAACATGAAAAAAAAATTCCCATTTTTTCTCACAACATATATACTCTACTCATGACTCATGAGACGGGTGGCCGAGAACCCGTCTCACGCCATTTATGACGTTTAGCCCCAAGAGAGAATGATTAACTTTGAGAAGGGGAAGCACCTCCCCCGCGATGTGTATATTCTGGTGTCGCAGCAGTAGATCATAGTTTCTGCCCACGACCCCGTTTGAATGTGTAGAATTTTTCATTTGTGAATATTAAAGTTGATAGGCATCCTCCTTGACGAGAAAAATGTGAAAGGATGCCAAAGCCTATTCTTTAAAATGATAATTTTTTTCGTACCGTAATGGAACAAGTGAATTTGAAGATTGTTTAATCATATTTTAAATTTAAAAAGAAAGCTTCCAGTTTTTTACTTTATGTTTCAGGAAAGCCGTCCCCATAAAGAAAATACTAGGAATTATTTTTGATACATTTTCTATGGACAATTTGATTGCAAACAGGAAGACTTGTTGTATTGTAGAAAAAGATTAGAAGTCGGATTGCTTATTGGAAAATGGATAGTAAAACAAGCTTAACAAAAACATGGAAGCATAAAGAATAAGATTTAGGGGAGAGGGATCAATAGGTGATAGGGTTACCAATACATGTTATAGTATATGGATACTTTTAGATCAATAGTGGTGCCGTAAAAATGTCATGTAAATGTTTACCCCCAAAAAGGTACCTCGTAAATTTAAAAAAAAAAAACTAATGATGTGATGCCACATTAGCGCACAAGTAAACATGACTTAGTGCACACCTCTGGGTCTTATGACAATTTAAGACCATTTTGAACACCTTCACAAAAATGCATGTTGATGTGGCATCATATTTGACCATGTGGACTTGAAATTTTGTTCTTAAGTAGGGAACTTGACAAATAAGCTGTTGTGTAAAATTGAATTTTGTTTGAAGTGTCCACATGATTTTCAGAAGCATGAAGTTAGGGTGAGCATGTTTGGCTCCTCTCCCCTAACACAAGTGAGAAAATCATAAGTATGAATATGGTCAAGCCATTTCAAGTGTGAATGTGGTCCAAGCCATTTAGAAAACGGCCTACTAAGCAGTAAACATAATATATATAAATTGTCTCCAATATAAATAAATATATGATAGGTATTATTCGCCCACATTGACTTGACTAGGCCATGAATGTGCCAAGTTCACTCTGGATTATTAAGCTTGATCAATGTTTGTATACCCCACATTGACTTGACTGGGCCAAGAATGCGTCAAGTTCACACAAGATTATTAAGCTTGATGAATGTTTAATTATTAATATTCAAACATTATTTGTATGAGTTAAGAGATTGTTGTGATTTATAACAAATGATTTTGATGAATATACATTTTATAAAGTTTTATCCAACATAAATTTGTAATTCTAATTTTTCAATTTTTTTGATAGAATAATTATGGGTGAATGGATTTGAGTGATGTACAAGAGGATATTGCTTTCTAGCTATATGAGAAATTCAAATCTAGGCACTAATATTTTGACTGTCATAATAGGCACAATATTTAACAAATGTTGTGATTTGTCTTTCCATGGAATATCACAAAGAAAGTTAGTTCGAAAATTCAACTCACTGTCAACTTCATAAAAATATTTCGAAAATATATTTCAGTGGTCACACAGTTGTTCATATATATGACGAACTTTATACATTCATTAACCTACCATCTTTTTTTTTCTTAGGTCATAAAAATAATGAAATCAATCTAAATGTATTTATGAAGACATCAGAGTTCATAATAATAGTTGATGCATAATTAACATATATTATAAATCATTTTATGGTTATATTAAAGTAATCTATAAAAGTTCAATTATAGTTAGAGTTCAATCAAGGTTATAATTCAACTAGAGTTAAAAAATCATTCAATTAGGATTACAATTAGTATTATGGTGACATGTAACAATAAGGTTTTATAAACAAATTGGGTTAAGATTAGAGTTAGGGTTCAGCTGTATTGCATTCCTAAAATCATTTAGTTTGATTTATAACTATATTTTTTGTTTTCAAAAATTTAAAAAAAAATTAAAAAATCATTTTGTGGGAATATTATGTACAAATACTTTAAAAAAAATCTAAATAATGAGAATTAAAATTAGAATGAGAGATATTATTAGGGCATGGATTGGGACTAAAATATGGTTAGGGTTTCAATAGGCATAGAGTTAGACATTCATTAGAGTTAGGATAGACACTAGATTTGAGTTCTAAGAAAGATAGGATCATGGTTACAGATCTAATTAGAGTTAGGATGCAATTAAGGTTATACCAAAAGTAAGGTTAGGGTTCAGTTAGGGCTACGATTGAATCAAGGTTATGCTAAAAATAAGGCTATAAGAAAAATATTTAATTAATGCTAAATATTTAAGCAATGCTTTTATTTATAAAGATCTTTCCACTAATCATGTAATGCTTTTATTTATTAGTTATATAATTTATGTTATATTGGCATAATCTTAATTTTTATTATATTACTTTTTATAATTATATTTAAAATAAAAGAATGATAATAGTTTTAGTTTTATTATTATAAATTTTATCCTCTCTTTTAGTTTTTTTTTTTTTATATTATAATTCGAGAACCAAAAAAGATGTTTATATAGATGAGTTCAGGGGAGGCAGGGCCTCAACAGTGAAACCAAAAAGAACTAGACGAGTGTCATATACAATGCACTAAAAGAAAGCTCCAAAATAAAGTTGTGCTTGCTGCCATAAGGAGCTAGAGGAGGATTTCATCTTGGTCTTCTAGCCATGTGGTCCACCCCTGTGGTCCTTCCATCCAGACCACCTTCTTCCTTTCCATGATTTGTATGCACATGTCAACCCTATTGAAGGGGGGAGCTCTAGTATCTTGGAGTTCTTTAATCAGTTTCTTAACTGCACTCTCGAAGGTAGTTTGATTTTTTGCGATCCTTGCCCATTCATAACCATCTTGCATCTCGTATATAAACATGGTGACTCGGCCTTCTTTGAGGAACCGTAGGAGTTTGTTTCGTTAAACATTGATCATGAAGCAAACCTATACAACAATTTTATAATGTGTGAGTTTTTAAAAAAAACCAGTAAGTTTCCTAGCATTACCTTGGAACTTCTCCTCATTTCTAAGTTTCCAAATAAACCAAAGGATAAAAGAAGACAAATTTGCCAAATTAAGTTAGCATCCTTTTTAAGATTATGGACGAAACCAGTAAATATATCATAAGTGAAGACATGCTCAGTAATGGATATTCCAAACATTAACCAGATCTCCCTAGCAAAAGGGCAATCAAGGAAGATGTGCCGAGTGGACTCAGGTTTATTGCAAACAGAACAAAGATCATATGTAGCTAGATTATTCCTAATAGGCAATCTATCCAGTAAGAGTTGCCATCTGAAACACTTGATCTTAGGGGGGATGGGAGATTTCCAAAGGTTCTCAAAGGTTTTATACCAAGCGGTAGGGCTGTGGTGGACATTCCATAGGGTGTTGACATGGTCGATCACAGAGGTGTCTTGGTTAAGCAGGTTGTAGATAACTTTGGATTTAATTTTTGGGAGGGGGGAGCCATCCTTCCAAAGGAATGAGAGGTACCTGTGGGTGTCAACATGAGTTTTCTTAGGGAGATTGAGGGTGTTACAGGCATTCCTAATCATATTGTAGGTCCACATATGCGAAGCAGGGAGATTAAATTTACTACTAAGTTCCTCCCAGGTGATGAGGTTATCATTTTCTAGGATATCCATAAGATACTTGATCCCCTTGTTATGCCAAAATCTAGCAAAACAGCCTTGGGTTAAGGCCAATGGCTTAGAGTTGTGGTGGAGGTTCCACCATATCGACCTTTTACCATGTATAGTGTTGTCACAGTCAATGCTAGAGTTGCAGATAAGTCTACGCACATGCTCCCAGGCTTTCTAGATGGACTTAAAGACCCAGGTGCCTTGGACAGACACCGAGAAACTTCCAGCAAGTAGATCATTGAGTGGGAGGAGTTTCCATGATTTGGAAGCCTTGGGGAATCCATTTTGAATGTTGTTTCTGATAAGAATCCTCCAAGGTTCTTGCCCATCTAGTGCATGAAATATCCATTTGGTAGCAAGGGGGATTCCTTGCAGCTTAAGATCCTTAAGGCCCAAACCTCCAAGTTTTTTGTCTAAGTGGCGCCAAGCCCATTTTACCACATGGGCCTTTCTTTTTCCCTTACCATCAGACTAGAGAAAACATCTGATAGACTTTTGAATTTCATAAATTTGATAATTGTTGAACATCCAAACCAAAGAGTAGTAGATACTGTATGAGGAGAGGATTTTTTTACATACTTGAACCCTACTTGCTAGGGAGAGGATCCTATTATCCCACTTGTTGAGCTTCTTATCAATTTTCCCCTTAACCCAGGTCCACATGTCCCGAAGAGAGGGGGAAATAGAGAAGGGGATACCGAGATACTTGAAAATCATGTTGGGTCCTCCCCATCAGTACCCGTCTTGTTGTAGCCAGTCTGGAGGTTCATCCTTCCAGCCAAGTAAAATAGATTTGGAGCTGGAGATCCTGGCTCTAGAGGCTTTACTAAAGGTGTCAATTTTTTAGGTTGAGGGAATCGATGTTTTGCCTAGAGAGCTCCAGGAAAAGAGAGGTATCATTAGCAAATTGGATATTTAGCAATTCAAAGTCATCCGACAGCACGATGCCATGGACTCTAGGAGATAGAGTATCATCTCTAAGGAGATAAAAGAGGGCATCTAAGGCAATAACAAATAGAGCAGGGGCAAGAGGGCAGCCTCGCCTTATGGACCTAGAGAGAGGAATAGGCTGGGATAGGGTTCCATTAACTTCAATCATGGCGGAAGCATCTTTGAGGAGAATTCAGACATAGTCACATAACTCATTAGGGAAGCCAAAAGCTCGGAGCATCATGAGGATGAAATCACACTCGACTTTGTCATAGGCTTTTTCAAAGTCCACAAGGAACATGGAAGCATCCTGGTTAGAGGTTCTGGCCCATTCCATCGATTCCCAGCTAGTGACAAGGTTTTCCAATATGTACCTGCCTTTAATGAATCCAGTTTGGGTAGAGAAATTGAATTTTGGAAGAATCGTTTCAAGGCAAGTAGCTAAGGCTTTGGCAGGAGACGTTGAGGAGGGTGATTGGCCTCCAGTTCTTAATGAGCGCTTTGTCTCCTTCTTTAGGGATGAGTTTAACAATACCTTTATTTATGAATTCCCCCAGAGTGCCATTATCAAGAGCTTCATTGTGTATGTCATAGAGCTCATGTGTGACCCATTCAAGATTGGCTTTGTAGAACTCTGTAGGGAGACCATTGGGGCCTAGGGCCTTATTATCCTTGAGGGCTTTAATGGCATCGACAATTTCTTGTATAGAGATCCTGGCTTTGAGGAGGAGACCATCATCTTCAGAGATCCTTTTAGGGATGATGGTACTACATTTGTGTCGAGCCTCTTTCGAGGCCTCATTATCTTCTGAGGTAAAGAGAGTTATATAGAACATTTCGAAGGCCTCTTTGATATCATTGAGATCCAGGAGTTCCTTGTTGTCTACAGTTATTCTATCAATTTTTTCTCTGTTTTGTTTTTGCTTAAGGAGGTTAAAGAAGATTTTGGAGCCTTTATCTCCAAATTGGAGCCAGTGGTTGCAAGCTCTAATGAAGGCTCCTCTGATTTTGACCTGCTGGTGCTTTCTAAGGATGTCTCTGGCTTTAGAGACATGCTTGGCCAGGGTGGGGGAGGAGGGGTTAGTCTAAATATCCTGCTCTAGGGAATGGAGGCAATGGGTGGGAGTTTTTTCTATGGCTCTAGAGTCCTTGGCTCCCTTTTGGCCAATGGTTTGGAGTACTTTCTGCCAAGAGGAGACATTCCTTGCCCACCTGAGAGTGCAGGATTGGGGGGGCTGAGGCTGAAGGTTGAAGAGCCTGACCACCTTAAGGGCACCTAGAACATCTTGGTCTTTAAGGAGGGAGGTGTTGAGAATAAATTTCTTGCTACAGGGGCTGCTGATGGGGATAGCATTTCTAGTGTTAATGATCGCAAGGACAGGGAAACGGTCAGAAAGGGTAACTAGCAGGACAACAACGACACTCCCCAAGTGGTTAGGGGAGAAGGAGAAGAAGTCATTGTTAACATAAAATCTGTCCAGTCTGGAGTAAATACGATTGGAGCCTTGTTGAAAGTTGCACCAAGTGTACCATAGGTTAGAAGCAGTAGTTTTAGTTCCCTTGAGGGGGTCAAATAACTAGAGTTTTTATTTAAGTTTGTCCCAATGAGGTTTTTCTTCTTTTTTCCATTCAAAAGGAAGTACCCCAGCCTTGTCATCTTGATGCTCAGTCATATTGAAGTCACCAGCCACTATCCAGGGGATACTTAGGAGGGAAGTCAGCCAGATCCAAAGGGACACCCTTTCCTTGTAGTCATTAGGTGCTTAGATAGAGCAAATGCCAAAGCTAGAGCCCCTAATATCTAGGGTAGCCCAGGTTTCTCTGTTGTAAGGGGGGATCCCTTTATCCCTAATGTTTCTTTCCCACTTAGGGGAGATAAGAAGGCTAACTCCTCCCTTTCCTTTCGGGTGGTTGGTGCAAATTTTTATTGCATCTCTCCAGATAAAGTCAAGTGAGCTGTCAAGATGGAAACCCACGGATTTAAGTTCTTGTAGCATTAAGAAATCTATGTTCTTGTGGTGGCTCAGAGAGATTTTGATGACAAACTTCCTATCAAGCGACTCAAGGCCTCTAATATTCCAAGAGATGTATTTCATTAGAGAGGAGGGTTAAGAGGTTCAACTAGGGAGACCGCAAGGATCTCCAGCCTTCTTTTTATTCTTGGAGCCCATAGGCCTACCTTTTTTTTTAGTCAAGGAGGATCCTTTTATAAGGTCATCCTCATCTTCACTAACTTCAGATGGTTCATTCCTAGTAGCTGCAATTCCTCCTATGTCGGATCCAAACATCTAGGAGTCTGGAAATCCAAGGAGCACTGTGCTAGACCTAATTTCATGAAGACCCTTATTGGCATAGATTACTTCAATAACATGATTATCTTCTAACTCTTTGAGCATAGAGGCTGTCGAAGGGTTGGTGATGTTAACTTCAGGGGTAAGCCCTGCAGGTGATGAGGAGTTTGAATTCTTCGGGGTTTCACATCTGATCATCACACTTGCAGGGTTATCACTGGAGTTAGTAACATCAACACTTCGACTAGGGTTCTCAAGTTTCTTAACCATTTTTTTTACCACAGAGTTTGTCGAGGTTCGAGCGGGAGCGGGTGAGCTATTATTTATAGGGAGGGGTTAATCGCAGATGCCTGTTACTTGGCTGATAGTTGGGACAGTAGGATGGCTTTGGTTTGGGGCATTTAGGTTGCTAGTTTTCCTCCTACGCTTTCTAGAAGTGACCAACAGAAAACAGTCAGAGGGCGATTCTGGAGGACCAATTGATGGGTCAGAGGCCGGACCGAGGTGATCAGAGACAAGGGGCGAGTGATCAATGTGCATGGGTTTTAATTCTAAAGAATTTGTGTTGGGAATAGCGGCTTCCTCGTTAACAGGGGTGGGGTGGATGAGTGTTGAGAAATCTTGGTTCTAGGGTTCGTGGAGGCATCAGTTGAGTTGCTGTTGGGTTTATGATTTCTGCGATTAATGATTGGGCAATTTTTTTGAAGATGCCCTTCTTTTTTGCAGAGAAAGCATGCATTTAATCCTCCAAACATTTCAATAGGGCAGATAAAGGTTTCTTCATTGACGTTTAGGGATAAAGATGGTGGGATATCAATCTTTGGCTTAATTGATACAAGCATTCTGGCATTCAGGTTGGGGACAAGGCGGGTCATTTCATCAATACGGATCATTTTTCCAAAAGGTTCCATTAACTGTGGAATAAAATGCCAAAGGAAGGGGGGGACATCCTTGAGGATGACCCACCTAGGGGAGGATAGTGAGAGAACCTCATCACAGACCGCCTCTAGAGACCAAACTAGGGCACTTAACTTCCTCAACGGATCTTTCTTTGCTAGGAGCCTTAGAAAATTGTGCGTTTGGGTTGACTCCATTTGCAGGTGGGGAGACGGTTGTGGCTTTGGCGGAGATTTAGATTGGTCTGTAGATTTAGGGTCGTTAATGGCACCGCCATCTGATTCTGACTCCATAGGAAGCCAAATTTTAAGCCACACGAGTGACCAGGTAGGTGGGGGGAGTTGCGAGTTAAATGAAGTGCAGTATTAAATTTGCAAACAAAAGGAAAGAAAAGAACGGAAAAAATAGCAGTGGAGAGGAGTTTCAAACTGGGTGGAGGAGAATTAACCCCTCCACAAAGATGCCGAGGTGTCCACATCACCACAGTTGCCTCGAACAGCTCGCAGACAACCAGACTTAGTTCTCGTAGGCCCCGAGGTTTACAGATGTCAGATTCATCGAGTTTGCAGACCTAAGTTTGGCGCGCAGAGTTTGATGCCAATTTTTGCCCTAATTTCTCGCCTGTTCCCTATCCATTCTGTATTTTGTTGTGTCCATCTTACCTAATGGTTTTGCTTTGACTACTTTTCCTTCTATCTCTTAGTGATTGTTATTTTTTGCTTAATCTCCTTACAGAGTGGGTTTTCAGTTTTAGGGTTTGTGATGTCATCGGCAGGGGTGATCTTGTTCATGTTGCTGAATTTTGTGAGCCCTTGACCTTCTCCTCTCGAAATGCCTTTGCTCCCAAGATAATGGAAGTGTTCTTGCAGTGAATATGCACTGAATTTCAAACGTCGTCCTTGATTTTTTGTGGAAGAAACTTTTTGAGGTGTATATCATACCATAAAATTGGTGTTTCTGATTTTTTTTTTACTAGAACAAAACACCTCTGATCTCCTCAAGTTATACACACACAGCCCAAAGATTGCATGGCGTTGGTGTAGTGACTCACAAGAGACTCTTCCTCTTCTTCTTCGTCTTCTTGTACTCAACCCAGGGAGGATTTCACTACTTTTCAAACAAACCATTGTGATTTTTGTTCTTTGGAAAAGCAGGACACAACCTACGAAACCAGCCCTAGAAGTTCGAATATGATATCACTCTGTGCGTCAAGATTTTCTACTTTTAGTTTTGACTAAAAAGAATCATTTTTAATAAATTATATGTTTATTATTGATAATTGTTAAATTTTATTTCTAAAAAATTATATTAAAATACTAAACAATTTTAAAAAATATGAAACTTCCTTTTCTTCTTACATTGTTCCTATCTATTTAAAAAAAATATGTTTCACTCCTTTTTATTTACGATTTTAAATTTTAATTACATAAATATATAATTTTCTATATTTTAGCATTAAATTAAATAACTATTTAAAAATTAAATCTATTTATACATTGCTTACGGAAATAAATGAAAGTAATTAAACATAGAAATATATTGTTTTAATGATAATATAATATTATAATAATAATAAATTTAGATTATATTAAAAATATCCTTCTATATTTACAAATCCTAATATAGTAACAAAATGATTTTTTCAAAAAATATATATTGGAGCTATTAATTAGTGAGGTCACAAATGGGGAACTTCGGTAGAGCTATTATTTGGTGAGATCACAAATGGGGAGGATTTGAACGTTGATAGAAAGAACAAAAAAATCATGACTTAACCATCACAAAATTCCATTGTCAACAAATAGGAAACCAAATTTATTTACTATATTATCTTTTTAATTTTAATTTTATTTAATTTTCTATCATGAATTAAAAATATATATTGTATGGCTATGAATCCATCAAGAAATTTTTTTGGAATGGAGGAAAGAAGAGAATATCAAAGAGAATATCAAAGAGAATATCAAAGAGAATATCGAAGATGAAATATCAACAAAAATAGTCCTCAAAGAACATTTGAAGAAGTTTCTCATTTTGATACAGAAGGAAGACATCAAGTTGATTGAATCAAGTGGGAGGAATAATCAACCATTAACAACAAATATGAAATTGAATCTTCAAAATGAAAATTCAAGAATAACATAGCGTGTGCCTGAAACACCTAATTGTCAAGTCAAATTGAGATCAATTTAGCTGCACAAGGCAATGTAGAAATATACAAAACATTAATGGTATTCTTCATGATGATTTCAAAAGATTTCAAAATCAATTTCTACATCAATTAGATAGATTTAGAGTACAAAACATGTGCTACATTTGTCAAGAATGTTATCTAGCAATGAAATTTTTGTGCACTTCAGAAGGTTCAGTATGCAATAAATGTCAACAAGAGAGAGGAAATAATAGATTTTCAGCTACAAATAATATTCAAAATTCCTATATGATTTTTTTCTCAACTAGAAGGAAGAAGGCTTACAATTTTTCAAGAAGAGATGGCACATGTCAAATACAATTTGATTGATGAAATGAGTTTCATTGGTCAGAACATGCTGCAAAAAATAGATTCTCGACTTCGACAAGCATTTCCACAAACCAAATTGAATAATAAACCAAATTGAACCATAAATCTAAACCTAATTAAACATTAAACAAAGTTTGACCTTAACTCCAATCCAAAACTAAATTGAATTCTAACCCTACCACTTGATTGAACCATGATCCTAAACCCAATTAAATAATAAAACAATTTGAATCCTAACTCTTAAGCTAATTGAACACTATAGTTAACTGGACTCAAACCCTAAACCAAATTATACCATAGCTTTAAAACAAAAATGAAGCCTAAACCTAAACCTAATGCTAAACCAAATCGAACCCTAACCCTAAACCTAGTTATACATTAAAACAAATTGAATCCTAACTCTTAAGATAATTGAGCACTATAGTTAACTAGACCCTAACCCTAAACCAAATTATACCATAACTTTAAAACAAAAAATAACCCTAAGCCTAAACCTAATTAAACCATAAACCTAACACTAAACAAATGAAACCCTAACACTAAACCAAATGAAGAGAGTAACATTAACACCATCTTGGACCCTAACTTGAAGCAAATTAAACAATAAACTAAATTTAACCCTAACCCTAACCACGGGGGCTTCACTTAGTGAACCTAGGTTATAGCACGTTCGTTCATGGCATACTAAAGAATCCTTCTATTTTAAAAAAATATTTCCCTAAACTCCTCTTTTTGTCACCCACTCCCAATACACATCTCGAATTAAAAGCCCCCCTATTTGCACCAAATATTATATGTTTTCATAGCCAGAATTAAAAAAAAAACCCTATTCTCACCAATAGGCAATATATTGCACCCTCATTTTTGGGATATTAAACCCCCAATATGAATGCACATGATATAATATTGCCTAGCTAGTGAAGCCCTCGTGACCCTAAAAAAACCAAATAAAACCCTAATGCAGATTAAATCATATATTAACTCTTACAATAAACCTAATCAGATTGTAACTCTAAACAAAATAAAACCCTGACCGTAATAGTAAACCAAAATGAACCCTAATCCTTATTAAAATCAAGGTTAAGAAACCCTTACTATATTAAAACCCAAATTGAACACTAACCTTAAACCTAACCCTAGCTAAATGCTAACCCTAACCTCAACTGAAATATTTTCCCCTTAAAAAAACCAACATAACCTTAACCATAACGTTAATTAAATTTGAACCTTGACACTAATTGAAACAAAACCTAAACCAAATTATACCATAAATTTAAAATAAAATTGAAGCCTAAACCTAAACCCAATTAAACAATAAGCCAAATGAAACCCTAAACCTAACACTAAACAAATGAAACCCTAAACCTAACACTAAACAAAATGAAAGAGTAACATTAACACCATATTAAGCCCTAACTTGAAACAAAATTAAATTCTAAACTAAAGTGAACTCTAACCCTAACTAAACCAAATAAAACTCTAACCTTAAATTAAATCATACACTAACTCTTACAATAAATCTAATCATACTATAACTCTAAACCAAATAAAACCCTAACCCTAATAGTAAACAAAAATGAACCCTAATCCTTACTAAAATTGAGGATAACAAACCTTTCCTAAACCAAAACCCAAATTGAACTCTAACATTTAACCTAACCCTAGCTAAATGCTAACCCTAACCTTAACTAAAATATTTTCCCCTTAAAAAACCCCAACATAACCTTAACCATAACCTTAATTAAATTTGAACCTTGATACTAATTGAACCCCAATCCTAGCCTTATTTAAACAATAATCATAATTAAAGCCTAACCTTGACCCTAACTATAACACTAAACCAAATTGAATTCTAGACCTAGACCTACTTGAACATTAAAATAAATTTAATCCTAACTCTTAAGCTAATTGAACACTATAATTAATTGAACCCTAATCCTAACCCCAACAATTACCCTACTAATAAGCCTAATTTTCTCTATAGAACCACCTTACTGGATTAATCATAACCCTACCATGAACCATAATTCTATCCCTATCCTTAACGATAGCCATAATCTTAATTTTGTCTTTAATCCTAATTGTAATCATAGCCTTAAGAATAAACCTATTTTGTTATAGAAAAATAATATTATATTATTATATTAAAGATTATATATACTATAATAATATTATAATATATTTTATTAAAATAATAATAAAATATTAATTTATTTAATGTTTTCTCTATTGCATTGCTATTGCTATTAGTTTATATCTATTTAATAATATATATAGAATAAGTCAAGAGATATTCTTCTCAAGATGCCTATTGTACTTTAATGAGATCAATTCAAACGATAGTAATAAGTGCGTCAAATAAGATATCTTTCTACTTATTCTATATATATTATTAAATATATCTAAGCTAGTTAAAGAAACTTAATATGCAATTTTCATGTTACAATTTTTACAATTTATATATATTATTTTTTTCTTTATTTAAAAAACTATTGTTGTTTAGTTAATATCTACATTAAATTTATGGAATACTTTTTTTATAGTAAATTATGGGAAAAAAAATACATATTCAAACTGAAAAGCAACCTCTTATCCATCTATATTGTTTTTAATCAATAAGTTTTTCTTGTTTTTACGTGGAAAAGTGGGAATTGAATACCTCTTATCAACTAATATCAATAATCAATAAGTTTGGTAATAGTCAATGAATTTTTAGACATCATAAATTCAATCATTTGGTCAACTAATATCAATAATTAAATAATTCATTTTTAAATAATAGAATAGTTTTACATAAAATGAGTAGATATGAATGTAGGTTTTTTAATGAAAAGTGTCTTTTGGAATGTTCTTGTGTTTCAAATTTATAAATAATTAATTTTTTATTATTTTATATCATTAGGAATTTTTTTTTTCTTTTTTTTTGAATAATTAAGAGTTGTAACAATTTTTTAAACTGTAAAATAGGTAATTTGGTAAGATAAATATGTATGATAATGAAATTTGTTTATATATGTTAATTTTCATTTAATTTTGAGTTTATTTTTGGTGTAGTATTTTAGTATAAGTATATATTAATAAGTAGTATATTTTTTTAAAAAATTGGTTATGCGTTAACATATATTTCTATTTCTTTCACATTTCTTTATACTTATGTCAATATATTTGGGGATATCTCATCCTTGTTTTATACAATCTTTCATATATGTTATTATTATTAGCCATTTTTTGTACTACATTCACACCCATCTCTGCACATTCATTCATTTCTTTAAAACTATCACTTATCTACCATAGATCAATCTTGTACACCTTTTGATTAATCCCAAGTGGCTTAGGATTGATCCCAACATAGGAGTTTTTTATGTAAAATAGTCAAATTCCCACTATTTTGTAACAGTCATTATAAGCCAACTTGATACATGCTTATAAACTTGATGCTATGTTTTGGTATTTGAAAACAATCACTTATGTGTTTTTTTGCCTGGAATGATAAGGATAATTCATTATAAGAACATTTAGATTTGGAGCTTAAAAAGAACCAATCTTTTTTATAATCATGCAGGCCATCTACATAATTGAGAATGTTGTCCACAATTGATCACTTAGAACTATGAAGTTGGTCCATCCATACAAAAAGTTGACCTAGTTGAACTCAAACCTAAAAAATTGATAATCTTTTGAAAAGTATTTGTAATCATTATCTATAAAAAATAGATAAAACAAGTAAAGGTGAATAGATCTTGCAACTATGTTCTACCAAATCATTCTCATGGATCACATTTCATTCTCACATATTCGATCTTGTATGATGCTCAAGATCGGTACTAGGGAACTCAAATTCAACCCACAAATATTTTTAATAGTCCACATATGTCTTAAAATTCATTAGACTATGAGCATCAGTTTTCAAAACCTTGGCAATTGAATTATGCACAACATCAATATTAGCTCATCAATGTTCCCAAACCTTAACTGAACCTATCTATTGCATTTAATTTTTATAAACAAAATTTTTATTTGTTGACTCAATTTTAATTTAATATTGGTGATTATAATTTATATTTTATATTAATTTAATTATCCTAGGTTTATATGAAAATTATTTTATTACATGTACATTTTTGTGAATTGTATGCTCTTACATCACATAGAGTTTTGACTTTATTTTCATTAGGAACTTTTGGATATAATTTTGTTACAATTTTATCCTCTTATATATTATGTTTTTGAGGGTTTGACTATATTTTTTTAAGAAAATTACTACCATGGTCATAGCATCCTTTCCATTAAAACAAAGAAAAAACCTACAAACATATCAGCAAAAGGAGAAAATTAGGACCCTAGTAGCCTCAATGATCTCCTAAGATATCTCCAACTATTTAGATGGGAACATCTCCCATTTACAATCATCATATATTCATAAGTTTCTAAGTTGTTGCTACTCAATCCATCCCTTGAGGTCATAATGGCGTTGACCATGTCCTTGATTTTGATTATCTCCTCAATCTCAAATGCATCTACAATCAGCCCTTGAAAGGCATTGGACTTCAACCTTCTCAATGCTTTCATAGTTGGCTCCCTTGGGTTTGGGGGCAACAATTCTATAGACTATCCTCTTTGTTGCTTCATGGTCTCCTATGTTCTTGCTATATTGTAGACATAATGCTCAAGTAGAGATTCATTATGAGAATGAGATCCATTAAGAAACTTGTCCCTAATTATCTTTCAGATTACATACTCCACCACATCGCCCTCTATCACAAACACCTTTTTAACTGCTCTTCTACTGACCCTTGATAACACTTGCATTTGCATTCAGGGATAGTGATACATTCTTCTACCATCTACTACTATTTCTTCTATGATGTTTCCTTCTAAGATATGCTCTAGCTTTATAATTAGAACCCCACTCATCTAGTGCTTTCACCACATCTTATCAATCTCGGCCACTTCAAAAACAATGTCATTGATTTCATCCTTATCATTCTGCTAGAGATCTATGAAATCTTACAATCTATCTTCTCCAAATCTCATTGCTAAGTTTAAGCCTTCCTAAGCCCTCTTATCATGGGACATTATTTAAACTTCACTCTCATCAATGGTATGATTATATAGAACTTTTAAATCTCCATATTTACCTCTATGTAGACATTATATTCACCCAAATCCTTTAGAATCTCATGGATTCCTTTCAACCACATTCCCAACTTCTAGTTTGGAGCATTGTCTATGATGATGGAATGGATGAAATTCAATGATTCACCTTCAATATCTAGATTGACTATTCTTTCTTTGTGCATAGTGTCAGTCAAGACAAAAGGGTGGCGTATTCTACATCATTATGTGTGCCATTAAGAAACTTGATAAACCCACCCCATACTAGTTTTCCAGCATCATTTCGGATCAAAAAACCTACTCTAAAAAGGCCCAAAATTCCCCACATACCTTTTGGTGGTATCAAATGTGGCTAATCTTTCGCTATTCAATCATCTCATGAAGTACATGTGTGTTGTTGCTTCTTTGCCACCTTAGTGTTTATGTGCTCACTAACTGCCACTTCAATTTTATTTGCGATTGATGTTAGGATATTATCTTTCTCATCAAATATATAATAGTTTCTCTCCTTCCAAAGTATCAATATCAATGTGAGTGAGATAGCATACAATAGCCCATTCTATATTGTTTCCTTTTGTAGTGTTGGAAAGCATGTGAATATTTCCTTCAATGTCATCAGCACAGACCCATAGTAGTTTAATTTCCTAATAAAGAAATTCCAACACTATTGGGCTATCTCACACTGGACAAATAAATTTTTTAAAGTTTCCTCATGTTTATAGCATATTGGGCATTTGAATGGGCCCTAAAAACCTAATTTGTACAGATAGTCCCCTTTTAATATCCAATTTTGTACTATCGTCCATGCAAAGGCACCTACCTTTGGAAGGATGTGTGAATCCTAGCATAGTTAAGTTTTCCATTCACATCATTCATATTCCCATCTCACCACTTTGTAGCCAAGCTTGGTGTTGTAGTTACCCATATTTGTTGCACACCAAAAATAATTATCATTCCCCCTAAGGATAACAATATGTCTTGTTACTAATTCATCATTTAATGTTCTCCTATAGTAAACATCCAACATATCTAGAGCTTTCCACTTGAAGATGGTTGCACAATTGTTACATTCAACCTCCATGTAATCCCAAACATTTTCCCCTATTATTGGCCAAAAGATCTCTCTCATCCTTTCCATTCCAAGAATACTAATTGGTGGTTTATATCCATTCCATGAATCCTTCTAGATCTTATCCTCGCTAATGCTCTTAATTCATTTAAAACATTTGTTGGAGAATATTTCAAAATATGCATGGAACATCTTCAATATGTCATAGACATTTGCACAATATATTATGTAATGGAGAAAAACATCACTCTAATGTTAGTGTAAAGGTTTAAAGAAAAGGCATACCAATCTTCATTGTTCTAGAAATGAATCACTATAAAAAGATCACCTCCAGAATTAATAATTGATTTCAACTCTAGACTCCATAAAACATGGGAAAGAACACCCACTTCAATGTGTTTGCAAGAACATATGGCATTTTCTTTTCACCTCATAGTCATGGCTTTAAACACATATATGTTTGTGATGATACAATAGGAGGTTAGAACCTTTAAATGGCATGTGAGTTAGTCGTCATATAAAAAATAACTTCCTAATCTACCAATGCTATGTTTCCTAAATTTCCACTTCTAGGAAAAGACTAAATACCTAGCCTAATAATTGTTAAAGAGAAGGGCTTTCTTAACCCCCGCCTAGGCTCAAGTCACACTTAATGCTTTGGTCTAACTTAACCTAGACATTAAAGGTTAAGTTCACCATTGAGAGTAGACAAATTTTTGTATCACCACACATGCATACATGAGGTGAGAGACTTCGTCATGTTGTCTCATTAGAGGTTAGATATATTCAACTTCTAGTTCAAGACTGAATATTTAGCTTAATCATTAGTTTACAAATTCACAAATGGGGAAGTTAGTCTCAATGTTCACTTCACAAACATGGATAAGGCTTAAGGATCACTATCTTGTTTTCTATCAATGGGGCAAATATTGTAGATAATTTAGCTAGTCTGGAGCACTTCTCTTTATTAGATTTATTTGGATACAATTATATTTAGGAAAAGGAAGAGGATTATAAAAAAAAGGAATTCATCACTATTAGTAAACAAATTTGTCTTTTTGAAATAATGGTGAGAATGACCCTTATGCCGAAAATGGAAGACAAGTAATTAACTAACAATTGGAGAAATCGCCTATGGGGTTAGCAATCTTCCTCTGAATTTTAGAAGTACAAATCTCTCTTACAATATAATTGGGTTTTCAAGGGTATGCTTTTAACTAGAAAGCGGGAAAGGCAAACTAATTTTTGCGCATAGCCATGACATGGATGCAATTATGGATTGGGAAATAAAGAGAAACAAAGACAAATGGTACAAAGACCATTTACTCAGTCCCCCACTACAAAATAACAAGATAAAGATTTAATATTTTCCCTTCCAGATATATGAATAACCAAAACGCAAAGATTTTATGACAAACATATGCATAATCAAATTGAACAAGAAAGACATCAAAGAACAACGAAAAAAACTCAAAGACAAATCTGCAGTCAAAGAGAATACACAGAAACACAAAGATTTAACATATATTTTTTCTTTTCTTCTGATACAAAAAAAAATGACTCAAAAACCATTCGCCCCTATACAATAATCATGTATGAAATAGAAAACACCATCTCTCTCCCCTTTACAAAGCTAAAATAAAATTGCCTTCTTTTGATCGATTCTCACTCATGTATGTGTCGCTGATCCAAATTGTGAATCCACAATCACATTTCATCAGGCCAATCGCAATTTCTTTTTGTTGTCAGAAATGTGGTGTGGTTTCGGAACCTCCATTGGGTGTCGATACTAGTTTTGGAACTGATAGAGAATACCGACAATGATTTTAAACTATTCTAAAATGTCGTTTAATGGTTCAAAATGATGTGTCGAGCTCTGACAAGGATTCTAAAACAAATGTTAGGGCCCAACATTCGATATTGAACTTTAAAACTTGGACGCTCCAAATAAAGACTTCGGAACACAGAGGAGACTATGGTTCCAACTTTGACACTTAAATTCGACGAGGAAAAAGACACTACAGCCTTAAAACGAAATGTCAGGGAGTGACTAGTAAAGTGGACATTTTGGACTCCGACAGGTGTTCTGGAACTCACTTAAAAGATCGACAAACTTACAGAGGCAAATCCAATGGCTTAAAAATTAACAAGGCAAAGCAAATTACAGACGAGGGTCGAAATTTAGGCAACAATCACCAAGTGGGGAACATTTTCATATGCCCAAATGCATTTTCATTTATCAAATATAGTTGCAATGTTTTAGAGGGCTATAAGCATTGCCTTCAATGGATTGATAAAAAAAATAATTTTAATATATATGTAATTGTAGGTTGAGTTGAAACCAACCATATGTCTATCCTAAATAATATATTGCTAGTTGTTTATCACTCAATCTAGTTTATTTTATGCATCATCTGTTTCCAAGTACTAAAAAATTAAACTAATGAGATTCTTAGGTCATTTCAATGGGTTTAGAAACCATATGTGTCTCTATATCATCTTCTTATAAAAACCTTAGGCTTGAAATACCCATCAGAATATTTTATATTAGATTGTAAAAATTAATAAATATTAGAGACATACAATAGATTGTACATGTAATTACTACTATGTAAATAAATACTTCATTCAAATATATGATCAAAATATATTTCTATTGCAAATGGTTATAAACTTTTTATATAACACTTATAAATATACTTTGAAATTATCCAATATCAAAAATACCCAAACACTAAAATCCATCTAAAATTTTAGTGTAGATACTACCTCAATGTGAAACCACCTTAAGGAAATCAATTGAATTTTATTCTTTAGTCTCCAAAATCTAATGGCATTTAATCCATTATTCACTCTAGAACTTCAGGTGTTCCATCTTTAGATCTAATAGCTAAACAACAATTGTTGAGCTAGGGATATCGTTTGATGAAAATGATAAAAGATGTTCTCAACAAATGAATGTCTTCTATATAGAGAGGTGAATTCCTATAGAGGTCTCTCATGTGCTAAGAAATGTTCAAAATTTTTCCATTATCTCACCATATTTAAATTTGGTTCCATTAATGGTGTTTCTAATAGGTCAAGGTGATTGGTGAAACTCCTTGTTAGAAGGGTGGGGCTCTAAGAAAGGAACCCCAAAGGAGAGATTCTTAGGAAATGTATACAAGGAGGTTGTAATGGTAATTGATATTGAGGAATGAGGGGTACTCAAAAATTATTTCCATTTGAAGTGCCTTGAAGGTCCATGGTTGAGGGTTTAGGGAGTAAACTGAAGATATGCCAAGGTGTGACAAATATAATACAACATGGTTTTGTTGATTCACATGTCAACATGACTAATACAATAGTGGTATATGAATTTAGAGGTTGAGATACACCACTGACACTTTCATATGAAAAATCCATCACAAAATCTTTTAAAGATTTGAACCATGATGTGTGGCCAAGGAAGTAAGAGTGAGGAAGCTAGAGTGTCAAGTGAACAAAGAGGTAAAGCCTGAAGGCCCATGAGAGAGATGTAAACAAGACTTGTGGGGTGTAGGGAATGAAGAAAAGGTATGTGAGTATAAGAAAGTATGAAATTTTACGCAAGGATAGAAAGTGATTCTGTATTACCCTCATATGTAGGACTAGAGGCATCACAAGTTCATCTTTCCATACATAACATATATTTGTTCGTAGTAATGCCACTTTCCAATACTTTGAAGGTAAAACATTATTTATAGGTAGAGAAGTATGACATACCACAAGAAAGCTCAAACCACCACCTCATGGTAATATTTCTTACGTGCTCCCTAATATGCTACTTTCACCAATTTTCCTTCATAAAAAGCCCTTGTTGACTAGGGTTTCACTCGTGATGGCAATGCTAACAAAAAGGCGGCACACCTTGCATAATAAATAATTACTTTAATGATGTAAAGTAAATATTTATTTATGGTGCATCTTTAGGAGACATATTTAACCACATTCAATCTATATTTGGGTCAACATATAAACCTATAACATTGGCTAGATGCTCTTTATGTGGGTTGAAGATGGAAAAACTATTTAATATTGAAAAACTTAGTTCAATTATATTTTGTTGTTAATGGTTTTGAAACACATTTTTTTCCTTACCACTTGGTTGTTTTGTGTGAGCTTGATGCTATAAAAGGAAACACATGTTTAGTCACTGAGGTTGGTTGATTTGAGAAGGTTGCCATTTATATTGAGATCTCTTGTTGATTGCATATCTAAAGCATGTCATGGTATATGTGGTTGCATGGTTACTAATAAATCTTGGACACATGAAGGATGCATTGGAGAGGTTTATGTTTAAAAAATATTCATGGTGACTCTATATGTGTATTGTAATATTTTTATTATCAAATAATACAACTGTGGACACTTTTGGAGGCTAATTTTTCCCTCTTGAATTCTTTTCTAAGGTATATATATCTTGTGTTATCTTTGGGTATGTCATTTTTTTTGTAAGCTTGTATGCGTGCTTTTCTCTCATGTGATTATGCAAAAAATTGCTTTGATCAATTTGAAAAAATTTCATAACAAGAAAATCATTATTATTTCTTGAAAGTTACTATTCATTGTAAATGCATTTTAAATGGTCTGCAAATCATTAATAACAATATCTCATCCTCAAATCTAATCTTTTCTTTAGTTGAAACTTTTTCATCTAATGACGATTCACAAATAATTGTGTGTATATATAAACCTAATGGCCCATTCCATTAATATGCATGTGTGCTATTTTTTATGAGTAAACTTTCTAAATTTGTTTATTTAGTAAACTCTACTAATGAGTGGCATAGAGAGGATTTGACATTTCAGCAACTAAATGGTGATGACCAAGAAGGAAGTAGGTTGAAAAGACCACACATCGGCATTGGTTATGTGTTCTATAACTATGAAAAAGTCAAGAAGTGTAGATTCATTCCCAACCATTTTGAATATCAAAACGCTATCATACTTCAATTGTGCCATCTAATAATCAAAACTAAAATTCAAACTATTTTTTAAAGTATAAATGAGGCGTGAAACCATTATTTAACATGAAAAAAAATATTCACAATTTTTCCCATAACGTACTCTACTCATGACTCATTTTTGAGGTTCCTTTGGCGAGATATATTCTTCAGAAACTTTTGTGCAGGAGATTTTTCCGATTATACAAATAGAAGAAGGACAGAAGACAGAAGAGACCTCCCCTATAAATCGCTGGCATAACTCCCCATAACTCTAACACGCCCTGCAATTTGTTCCAAATCAAAAAGAGCTCCTTCCATGGCGGGGTCTGAAACCGATCCCTCCAAATCCACCACAAAAACATACTCAAAATACTTGAAACCTCCCACGCCGTCTCTCATGGGCTTTTCCCTTCTCGGCCGGCTCTCGATCTTCACAACTCTCAACCCTCTCCTTTCAAAAATCTCCACAGCCTTCACCAGATGAGCAGTTTCTACAGAAAACGCCACTGTCGTCTTGGAAGTTGTACCGGAGGCTTCAGAAGCCACCGGTAAATGCTTAGCAAGAACAAGAAACCGCGTAAAATTATCGTCATCGTCCTGCATTGCCGGCTCCAAAACACGAAGCCCCAATTCTCGCCCAGCAACGCCGCTGCAAATGACTGCCACGTCACAACATTCCCTCTCAACAACCAATCGCGCCGCCTCGGCGGCACAATCGACGGCCTCAACGGTGGCGTTCAGACTCTGCAAGCGGCGGCGGCAGTGACTCAGCGCCTGCGGGTGGCCGAGAACCCGTCTCACCCCATTTATCCCATTTAACCCCAACAGACAATGATTAACTTTCAGAAGCACCTCCCCCGCGATGTGTATATTATGGTGGCGCAGCAGCAGATCGTAGTTTCTCCCCACGACGCCATCTAAAGAATTTTCCACTGCCACCACCGCTCTGTCGGCGGCGCCGCTTTCCAGAGCTTGGAAGGCTGACTCCATTGTTTCTGGGTAGGGAAGCGCATCGCACCGCTGGAAGGCTCGAACCGCCGCCTCATGGCAGTACGACCCACGCGCTCCCTGGTACGCTACTTTCACGGGTTTCCCTTCGTAAAAATCCCATTGCGTTTTGGGTTTTACCGGTAAAAGAAAATCATCATTTTTATTACTGCTTGAGAGTAGCCGGTCATTGTAAATGCGTTCCAGACGATCTAATACTGATCGCTCAAACTTCAGCTCATCTGAAAATCTGGGCTTTGCTTTAGCTGAAGCCTTTCCGTCTAAGGGAAGCTCGCAAGCAATCTTGTGTATATATGTCGTCCTGATCATGGTCAACGCCATTTGTATATATTTTATGTATATAGTTTATGGGCAGGTTTCTGAATTCGGGTGTTTGCAGAGATCTGATAAACTCTGCTGAGGAGTGGCATGGAGGATTTGGTATTTAAGCAACAATTGAGAGGGGAGTGGGTTGGGTGGGGAACACTAGGGGCTGTGAATAGTGAGAAAAGAATTGGTCAAGGAGTAGCGCAGATTCATTCAAAGCCTTTTTGAACAACTCCCGCGGTTTCACACCTCGTTTTTTCAAAACACTGCTTTTGTTGTTGGAGTTTAAAAGTCAAGTCTACCAATGAAGCGTAATTCAAAATATATATTATAAGAAATATTTACTAGCAATTGTACCTTGGGGTAAGAGGTGTGGAAAGTCAATTAGAGAAATTTTTGGTATATTTTTTGCATTCACTTGTTTAGTACATAAGATCAATTGGTAAATCATTTATAAATGATGTTTGTGCAAAATACGTTTCGATGGAGAAGTGGCAGCTTCAAATAAACTATGCATCCACTTATAGGTATCCAAATAAGATAAAAATAAAATCTTGAATCAGATAATTGGGTTTCATTACCAACAAAATAATGTTATGTTTTCTATAGGGAGAGGGAGAGGGAGAGGGAGGGAAGGAGTATAGAGAGGGAGTGTGTGTGTGTGTGTGTGTGTGGAGATGTAGACGAGATATATGGAAAGAAGGAGAGGAACAGAGGGGGATATATGTAGAGAGAGGGAGTAAAATAGATATAGGGAGAGAGATAGAGTGGATAAGGAAGATAGAGATAACGAGATATATATATATATATATATATATATATAGAGAGAGAGAGAGAGAGAGAGAGAGAGAGAGAGAGAGAGAGAGAGAGAGAGAGATAACGAGATATATATATATATATATATAGAGAGAGAGAGAGAGAGAGAGAGAGAGAGAGAGAGAGAGAGAGAGAGAGAGAGAGAGAGAGGAGGCAAGTGTAAGAGGTAAAAAATGTGATAGATACAAGTACTAGAGAGAGAGAGAGAGAGAGAGAGAGAGATTGATTATATGACTATAACAATAATTTGTTTTCTCGTGTTTTTTTTACTTTAGACTATCATCCAAAAATGTTTTTCCAAAATTTTCAATGACTAAAGGTTTTACTCATAAAGTATTTTTGGATGATAAATTTAATATTTATATAAGTTTAGCCTAAAAATTGAAGTGGGCCTTTAGATTTTCCATTTATTGATTTATTATAGATTTCTAGCTAAATAAAAAATATATAATAATATCAAGAATATTAGTATATAATAAAAATTAATTAAATATTATATTATATTTACATTATGTAAATTAATAAACTTAAATATAATTTATATTTTACATATAATTAAATTTATATTAAAATATTTAATAAAATTCTAAATTTTGTCATATTCTATTTAATAATATAATTATATTAAATATTTCATAAATAAAATACATATAACTAAATAACACATTATATATATTAGTTTCTAACGCTATATTTAAAATATTTATCGCTAACTCTTTTTCCACTCATATTATTATGAGAGTACATGGAATGCAAAATACAAGTTTAAAAAATCTCTTATTTTAATGCTTTTCAAGAAAGGGCTTTCACATAACTAGGTGAATATATTTTTGTGAGGCTTAGAATACAAAGGAACTCCATATTTAAAATAGATATGCAATTGCGATAGTAAAAATAAAATTTATCAAATCAAGAAAATAAGATAAAAGAAAAATAATATTTCAACATTCACGATCACTAGAACCTTCAAAAGTTTGAAAAATTCAACAGATAATTATTCTACAATCACAATTGTAGATGTCCTGATCATCTTGCACACTTTTGCATGAGGCTAAACCATTAGATATTGAAAGTTATTGAAATAGTTCATATAGGGTACACCTTCACATAATGAATTGAATTGAAGGAATCTATCATATCATTACTACAATTAAATATTTTAGGAAATAATAAATTTTAGCGTAAAATTATTTTAGATGTAATATCAAATTTAGTTTAATATTTTTTCAATGTATATTTGAGTTTCCAAGAATGATGTCTTTAGATTTTTAATTAAAATGAAGAAAATGAACAATTTAATTAAAGTCAATAGAAAAATAATTTTTAACTTTTAAGTCAGTAAAAAGGAGAGAAGACCCACAAAACAATATACGTGTCTCCAATCAATCAACAATTATGTAAATAAAAAACCAACTTATTAAAATAAAAATCATTATATATTAAACTATTGACTTATTATTATTTTTGTTCTTTTGACAGTTTAATGACTATTTTTCTCACATGTCAAAATAAGCAATGCCATAGGGGTCTATGGATTTGGAGGTAAAGTATTGGTCAAACCGAAATTGTAAATAAATACTTGAAGGCCTGTTTAAATTGCCTTTATTTCAATAAAAAAACATCATTGGACCAAATGGTTGGCATTGACTTAATGGTGATATATGCTACTTATCATATAGAAACCAAGACTCCATATGAAGTCATGTATTCTCAATTACCATCATATATTTAGATATCCATACCAGGCAACTCAAAGGTACTTATCCTAGGGTCCATTGTTCAAACATATAATACTATTCTTCACACCTTATGAGAACTTGTACCTAGCATAAAGCCACATGAAGTTTCATAAGTTGGTTAACACCTTTTAGAAAACACTTTTACTATTGGCAACATTGTTTTTTGTTTGACTTCAAGCATATAAGCAATTACCATTGAAGTTGAAGACTTGTCAACATGCCCAAAAGTTTTATGAAAATTAGATTTTTTTTACAGGTAGTTGGTGGTTTTATTGCATATACATTGGAGATTTCACACTCCACCAGGCTCCATTTAGTTTTCAAGTCTCCTATTTGAAGCAAGTTCTTTAGTTGATATATTCATGCAAAATCTGCATTATGTGAGTTAGATACTAAAGGATAATTTCTCTTAGCCCCTAAGTATATCCTTGATAGATCATCGTGCCACCTTTGCAACTCTAACATCACTAATGTCATTCTCTCATGACATGGGTAACAACTTGAATATGTAACATAGGAATCCCTCTAATAACTACAACACAAATTTTATCACCTCAAATGTTAATTCTAATTAAAAATGCATCATTAAGTATCATTGATGATGTATCATGGTAAACATGTTATGAATTTATTGAATGGACATTTATTTGAGCATCACAAAATAATTGTTTGAGCATTGTTATAACATAACATCTTAGGTTCATTATATGTTTATTTCATGTCTTCGATTTTTTTTTCAATGTTATAAATTCAACCTATTTAGACATTTGACCCTCACATCTAGCAAATTTGTAAAAAGTGTTTGTAAACACTACCAATCCTTACAACTATTCATATATTATAGATCAAGGAGAGTGAGTTTCAATAGATTATAAAATCCCATATCATTCTCATGAATTATAGTTTTGTTACTTGCATCCACAATCATAATATTAATCTCAAACAACATGAAAGTGAATTCTTAGAATAATAACACGTAATAAAAAATTCAGCATTGATAGGTGGACCCCTAACATTTAGACATACTTTTTTACATCAAAATCGAATCTACAATTTTATTCTAATATATTTCACATTTATTTATATTTATGACACCCCAATTTTTTAATTGGCTTAGACTCATTGCTTATTATTTACATTTATTTAATTAAATAAACTTAGTATTTAATTTCGATGTTACAATTCTTACAATTCATGCATACATGTTATTTCTTTCTTTATTTAGAAACCTCTTGTTGTTTAGTTAATATGTACTTTAAATTTATAGAATACTTTTTTTATATTGAATTATGGAAAAGAACTACATATTCAAACGGAAAAGCAACTCAAAATGAATACAGTCTGAAACAGCAAGAATCAGATAGTAACAAGACAGCTGAAAGCAGCTCAAAATAGAGACAACGTCAACAGTCTACTTTGAACAACGGATAAAAAAATCAATCTAAAATAGTAATAAGTAGTTCATACCAATACAGCTACAATCCACCACATTGTTTGCCACACCAACTCTTTTTTTAGGTTGATAAATGTGATAAATCAAGTTGGGGATGAAAGCAAGTTGAGAAGCGTCTAAAGTTCCATGCTCTGGTTTGGCATATGTTGCTTTCAATGTTTTGGTTCCAATGGATCTGCCTCTTAGCCTTTTGTTTTTTCTTGCTTTTACGTGGAAAAGAGGGAATAGAATACCTCTTATCCATCTATGTTATGATCAATAAGTTTGGTTATAGTCAATGAGTTTCTAGACATCATAGACTCAATCATCTGGTCAACTAATATCAATAATTAAATTATACAGTTTTAAAACATATAATTGGTTTATATAAAATGTGATGTCTTCATCTAGACATGATAGAATTTAATGATAAATAATAATACAATTAAAAATAGAATATATATATATATATAACCAAACAAAAAGAATAGAATAAATTCTTAATAATAATAATAAACAAGATTTAATATATAATTTATATTTACTAAATATTAATATTAGTTTCATATTTATCAAATAATAACAGAGAAAAAGGTATGAACAAGCATCATCTTGATAAGCAAATTGATCTACAATAAATTGCTATGTTAACCCATGAAGTAAACAGCCCGCAACCACATTGATGTTATCGCATGACCACCATCATAATTATCACTTATCAAGGATCGATTGTCCAAAGATGATTATATCAATCAAAGGAAAATAGCATCAAAAATAGGTGAATACATTATCGCTGCCCAAGGGAAGTCAAAATCAATTAATTAGCAAATAAAGTAAATAAATGATAATCGGCGATTATAAGGCGGCAATTAACATACATATGCGATTTAAGAGAAATAACAAATTAATTATGGAAAGGTGCGATATGAATAATAAGTCGATTAGTTTGAATGATGAAGAGAGGTGGTTAAGAGATGTAAATATTCAATTTTGCAAGATATATGTATGGTGGGAATCGATTCCATTTTACTGGGGGGAGATAGGCTGAACACATATGCTTAACATAGGAAGGCTAATAAGGTTTGAATGCAGAATTTAATAATAAGAGTAATATAGACTGCAACACGTATGACAGTAATTATTCATTTCTTATATAATGGTAGACCAGATCTGACGCAAGTCAGATCTGTCTGCCCTTACACCCCACTAAATATAATTATTGCTTGTAGGCAGTAATGCTATTATTAATTTTATATATACGATAATTAGAAAATATATAAATATTTGGTAATATAATTTAATTCCTTTATTTATATTCAATTCAAAGCTAGCCAACTAACACAGTGATTTCTTTATTCATTATAATATTTCTGTAGGTACAAATCTGAGGTAAGGATGAGGATAAATCTAAGTAGGATTGAAGACATAAATAAATTGCTGTAGAATACAACTATATAATTAATAGATAATACATTAGATGTATATCTTTGAGTAGCATTAAGTAATATTAGGATAATGGTTTCTCTCTCTATCCAGTGAGAGGAGCACTGGACTCGGTGGTAGTGGCAGCGAGGGGCTCTTGCGCTCAGTGAACCCATGAGTCAAGTAACCAAACACCGATTTCCTTACAGTCCTCTCATAGTAGTTAAGGTCAATTGGACTGTCTAAGTTAAACATGTTCAGGAGGCATAGGAGTTTCACCCATCTAGCAAGGGGGTTGAGAGTAACCATCCCTTGGATGCAGCAGGGTCACCATCCTAGGCTTTCTTCAGACCTATAGCGTGTTCTATCTTCTTCCTAATTTGCAATTCAATATAATAACGATGATTGATTCATGGATGTCATGTATGTAGGTTGTCTGGTATATATCTGTCTTACAGGTTAATTCTTCCTTCAGCCATCATCACAAGATATAAGGTACAATTCCTTTACCACTATGAATAAGTTTTCGCATTCTACAGTTAAATATGGTTATCACATGATTTAAATTAATGAGTTTTATTTATGATTGTTCCCATTGCTTAGAAACTAGTAATTTCTATGCCAGCACAAATCAGCACTTATGCCATAGGTATATATATGTGTGTGGACGTGTGTGCCACACACACATATATATATTTAGGATAGATCTGTCATATGCAGTATGTAACCAATCTCCCTGACAGAATTATAGTGTTATTATTATATTGTCTTATATATGTGTGTACATGTGTGTATCCACACACACATATATGTGTATATATGTGCAATATACTTGATCATGTAGAATCAATAATAGGAACAAAGAAGTATGTAAAGGCAGACATAAATTATAATTTAAATAATAATAGAAATGTAAATTGTTATGAAATTTTGGGTGTTAATGGATGACAATAATTTGGCTATGTGATGGAGACTAATGGGAAAAATCCCCTTAGCCTAATTCGAGATCATGATAATCCCTGGTAGGCAGTATATACTGAGTTCTCATATGCATATATATTAAAGGCTTGGGTGTAGGAAGCCTCACCCAAGACGAGACGGATCTTTCCGGACCTCTCTGGTAGACTTGGATGGTAAGATGTATCATCCAAGGTAGGAATTGATCATATGATGATCTTCCTTGGTAGGCTTGAATGTAAGATGCTACATCCAAGACGGGAATCAAATTATCCAGCGACTTCCCTAGTAAGGCTTGGAACCATAAATGATTCCAAGAAGATGGCCATTACAACCCACCTAAGGACATATCCCAATGCTTCACCCATATCCTTTTTTATTACTTAAGAATTAAGATTTGTTTAATTAAGTAATAGAAGTTTAATTGCAATTTAGATTAGTAAATATATATTTTGTTGCATTCTAACAGTCTATTTTGAAAGAAAGTGATCTATAACTAGTAGGGACATTACATAAAATGAGTAGATGTGAATGTAGGTTTTTCTAATGAAAAATGCCAGCCTTTTTTTTTGGATGTTCTTCTGTTTCAAATTTATAGACAATTGATTTTTTATTATTTTATATCACTATTCATAAGATGAAAAGGTAGGATTTTCTTTTCTTTTCTTATGTGAATAATTAAGAATTCTAATAGTTTTTTAAAATGTAAAAGTAGGTAATTTAGAAAAATAAAAATGTATGATAATGAAATTTATTTATATATGTTAATTTTCATTTAATTTTGAGTTTATTTTGATGTAATATTTTAATATAAGTACATATTTGTTTAAAATTTGGTTATTAGTTAATATATATTTCTCTTTCTTCCACATTTCTTTATACTTGTGTTTATATATTTGGGTATATCTCATCTTTTTTTTATACAATTTCTCATATATGTTATTATTAGCCAATTTTGTACCTACATTCACACCCATCTTTGGATATTCATTTATTTCTTTAAAACTACCACTTTTGTACCCTAGGTCAATCTCGTGCACCTTTTGATTAATCCCAAGTGGCTTAGGATTGATCCCAACATTGAAATTTTTTATGTAAAATATCCAAATTCCCACCCTTTTGTAACATTCATTATGAGCCAACTAGATACATACTTATACAACTTGATGTCATGTTTTGGTATTTAAAGACAATCACTTATGTAGTAATTCACATCGAATTATAAGGACAATTCATTATAAGAACATTTATATTTGGAGCTTAAAAATAACAAATCTCTTATAATCATGTAGGCCATCTACATGATTGCCAATGTTGTCTACAATTGATCACTTAGAACTATGAAATTGATCCATACAAGAGGTTGACATAATTGAACTTGAACCTAAAAATTAGCCAATCTCTTGAAAGCTATTTGTAATCATTATTATACAAATTTAGATATAGAATAGGTGAAGGTGAATAGATCTTGTAACTATGTTCTATAAAATCACTTATGGATCACATTTCATTCTCACATATTAGATCATTTGTACAATGCTTGAGGTCAATACTAAGGAACTCAAATTCAACCCATGGAGATTTTTAATAGTTGGCATATGCCTTAAAATTCATTAGACTATGAACATCAATTTTCAATACCTTGGTGACTAGATTATGCACAACATCAATATTAGTTCTTTAGTGTTCCCAAAGCTATCTGCCTCTATCCATTGCATTTAATTTTTATAAAAAAAAAATTCATTTGTTGACTCCATTTTAATTTGATATTGGTGATTATACTTTATATTTTATATTCATTTAATTAGCCTATAATTATATGAAAAATATTTTATTCCATGTCCATTTTTGTGAATCGTATGCTCTAAAATTACCCAAGGTTTTGAGTTCAATTTCGTTAGGAATTTTTAGAGAGAATTTCAAGTTATGATTTTATCCTCATATTTCATATCTTTTAGGGTTTGAATATATTTTGTTTGTGTATTTTTGTCATACTTTGAATAGGATTTGTTCCTACATAGTGATATCTCTCTAACATCTCAGCCTTTAAAGATAGTTCATCATATGCCCTTCCTAGGTCATCTACCTTAGTTTACATGTATTCATATGTATATATGAATTTGGTATAGTCCTATCCATTGTGAAATTTTATCCTTTTATCCATGTTTCTCCAATAATTTTTTTATACTATAGGTGAAGATAAAATTTTAATGGATTTATTTTTTATCAAGTATTATTTTTTCACTCCTACACTAAGTTGGTAGTGATCATTCTTTCCTCTTAGGAATAATCTCTTTAATTCTCCATAAGCCTTATAGTGATCGTACATTTCTATAAAATTTTGAATCTTATGAGTGTATTCCTAGCACATATATGTCATGCGTTAGTGATACACCTTCTCCCAATGTGCATAATATTATTATACCTTTTTATGATACTTCTCTTACATGTAACGGTGTCTCTATGTCCATAGATTAATTTAATTATAATAAATCAAATTATTTTATACATCATGGTGACATTTCTACATCTTATCCTAAGTGTATGGATACATATGTTAGGTTTTTACATAGTCACATTTTACAAGATGATATCTTAAATAAATGTAAACAACAATCATTTTAGAAAGAAATGAATTACTAAAATGAACATACATACAAAGATGACTTGATACTTCACTTTAATGACATTTTATTTATGGAGGATTACTACACATATAAAACATATATCTTTTCCTTTAGGTAGATGATTCAATTGATGCAATAAAAGTTGAGAAATAATCACTCATTGGTATATACATGTATTCATTACTAGTTTCTTATAACATTATTAAATCAATAACATACACTATGCAATAGTCCTACAAGGATTTATCAATCATAGACCTATATTAGTTTTAGCAAATATAATTTTAAAAAATGGGTTATGCATAAAGAAAAAAATTAAATCCAATTAAAAATTAATATAAGATTTAGAACAACTTTTCTTGATTTATAATGGTGTTCCTTGACATCATTCAATAATTAGAATAGCACCTACTACAACATAGATCCAAATATGGATGAAACACTAATGACCAAGAAAACATTAAAATTTATAAATAAAAAATTAGCTCTTTATTGTAGAGCTTATAGTCTTAAATAACTTTAGATATTTTAGACATACACTTCTACCTAGTAATCCACCATAATATCAAGAATTCTTCATATCAATCATACAATATTTTTCCCTTGGCATAAATTACATAAAGAAAAACAATTCTACTATAGCTCTTAGATGCAAACTAACATAGACCTTATACAAATTTTAACAAATGTGAAGTCATGGACTCCTTTAATACCCTAAAACTCTTAAAATATAATGTAGATAGGATCCATAACTAACATAGGAATTATCTTTTATATTGATTTAGAGAATGGATCTTAGAAAATTATTACATTTTTCATACAAATATAAGATTGAATTACACTTATAGATACTGGTAAAATAATTAAAAAATAGACTCAAATGAGCTCTCTCAAGCATGTGAATATAGACCAACTCGTATAATGATATCAAATTCCAATTGAAATGAATATACCAACATATGAGAGAAAATTTTCATATCAAGATCATAGAATGAGTCAATTAAGAACTATTAAACAACAAGACACATGGAACCATATAGAGAAAGGGAAGGCTTATTACAAGATTTTAACAAATAACTAGTTGGAACTAAAAATTGCTTCAACAATTGAGATTCACAATCAAATTTAACCATCAGAATATGAAGATATTATGCATATAGGAGAAGGCATATCAACAAACTTTGAAAACATATTGGTAAAATCATTAAAAAAATCATGAAATGTATGAATGAATGTGACCTAGATCAATAAGATATTTCTCAATTAATAAAATCTTTATATTTAGAGCACGACAACATGGAGTATCCTCAAAAATCCTATATATGAGATGTTGTAAGAGCTCTATAATTTAATTTCTACTTAAATTCATCCCCATTCAATTAAAATATGCAATTTGGCATGAACAAATTAAATTAGGTGGTTTCAAGGTCTAATTATGCATTAATGAAAATGATAGCTTATAGTCAAGTACACATTTGCAACATTTAAGGTTCTACTAACAAGTGAAGGGGAAGAATGCAAAAGAAATTATGTGGAAGTTGAGTAGGACTTATATTTAGTTGCACATCAAATTCCTTGAAAAGGGAAAATGGAGAAAATAAAAGGGATAAATGGAGAAGGAATTTGTAAGGAAAAGGTTTTCAATTGTCTATTTGTGGGAATTAAGGTTCTATTGATACTAAACTAGATGATGAAAGTGAAGCGAGTGATATCAAATTACAAATTGAATTCTTGCAAAGGAGAAAATGGAGGAAAGGGAAGAGATGGATAGAGAAGGGATTTGTGGGAATTTCAAGTGGGAGTAGATAAAAAAAAGTGTTGATAAGTGATGTTGGGATATATGTCACACGTCTAAATAGATATAGAAATATTGCAAAGGTGAAAGAGATTATGAAACAAGCATGGAATCATGGTGAAATAAACACATCCAAGGAGAGGTCAATTGGAGGAGGATGATGTTATCATGACATGTTAGGTTGGAGTGACACCACTAAGATGGGTTTTGCAAGAAAAACCATCCAAATTAGATGCAAGAAATAAGAGGTTAAGTAGATGTAGAAAGTATATAGAAAAAAGGGGAAAAAAGAAAAAGAGCTATTAGAAGGAGAAGAAAATCATAGTTCCTAGATTTAAATAAATAGATAGATGAATATACAATACAAGAATCACAATGAAACTCTTATGGAAATTTCAAATCAACTAGTCTTAGGCCTCATTTCATGTAAATGACAAAGATCAAACCATGTACCCGACATAAATGGTTTTGAAACACAAGGTTTTTCCTTAGTGCTCAGTTGTTTTATGTGAGCTTGATTCTATAAAATGAAACACATGTTTAGTCATCGGAGTTGTCTTATGACAAGTTTGTCATTTGTATTGAGATTTCTTATTGATTGCATATGTGAATCATAGCATGGTGTATGTGGTTGAATGGTTGCCCATTATGCTTGGACACATGGAGGATGAATTCAGGAAGGTTGATGTTTCAAAAATATTCATGGAGGCTCTATATGTGTATTGTAATATTTTTATTATTGAATAATACAAGCGTGGATGCTTTTGGAGGCTAATTTTTTCATGTTGAGTTTTTTTTCTAAGGTGTATCGTGTGTTATCTTTGGGCATGTCTTTTTTTTTTGCAATCTTGTATGCATGTTTCTCTTATGTGCTTATGTAAAAAATTCTTTCATCAACTTGGTAAATTTTCCTAACAAGAAAATCATTATTATTTCTTGAGAGTTACTATTCATTGTAAACGCATTTTAGGTAGTCTACCATTTATTGCTCATAACTTTATCTTATCATCACATCGAGGCTTTCCTTTAGTTGAAGCTTTTTTATCTAATGACGATTCATAAATAATTTTGTGTATATATAGACCTCATGGCGCATATAATTTATATGCATTGTGTGCTATTTTGTATGAGTAGCTTTATAAATTTGAGTATTTAATAAACTCTACTAATGAGTGACATGGAAGATTTGGCATTTAAGCAACTAAGTTGTTATGACGAAGAAGGAAGTAGGGTGGGATGACTACACATGGGCATATGATTATGTGTTCATTAATTATGAAAAGAACTAGTCAAGAAATGTAGATTCGTTCCAAGCCATTTTCAATAAATCTTGACGCTATCATACTTCAATTTTTTACATATTTTTATGGGCAGGGAAGCGCGTCGCCTCATGGCAGTACGACCTGCGTGCTCCCTGCTTTGCCTTCGTAAAAATCCCCGGCAGTCTAGGTTTTACGGGTAAATAAATAATGATCAAATTTGATCAATTGTTTATAGAAGAATATGATTAATCTTTAAACTAACATATAGACCTTTAGAAAAACTATTTTTTTATTTATTTACATTATTATTTTTTATTTATTTTATTTTCCAAATCAGAAAGACCTCCTTGCATTTCAGGATCTGCAACCGATCCTTCCAAATCCACCACAAAAACGTACTCAAAATACTTGAAACCTCCCACGCCGTCTCTCATCGGCTTTTCCCTTCTCGGCCGGCTCTCGATCTTCACAACTCTCAACCCTCTCCTTTCGAAAATCTCCACAGCCTTAAACAGACAAGCAGTTTCTACAGAAAACGCCACCGTTGTTTTGCAAGTTCTGCCGGTGGCTTCAGAAGCCACCTGTAAATGTTTAGCAAGAACAAGAAACCGCGTAAAGTTATCGTCATCATCCTGCATCGCCGGCTCCAAAACACGGAGCCCTAATTCCCGCCCAGCAACGCCGCTGCAAATAACTGCCACGTCACAACATTCTCTCTCGACCACTAAACGCGCCGCCTCGGGGGCACAATCGACGGCCTCAACGGTGGCGTTCAGAGTCTGCAACCGGCGGCGGCAGTGACTCAGCGCCTGCGGGTGGCCGAGAATCCGTCTTATGCCATTTATGCCATTTAGCCCCAATAGACAATGATTAACTTTCAGAATCACCTCCCCCACGATGTGTATATTCCGGTGGCGCAACAACAGATCGTAGTTTCTGCCTACGACACCGTCTAAAGAATTTTCCACCGCCACCACTGCTGTATCAGCAGCACCGCTTTCCAGAGCTTCGAAGGCCGAGTCCATATTTTCTGGGCAGGGAAGTGCCTCGCACCGCTTGAATGCTTCAACTGCCGCCTCATGGCTGTACGATCCGCGCGCTCCTTGGTACGCTACTTTCACTGGTTTGCCTTCGTAAAAATCCCCTGGCAATTTGGGTTTTACCGGTAATAGCAAATCATTAATGTTATTATTGCTCGAGAGTAACCGGTCATTATAAATTCGTTCCAGGCGATCTACTTCTGATCGCTGAAACTTCAGCTGGTCGCCAATTCTGGGCCTTGCTTTAGCTGAAGCCTTTCTGTCTAAGGGGCGCTCGCAAGCAATCTTGTGTATATATGTCGTCCTCATGGCCAACGCCATTTGTATATATTATATGTATATATCCGACGAGCAGCTTTCTGAATTTGGGTATTTGCAGAGATGTAATGAACTCTGTGGCAGGAATTGGCATTTAAGCAACTTAGTGACGACTGATAAAAGATCTGGTCAAGAAGTGGGGTGGATTAATTCAATAGAGAAAAATTAGGAGATTTATTAAACTATGATATTATTATTTTTAAATTATTTTTTCTATTTTCTTGGATATATATTATATAATAATCCAGCTTCTAAATCTGCTAATATCCGTTGTTATAAATGGGAAGCATGTCTTTAGCAAACGGAAAGCGCGTGTTAAAAGAACAGGGTCAACGGTCAAAGGATGAGGATGAGCATCTTCCTCTTGGCTTCTTTCCATTGGTGGAGAAAATACATAACCCTACTTACGTTATAATCAATCAAAATCGGTAATTTCCCGGGAGCGAAATAGTCGCCGAAATTGCGGGCTACAAGTAAGGAATTTTTAGTTAGCTAAGCGACTGTGACCATGAGCGTTACTACATTTTGAGGGAGGGGATAAGGGAGAGGTCGTCTTATAAAGAAATTGTAGGGATATATGATGGTAGTATTTTTGACAGGGGTAGGGAAGCAAAGAAATATTGATGTTGCTTAGAGAAGGGATGTAATGGAATCTTAATGATTTGGTAGCTCATTCAACCAATGATAGGGATTTGTTTTTCTTGGTTCAAATGTATAGGATGTATGAGTGTGTTGATGGGTTGATCTACATCATGTACAAAATATTGTAACTTTATTCATTTTAGTTAATATAGAGGGAGCTATTCCCATTAGTAACACACACCTTTTTCAAAAGACAAGAATATTTTTTTCAAAACAACCATTATTCTCATGGATTCAAGAAAAGGAAGAAATTTATACAAATAATTTGACTATATCTAAGACTTTTTCATCTTAGCCTAATTATTTCATGATGTATAAAAGGAAAATGGTGAAGAATGTGATTCCAAAACTATGATTATGGTCAATTCAAAAAGCCACAAGAGCCCCAATTTTGATGTTATAGTTTTAAGGTAGGAAAATGTAGATATCGATGTAAAAAATGATTTTTTACAAGCACATAAAATGGGGACATCTAATGTAGTGACTAAAAATACAAGGTAGCAAGATAATCCAAATTATCCTCTAAGAGCACAAATCATTGACCCTCTCAATGTTGTAGAATAACTCAAGAAAATAGCTGCAATCATGTCACTATGCGACATCTTGCCTATGCTTGAGTAAATGAATTTTCATTAAGAAGATCTAAAGATGCAATAAATTCTAGCATAGATGCCCTACTAGGATATTAGCATGCACAAACAATTTAAAAACAGGTACAAAACCATGAATTATAGACCAATAAATGGAAAGCAAAGAGGAAACTATGATTAAAATATGGGCTCAAAAATATGGGACAAAGATACTAGGCATCCTTGACCCAAAATTGTTAGATATAGACAACTAAAGTAGTTTCAGAATCAGGATATCATTGTAAGTATCTCTTTAAAATTTGGTCAGAAAAGTTTCAATCATTGATGCTAGGAAACCTTGACTTGGTCCTTTCACTTCTTCAAAATTAGGTCTTGTGCATCTCAATCTTCTCCTTTCATAACTATATTTGTTGTCTCCAGATCTTGTAACCTCCACACACAAGAAGGAAAAATATTATTGGATTGAAAGGGGTTTGCCTAGGTCAAACCTTGGGTTTTAAATTAACCCTGTCATGAATTGAAATGAAAATGAAACCCTGCCTTGAAAGGATAGATGCCATTCAAAATTTGAAATGCTTAGTTGAAATGTTATACCTTTATGAATCTTCCTTGTCTTGAATTTTTCATGGAAAGGTTGATGTTGTCATGTAGGAATGCTTAATTGAAATGTTATACCTTTATGAATCCTACTTCTCTTGAATTTTTCATGAAAATGTTGATGTTTTCATATAGGAATTCAAGTATGTCTTCAAAAGAACTTGATCATGGATGCCATCTTGAATTATTGAAATTTGAATAATTGAAATGTTATACTGTTGGTAAACAGATTTGTCTTTCGTTTTCTAATTAAATTATAGTAGTGTGAAACACAAGAAAGCAGACAAATTCTTCTACCAATTAGTTGGAAAATCATTTAATTGATTAACCTCTGAATTTAGGTACAACTCCCTCTAGTAAATATTCATTCGGCTCCAAATTACATACAATCAATGGAATGCTTTTCACCAGAAAGAACTTAAAGGCAATTGCATACACCAGTCAATACAAAATGAATGCAAGTACTGATTCATATATAACCTTTTATATTAAGCCGACTGACTTCATACGGTCACTAAAACAAAATGAAAAAGCCTTCAGAGATGAACTTAGCCAATAGTTTTCTGCACATATAGACAGTATAACAGCCCCTTCTTCAAAATAGACTTACACAAAAATCAAACTTTGAAACCAAACACACAGATTTGAGACTGAAAATAGTTGTTAAAAAGATTCACATTCACAGATGATCCTCAACTTCCTTCATACACAAAAAAATGTATTTAGCTAGTTTTAAAGATAGTCTTATCCAAAAACTTAGCGAACCCATTCAAAGTTATTACATTAGATACTTATAGGTCACCAGACCCAATAGTCTTTTAAACCAAAGTAAAATTAACTCATAAGAGTTAATGGAAATCAACCCTAACTACAATAACCGAATTTTAAAGAAAATAACTAGGCTTGCTGGCAAACAACTACCAGCAGCTCTAGTGATGCAGTTTGCTCTGTTTCGGTATGATCGCTCGGGTTAGTGTCTTGAACAGACACCATCACCGCCTTGGCCGCACTCCACTCTCGGTGTACTTTTAAAAACTCCTGGATTACAGTTACGTGCGGCAAACTGATATGAATAACCCTTCATTTCCAAAGCTCCTTCTTCCTCTTCACCATTTGCACTTTATCTCTGTGAGAATCCAAATGATCGAGGCAAATGGTGAGCATTGATTCCACCTTAGAGATCCCTGTAAAATCTTCCACAGACAAGGATTTTTCCGTCTTGATTTGTCTGATGTGGCTGCTGAACTGGTTAATCATCTTCATGGTGTCCTCTAGAGTTTCACTGTCTTCCTTAAGTAGCTGAACATCCACACAGCGTAAGTCCTTCTGCATGGTCGCCCTCAAGGCTGTTAATTCAGCACGCAGCCTGGCTGACTCATTATAAACCTACTCAATAATCTGATTGTGCCACTCAATACTCTCCTTGCAAATGAACATGACATCTTCATTCAAACCTAACACTTGGTTTTCAGCTAGAAAGTTCATTAGCCCATAATGTTGAATATCCTGCATCTGCTTCGAAATCACAGCCCATTTAGACTTCTCCTTTTGCCATGAGACCAAGTCGAAATCTAAGGCTTTGGTAACCTCATTAGCATCCTTAAAAATCTGGACCAAGTCAGTTAAGTAATTGGTTGCCTGGCACATGATTGTGGTGAGCCATTCTGAGAAAACTTCAGTGATCATCCTGTTCCGTTGAAACTCATCCAGGAATTTTTGATTGCTAGGTGACTTTGGACTAAAAGGGCCTGAATGTTGGGATAATGGAAATGGTCTATTCTACAAAGCATGGATATATTGAGCCATTTGTGTTAAACTTTGTTTCAACTCAGTCTTGTCCCTCTCATCCTTCCAAGTACGGGAGATGATTCGTTTGGTGGAAGTCTCCAAGCGCTTAACATCCACGACTCTGGTTCTGATTCCCAAATCTATTCGTTCAACAACATAATCTGCCTCTGAAGCCATAGAAGCATCTTTGTTAGGCTCGGGTCTAGCAATATCCGCAGTCCAATGCTTCGTATTTTCATCAAAGTCAATCATTGCCTCTGTTTTTAACTTTTTGGGCTTTGTAGACCTTCCCAGACATTTACTTACGACATCCTCCATTGACACTGAAATCGGAACTACTTTCCTTTTCCTGGTGATGGAATCATTTAGCCATTTGGTGCTAGGGTTAGCTCTTTTGAAGGCATGCATGGAAGCCCTGCTGATGAGGGAGGCATGGTATGGTCTATATGAGACTGGATCTCAAGTGTTCCTGAGTCCTGAAAAATAGTGTCTATGTCAATTGAAAGCTTGTTCGCTTCGGAAACAGGGGATGTCATCTTGCTCGGTGTTTCCTCTATATCCAAATCCAGAATGAGGTGAGAAACCAGTGGTTTGAAATCCTTCTTAGATCTCGATCTGGTAACTCGACCAGCAACAGTAAGCTCAACCCCGATGTTAAGTTTCTCCTCCTTAATCCTTCCCTGTGCTTTTCCTACATCAGAAATGGGAATGTTAGTCACAACAGAAATTTTATTCGCAGTACTCCTCTTCCCATTTTTGCTTCTTGAGCTGGTGGCTTGTGCTGGGTGAAAACAGTGACCCCTAAGCCAATTTTCTATCCTTTGGATTACACCGAAAGTGCATGTTTGAACACTGTCGCCCATATTCTTGTTCCAATCTATTTCTGGAAGAGGTTCATCATGAACCTGCTTCATAAACTCAGAGTCAAGTGTGTCCTCATCATCACCGGTGACACCTGAGATATCCATGGGTAACTTCATATCATGAATTTGCTTCAAAGTTAGTCTTGACCAACTCCTTCTTCGTACTTCAAATTCATCCCGGTAACCCTCCCAATAATCTTCCAACTGAGGAACATGCTGATCAAGTACCTCTTTCTTTACATATTGAGCAATAAAACCCCTATTGTCAAAGTTATCCCTCTTTACAAAGGACTTCAAATGGAACCTTTTAAATTCAAGTTCAAGGTTCAATGCGTCGGAAATTGATCTATAACTATAATGTCCTAAATCAATGGGGAAAATCCCACTTGTGTCAGAGTCCTCACCATAATCTTTGGCAACGTAAGCAAGCTATCTAGATACTTCGATCAATATGCAAGAGTCTGAGACGTACCTAGGAAGTCTAAAGGGTTCACCCTTAAATCCTCCAACTCTTAAATAAGTGAAATGGCTGAACTATATGAAGAAACTGCCATATATGTTGACGAGTTCAACTACTTCTACGGACATTCTTCTATGTAAATTTCCCTGTAACTAAAAGGTCAAGCTTCCAACAAAAACATCATTCCAATGAAGATAGTCATCAACATCCTCTTTCTAAGTTAAACTAGGATGATAATCATAAATCCTCATGCCTTGATCCCATTTTACATGTGACAACCCTGACCACTCTCTAACACAGGCAAGCATGTATAGCAGATAGGATGACATATAAAAATTAGACATTCCAAGATAATTACTCAGACCCTCATGTAATCTTTCCGCAATAACAGTTCCCCAATCAATGAACTGATTTCTATCCAGAGTAACCTGGATGAAGAAATACATCCAGTCTTCCTAGTAAAAAGAGTGAGAATTACCCTTCACCCTACTCAACAGTATGACTAAATCCCGGATTGCTGGAATTAAATGTTCACGAGTTAAAGGTCTCGGTAGCCTCGAGCCCCCTTTTTGGAATTTTACAAGCCAATTCCGGGCAATCACTGTTCTATAATATTGCTTCTTCTTAGAGAAGATCCCGTAAGATTTACCGATGGTCCAGTCTTCATAGGGTTCCCGATGTGGAATACCCATAGCTGCCATTACCATCTATTTGTCAATAGACAACAAGACTTCACCATCATTTCTCCTTAGCACCTATTACCCTTGTCATAATGATTCATGCATTCTAAGACTAACTTTGGGTAGGGAGCACCAGTGGGGAAGGCAGCGGCTTCTAATAATCTGCTCTGAGCCACATCTTTCATCATGTCTGCAGTTGAATTCTTTACTCTCTCCAGAAAAACCTCTAAATCTAGTTGAACCAGGGCTATGTCACCCAACTTCGGTAAAGAGTTTACAAGGGAAGATGAGCTCACCAATTTGGGTAAAATAAGTCTCATATTTTGGTTCGTGATTTTCCCCAAATCAATCCCAGGCAAAGAAGGAAATTGAAAACAAAAACAAGCAGCTAAAGAACACCCACATCTTTTAAAACAAACTGCAACAATTTAGAAAATTGTTGAACATACCTTCCTCTTCTCTCTATAACCCTCTATCGCTGCCTAATTTTCCCGCTCCGAAAACTCCTTCTCAAAATCTTCTCACGAAATAAATAATTCTGATGAGACAACTACTCAGTTTTAAAGCGGAGAAAATCTTACCCATCATTACTCGTTGTTCGTGTGAAGTTACTTTGAAATGATTACACTGAGGTACGCCTTAACCGTTAAGTCACTTCTCTTCTGACATAGCCGATCTTCACACATACTTGCCATAAATGGCAGATTTCAAATTATTAGAAAAAGAATATTCCTTCCCTCAGTGGCCGTCTATCGAGTTCTGAAAGTCCGGGCCATCACCACGTGGCAAGTCACACACCTTCCAAAGAACCTAAACATAAAACTCAGAGCCTTGCGCAACCATCACAAAAAGACATTAACATGACGAATGTTGAACTTGAACCTTGAACCAAAAAGGTTCAAGTTCAAGGTTCAAAGAATGTGAAATGCCAACAAGACTAGCAAAGCTTAAAGTTGTGCGGAGAAGAAAGACGCTCAAAACAATGCCCGTTGAACTTTGAATGGTTCAAGGTTCAAGTTCAACGTAGTGAAACCTAACAAGGACCGAATTACAAGAGCAAAATTTAAGCAAGTTCTTGACTGATGAACTAGACAAGCACGACTTCATACAAGGATGCATATGGAATGAAAATTGTATATGGGCCTGACATATACCTTTATGAATCCTACTTCTCCTGAAGTTTTCATGAAAAGGTTGATTTTTTCATGTAGGAATTAAAGTATGTCTTCAAAAGAACTTGATCATGGATGTCATCTTGAATTATTAAAATTTAAACACTTGACCTTTCCTTCTTGTCCTAAGTATGCCTAATTTCTTGCTCACTTGAATTCAAAATTGAGAGATGTTTCAAATGATTTGGTAAGATTTGATTTTATACCCACCCTCATGACATGTATTAATAATTACAAACAAGGCCAACATAGGAAATAGGTTCCCACTCAAACTTTCTTGACCATTAGAGGGTTATAAAATGGGCCCTTTTTTTATAGGCAAGGGTGCTAGGCATCTTTGCCAAGGAGGTCAAGGGTGCTAGGTTCCCTTGAACAATCCATTTGGGTTGAACCAAAGGTAAGAAATTAGAGTAGAAAATGAATATTATAGATTTGGAACCAATGCAAGCGGAATTAGGCATAATCAAGGCATAGAAGGAAGACACACCAAAGTGAGGCACAAGTGAGTATGAAATTATATATGATAATAATTAACGATACTACTAATGCAAGCACTATAGTCATTCTAAAAAGGATCATCAAAACCATAGGGTTATCTTATGAACATATAAAAAAGGGAGTTATATAATTGGATGCAAAAAATATAAATAATAATGTTTGTAAAAAATATTCACCTCACCTTGTTTGCCTACCCTAAAATTATCATTCATCAAGATGCAATAATATTTAATATTCCTCTAATCATTGGTGTATGTTAATCTAGACATTTAACCACTAAGATAGGAGGATATTTTTCTCTTGATTGATCCTCACCTTATCATTAGGACTAAATATGGTTCTAAATTACTATTTTTGTCAAATCTTATTCATTAATATCATTTGATTGAGGAAAAAATGGGTTTTACAAGGACCCGAAACCACAGAGTTTACAAGCAAGTAAAATTAAAACATTAAGAGTTCACTAAATGAGAAAGGTGCCATGTAAAAAAAACAAAAAGACAACAACAACAACAAATAGAAAGCCAACAAAAAACCAGCACAAAACACTGACCAGGCTAACCTAAAGTTTTAACTATTTCAACAACCTCACTCTCAAGGGTGCGCATGTACTGAGCAACCTTCCGCAGATCCTGTGTGTCCAGAAGTGGAGCTTCAACTTTTTCCTCTTCAGATTCACTCTCGTCCTCTTTGAATGTCGAGAGTCTTCCTTTGTATTCTTATCTTTGTCCACTTCTAGGTTAGCAAATAGAGTCCCCTGTTGGGTTTTTTCAAGTTTCTCCACCATTGTGCTCAGTGTAGAAGCAATTTATTTAACAACTCTATGGATATATTCCATGATTTTGTTCATTGTATCCTTGGTTTTTTCATTCTCCCCTTAAACATGCTTTATCTTTTTCTCATTTTATTTTTTCATTTTTTCCATAAGCTCTATTATTTTTTGGAGACATTCTGACATTGAATTATTCTCCTCAGTTCATAAAATGCCTTCATTCTGGGCACTGCCTTTTATTTTCATATCATCCAGCTTACTGGAAACTTCCCTATTCTTTATACTTAATTCCTTGATCTCACGAAAAACCCATTTTATTAGACGAAAATAATCAACAGCCCCGTTTCTAGCAGTAGCCAAAATGTCATCTGAAAACTCTCTATCAAATTTAAAATAATGATCTTCAAGGTTAAAATTACCAAGAAATCTTGGACAATTCTCCCTATTTGTATGTGGGTGTGAAGTGTAGGAACCCTCTATAGCTTTAGGGGCTTTAGTGTTATCATGTGGGGAGTCCTCTGAGTATGATACCAGTTTTTTTACAGAGGTGTCCTTCTTCCTATTCTTTTCATCTTGAGGGGTGCCTTTGGGGGTTTTAATTGCGGCTTCTTTCTTACCCAAGTCTTTTCTTGATTTCATTTTCTTGGACACCTTCTTTGAAGAAGGAATCTCTTCCTCTTCATAGTCAGAATCCAAATTTTCAAAATCCTCAGATAAAATAACATCTATGTCAATCCATTGGAGGCCGAGACCGAGGTGGGATCAGAGGGAGTAGGCATTTTGCTAAAGTGCTCATGATTTAGCCTAATGAGACCTGTATGCATGACGAGGTTCTGCCGAGGGTTCTTCCTATGCTCCTTATTGCTATGATTCAAGCAACAAAGAAGATAATGAGGAAAGGAAACCCTCGCCTTATGGTAGAAGTGATGACTATATTTAACTATTGACTTATTATTATTTTTATTTTTTTAACAATTTAATCACCAATTTTCTCAAATATATATTGTGTAGTAGTTTAGCTTCTAATTATTTATTTATTTTTTAAAATCTATTCCAACAATTGAAAATATACAATTTTATAATACTATATTGATATTTGTCTATCACTTGATTTAACCTATTCTTTGAATTAGTTAAATGTCCCATTTGTTCCCAAATACTAGAAAATTAAAATAGTGAGATTCTTAGGCCATCTCAATTTAATTTTTTTTACACCATTTCATCATATTTAAATTTGGTTCTATTAGTGGTGTTTCTAATTAGCAAGGGTGAGTTGTGAAATTCCTCATTTAAAGGGTGATGCTCTAGGAAAGGAACTCTAAACGAGGGAGTCTTGGTAATTATATGCTAGGAGGATGCAATGGTAAGAGAGATTAAGGAATTAGGAGTTTCAATGCTACTACTCAAAAGTATTTCCATTTGGAGTGCCTTGAAGGTCCAAGGTCAAGGGTTTAGGGAATAAGAGGAAAATATGCCAAGGTGTGAGAAATGTAATACAACATGATTTTGGGAATTCACATGTCAAAATGAGCAATGCAATAGGGGTCTATATATTTTGAGGTTGATATATATTGCTGACACTTTCATGAGTAGAATATCACCAAATATTTTGAAATGTTTAAACATCATATGTGGCCAAGGAAGAAAGGATTAGGGAGTTGGGGTGCTAAGTGAACAAGGGGTTCAAGTTTGAAGGCCCATGAGTGAGGTGTAAACGAGGCTTGTGGGGGTGTACAAAATGAAGAGGAAGTATGCGAGGATGAGAAAATATGCAATTTTACCAAGGATAGAAAGTGATTCTTAAACAACCTCATACTTAGGATTAGGGGCATCACAAGTCCACCTTTCCATAGCTACCACATATTTATTAGTAGTGCCACTTTCCAATACATTGAAGGTAAAGCATTATTTATGGGTAGGGAAGCATGGCATACCACAAGAAGGCTAAAAATACCTCCTCATGATAATATGCCTTGTCTGCTCCCCAATATGCTACGTTCACTAGTTTTCCTTTATAATAACCCTTGTCAACTAGGGTTTCAAGTTAGCAACGACATTGTTAAGAAAAGGGTCCCACACACCTTGCAAAAGAAAGAATTATTTCAATTATGTAAAATAAATATTTATATGTGGTGCATCTTTAGTAGATGTGTTTAGCCAAATTAAATATTTATTCAGGTCCAAAAAGTAAATGTTTGGGTCAATGGTTTTGTGTAATCATGGTTTTTAAATACATAGTTTCACTTTATCACTTGGTTTTTTTTCATGAGATTGATACTATGAAAGTAAACACATGTTTAGTCATTGAGGTTAGCTAGTTTGAGAAGATTGTTATTTATTTTGAACTACCTTGTTAATTGCATATGTGAAGTATGAAATGGTATGTATGGTTGCATGGTTGCTCATTAAGATTTGACACATGGAGGATGCAATGGAAGAGGTTGATGTTTCATAAGTATTCATGGACATTCTATGTGTATTATAATATTTTCAATATTTAATAATAGATTAAATGTGGAGACCTTTAGAAGTTAACTTTTTTCCTCTTGAGGTTTTATCTAAGAAATTCTTATGTTATCTCTTGTATTTCTTTGACCTTTGTATTATGGTCTATCATATCTCTCCAAACTTTATCTCATTGCCAAATCTAGACCTTTATTTAGTTGAAGATTTTTAATCTAATAATGACTCACAAGTAATTGTGTATGTATATGTAGATCTCATAGACCATACCATTTATATATATTTTTGTGCTATTTTGTATAATTAACTTTCTAAATTTTAATATTTAATAAACTCTCCCAATGAGTGACATGGAGGATTTGGTATTTAAGCAACTAAGTAATAATGACCGAGAAGGAAGTAGGTTTAGAAGACCACAGATGGGCATATGGTTATCTGTTCTATAACTATGAACTAGTCAACAAGTGTAGATCCATTCCAAGCATTTTTTTACATATATTTTTTTTATTATTGAAAGTCTCATTCAATAATCAAAACTAAAAATTCAAATTATTATTTTTAAATATAAATGAGGTGCGAAATCATTATTTAACATGAAAAAACAATTCCCATTTTTTCTCACAACATACTCTACTCATGACTCATGAGGCGGGTGGCTGAGAACCCGTCTCACGCCATTTATGACGTTTAACCCCAAGACAGAATGATTAACTTTGAGAAGCACCTCCCCCGCGATGTGTATATTCTGGTGGCGCAGCCGCAGATCGTAGTTTCTCCCCACGACCCCGTCTGAATGTGTAGAATTTTTCATTTGTGAAGATTAGAAGTCGCAGATTGCTTATTGGAAAATGGATAGTAAAACAAGCCTAACAAAAACATGCAAGTATTAAAGAACAAGATTTAAGGGCGAGGGATCAATAGGTGATAGGATTACTAATACATGTTATAGTACATGGACAGTTTTAGATCAATAATGGTGTCCTAAAAATGTCATGTAAATGCTTGTAAAAGTATTTTTGAAATTAAAAAAAAAATTAATGATGTGATGTCACATCAGCACACAAGTAAACATGACTTAGTCACTTATGGGTCTTTTGACAATTTGAGACCATTTTGGACACCTTCACAAAAATGCATGCTGATGTGGCATCATATTTGACCATGTGGACTTGAAATTTTGTTTTTAAGTAGGGGTCTTACAAATAAGCTGCTGTGTAAAATTGAATTTTTTTTGAAATGTCCACATATGATTTTGAGAAGCATGAAATTAAGGTGAGCTTGTTCTGGCTCCTCTCCCCTAACACAACGGCCTACTAAACAGTAAACATAATATATATAAATTATCTGCCATATAAATAAATGTATGATAGATATTATTCGCCCACATTGACTTGACTGGGCCATGAATGTGCCAAGTTCACTCTGGATTATTAAGCTTGATCAATGTTTGTATTATAACAAATGATTTTGATGAATATACATTTTATAAAGTTTTATCGAGCATGAATTTGTAATTCTAATTTTTTAAATTTTTAGATAGAATAATTAAGGCTGAATAGATTTGAGTGATGTACAAGAGGATACTGCTTTCCAGCTATATGAGAAATTCCAATCTAGGCACTAATATTTTGACTGTCATAATAGGGACAATATTTAACAAATGTTGTGATTTGTATTTCCATGGAATATCACAAAGAAAGTTAGTTCGAAAACTCAACTCGTTGTCAACTTCATAAAAAGATTTGGAAAATATATTTCAGTGGTCACACAGTTGTTCATATACATTGATGAACTTTATACATTCATTAAGCTACCATCTCTTTTTTTCTTATGTCAAAGATTTTAATGATAAAAATCAATATAAATGTATTTATGAAGATATCAGAGTTCATAATAATAGTTGATGCATAATATTAAGTAATTAATAAAAGTTCAATTATAGTTAGAGTTCAATCAAGGTTATAATTCAACTAGAATTAAAAAAATTATTCAGTTAGGATTACAATTAGTATTATGGTGACATGTAACAATAAGATTTTATAAACAAATTGGGTTAACATTAGGATTAAGGTTGAGCTCTATTGCATTCCCAAAATCATTTAGTTTGATTTATAACTATATTTTTTGTTTTCAAAAATAAAAAAATCATTTTGTGTGAATATTATGTACAAATACTTTAAAAAAAATCAAAATAATGAGAATGTCAATATAAAATTGGATTAAAATTAGAATGAGAGATATGATTAGGGTATGGATTAGGGTTTCAATAGCATTAGAGTTAGAAATTCATTGGGGTTAGGATAGACATTAGATTTGGGTTTTAAGAAAGATAGGATCATGATTACAGATGTAATTAGAGTTAAGATTGTAGTAAGGGTGCAATTAAGGTTATACTAAAAGTAAGGTTAGGGCTCATTAGGACTCAGATTGAATTAATATTATGTTAAAAATAACTATAAAAAAATATTTACTTAATGCTAAATATTTGAAGATCCAGTCGGTTCCCATTTTATTTCAAAATTATGTTGTCTCTGTCGTTTGAAATAATCTTCATATCACCATTTTCTAACAAAAATTATGTTGTCCCCCTAGGCAGTGTGTTTCGAATAAATGTATATATTGTCGATTAGTGAAGGTTAAGTCTAGGGGTATATTGTCGATTAGTGAAGGTTAAGTCCAGGGGAGGTTACATCAGTAATGTTTTTATTAATAAAGATATTTCCACTAATCATGTAATGCTTTTATTTATTAGTTATATGATTCATGTTATATTGGCATAATCTTAATTTTTATTATATTACTTTTTATAATTATATTTATAATAAGAAAATGATAATAGTTTTAGTTTTATTATTATAAATTTTATCCTCACTTTTAGTTTTGAATAAAAAGCATCATTTTCAATAAATTATATTTTTATTATTGATATATGTTAAATTTTATTTCTCAAAAAATTATATTAAAATCCTAAACAAGTTTTAAAAATATTAAACTTCCTTTTCTTCTTACATTGTTCCTATCTATTTAAAAAAAATATGTTTCACTCCTTTTTCTTTACGATTTAATATGTTAATTACATAAATATATAATTCTCTATATTTTAGCATTAAATTAAATGACTATTTTAAAATTAAATCTATTTATACATTGCTTAAAGAAATAAATGAAAGTAGTAAAATTTTGAAATATAATATTTTAATGATAATATAATATTATAATAATAATAACAAATTTAGATTACATTAAAAATATCCTTCTATATTTACAAATCTTAATATAGTAACATAGTGATTTTTTCAAAAAATATATATGGGAGCTATGGATTAGTGAGGTCACAAATGGGGAACTTTGTAGAGTTATTAATTGGTGAGATCACAAATGGGGAGGATTTGAACATTGATAGAAAGAACAAAAAAATCATAACTTAACCATCACAAAATGTCATTGTCAACAAATAGGAAACCAAAATTATTTACTATATTATCTTTTTAATTTTAATTTTATTTAATTTTCTATCATGAATTAAATATATATATTTTATGGCTATGATTCCATCAAGAGTAAATTTTGGAATGGAGGAGGAAAGAAGACAAAGGAATATCGAAGATGAAATATCAATAGAAATAGTCCTCAAAGAACATTTGAAGAAGTTTCTCATTTTGATAAGGAAGACATCAAGTTGATTGAATCAAGTGGGAGGAATAATCAACCATTAACCACAAATATGAAATTGAATCTTCAAAATGAAAATTCAAGAATGACATAGTGTGTGCTTGAAACACCTTATCATGCAAGTTAGATTGAGATCAATTTAATTACAGAAAGCAATGTAGAAATATACAAAACGTTAATGCTATTCTTCATGATGATTTCAAAAGATTTCAAATGCAATTTCGACATCAATTAGATAGATTTAGAGTACAAAACATGTGCTACATTTGTCAAGAATGCTATCTAGGAATGAAAGTTTCATGCACATCAGAAGGTTTAGTATGCAACAAATGTCGACAAGAGAGAGAGGAAATAATAGATTTTCAAGTTCAAATAATATTCAAAATTCAAAATTCCTATTCAATATTTTTCTCAGCTAGAAGGAACAAGGCTTACAATTTGTCAAGAAGAGATGGCACATGTCAAATACATTTTGATTGATGAAATGAGTTTCATTGGTCAAATATGCTGCAAAATATAGATTCTCGACTTCAACAAGAATTTCCACAAACCAAATTGAATAATAAATCAAATTGAACCATAAACCTAAACCTAATTAAACACTAAATCAAGTTTGACCCTAACTCCAATCCAAAACTAAATTGAATTCTAACCCTACCACTTGATTGAACCATGGTTCTAAACCTAATTAAATAGTAAAACAAATTGAATCCTAACTCTTAAGCTAATTGAGCACTATAGTTAACTAGACCCTAACCCTAAACCAAATTATACCATAACTTTAAAAAAAATATGAAGCCTGAACCTAAATCTAATGCTAAACCAAATCTAACCCTAACCCTATACCTAATTAAATATTAACACAAATTGAATCCTAATTCTTAAGCTAATTGAGCACTATAGTTAACTGGACCCTAACCCTAAACCAAATTATACCATAACTTTAAAATAAAAATGAAGCCTAAACCTAAACCTAATTAAACCATAAAACAAATGAAACCATAAACCTAACACTAAACAAATGAAACAGTAACATTAAACCAAATGAAAGAGTAACATTAACATCATGTTGGACCCTAAATTTAGGAAAACTTAAATAATAAACTAAATTTAACCCTAACCCTCACCATGGGGGATTCGCTTAGTGAACCTAGGTTATAGCACATGCGTTCATGGCATGCTAAAGAATCCCCCTATTTTCAAAAAATATTGCCCTAAACTCTTTTTTAATCACCCACTCCCAATACACATCTCGAATTTAAAGCCTCCCTATTTTCACCAAATATTGTATGTTTTCATAGCCAGAATTAAAAATCCCCCTATTTTCACCAATAGGCAATATTGTACCCTCAGTTTTGGGATATTAAACCCCCAATGTGAATGCACGTGATATAATATTTCCTATCCAGTGAAGCCCCTGTGACCCTAACAAAACCAAATCAAACCCTAATGTAAATTAAATCATACATTAACTCTTACAATAAACCTAATCAAACTATAACTCTAAATAGAATAAAACCCTATCCCTAATAGTAAACCAAAATGAACCCTAATCCTTATTAAAATCAAGGATAACAAACCCTTACTAAATTAAAACCCAAATTGAACACTAAATTTAAACCTAACCCTAGCTAAATGCTAACCGTAACCTCAACTAAAATATTTTTCCCTTAAAAAATCCAACATAACCTTAACCATAACATTAATTAAATTTGAACCTTGACACTAATTGAACCCCAAACCTAAACCAAATTCTACCAAATATTTAAAATAAAATTGAAGCCTAAACCTAAACCTAATTAAACAATAAGCCAAATGAAACCCTAAACCTAACACTAAACAAATGAAACCCTAACACTAAACTGAATCAAAGAGTAACATTAACACCATATTAAGACCTAACTTGAAACAAAATTCAATTCTAAGCTAAATTGAACCCTAACCCTAACTAAACCAAATAAAACTCTAACCCTAAATTAAATCATACACTAACTCTTACAATAAATCTAATCATACTATAACTCTAAACCAAATAAAACCCTAACCCTAATAATACATGAAAAATAAACCCTAATCCTTACTAAAATTGAGGATAAAAAACCCTTATTAAAATAAAATCTAAATTGAACTCTAACCTTAAACCTAACCCTAGCTAAATGCTAACCCTCACCTTAACTGAAATATTTTTCCCTTAAAAAACCCAAGCATAACGTTAACCATAACCTTAATTAAATTTGAACCTCGACACTAATTGAACCCCAATCCTAGCCTTATTTAAACAATAATCATAATTAAATCCCAACCTTGACCCTAACTGTAACGCTAAACCAAATTGAACCCTATCCCTTGACCTAATTGAACATTAAAATAAATTTAATCCTAACTCTTAAGCTAATTGAATACTATAATTAATTGAACCCTAATCCTAACCCCAAATATTACCCTACTAATAAACCTAATTTTATCTTTAGAGCCACTCTACAACGTTAATCATAACCCTACCATGAATCATAATTCTATCCCTATCCTTAACCATAACCATAACCCTAATTTTATCTTTAATCCTAATTGTAATCATAGCCCTAAGTATAAACCTATTTTGTTATTAAAAAATAACATTATATTACTATATTTAAGATTATATATACTATAATAATATTGTAATATATATAATTTTTTTGATAAAGATAAACGAGTTTTTTATGGACCCAAAACCAAAAGTTTTACATAAATTGGCCATCAGCCAAACAGACATGAACCAACAACAAAATAGGGGAGCACCCCCGAACAGTCACGAAAGAAAAAGAGACGCAGACAAACAAGACAAAACATAATAAAAACCCTCAATTAAGAGAATGCACCAGTTCCTTGTTCTTCTGGATGGAAAACTTGTTGATTTCCTCTAGCTCCTCCATAATGAATTTGAAGGTACCCTTGTTTCTACTCGTGCTTCTGGTTCTAGAACTAGGACCAATGGTTTTGTTGTCTCCAATAGCCATATCTTCCCTTGTAAGATCTTTCACGGGTTCACTGTGGTAGGATCTGTAATCAACAACCATGGCATTAATCTTTTCAAGCCCCTCTATACTGTTGTTCATGGCTTCTTTTCTTATGTCAACCAAGTTCTTGAGGTTTTTCCTTATCTCCGCAATATATTGTTCCACCTTTTCAATTCTATGTTCCTGATTGCATTTCATCACCTCAACGTCCTGGGAGAGCTTTTGGGTCATAATCATGAGTCTCTCAGATTTGTTGGGCTCAGGGGAAGCAATGAATATTTCAATAATCTATTTAACCCCCACTTTGAGGGTATCAATTTCTCGCTCCACCCACTTCCAGTAGTACTCCTGGCTTCTGGTAGCTTCCATAACTAGGTTCATCAGATTACCAGTCCTCTGAGACCCACTGTTCTATTCTTTGGCCATGGTTTTCTATTTTTCTTTTAGGACGTTGATGGGGATGTCCAATTTTATTTCCTGATCTGAATTCTTTAGACCACCATAATCCTTAACCTCCAGCTTCTTCTTTTTAAAGAGGGGCTCGACCTTAGAAATCAGTTTGTTGGTGGTTTTGTATTTGTTGGCCGCCCATCTGGGAGGATTCTTACTGCTAAACGTCCCAGGGGTGACCATCATCTCCCCTTCTTCCATAGGTTTATAATCAGGGTCATCTAGAAGAATGGCACCCCCACTATCCTCCAATCCCATATCCAAGTTAGAGACATCCTGGATATTAGTCTGATGGCCAGTCTCCGGAAGAGAGGGCACAACTTCAAGGGACTTAGTGTACTCCATGATGAGCACAATAAGCCCTTCGTGGAGAACAGGGTTGTTTGGATTTTCTAAATATTTTTCCACGCTATTTTCTAAAGAGGAGGCTAGATAGAAAGGAACATAAATGATTTTACCATGCCTAAAATGATTCAAAATGGTAAAATGATAAGAAAATATCCTGGCATATCTACCATCGAGCGTAATGTACCTCATTATGAACTCATCCATGTCAGCCCAAGGAGCCATAAGATCTTCCTGTTATAGCTGCCATCAGCCATCTTGGTGACTCTAGAGTGCTCCTTGTCTTTGTCAAAGAAGCTCTTCAAGTCCTCCTCCCAAGTTTTCCTATCCCTATAAAATATTATACCAGTCGTTGCCAGACTAGTGACCGTCACCACCAAGGTTTCATCAATCTGATACTCGGCTCCATAAGCCCTCAGGCTCCCTTTTTTCCACCCATTGACAAAGGCCTCCATGAGTAGACGAGACAGGCCATGAAGTCAATCCAAGAAGGGGACGATTCCCCCATCAACGACTTCCTGCCACACATCCTTGTTTTTCTTCCATTTCTCACAAGTAGACGGTTCTTGCCTGTTCTTGTCCCCACCCATTATGCTCCAGGAATTGCAGAAAATGGGCCACACCAGAAAAGGTGCCAAACAGTCGCAGGAAATGGGCCACACCAGAAAAGTCTCCAAACAATAGAAAAAGACGGGCCACATAATAAGACAAAAAATCCAAGCACCAGGGAAGTTTCTAGATCTTCGGTTAGGGAAAACAAAAAAGTCATTTCTCCATCAATTCTATCAAATCATGATGAAAGATCATTGATTAACGCAGGTGGGTGTAGTCATCACGGGCCAGCTTGCACAAGTTTTGGGGGAAATAATCCCTACTACTCCACCATTTAGTCACCAATATCCCACCTCCAAATTGGCTAGTAGATCCGCCGCCTTATTGCCTTCCCGGTATATGTGCAAGATTTTGAAATCTGCCATTTCATTTATTATATCACGGCAATCCTTGATCAAATTAGCTATCATCCAGCTAGGATCTATGCAACCACTCAGACAGTTGACGATGTTTAGCGATTCAGACTCCAACCAAACTTTAGTAAAGCCTTCCTTTTTAGCCATGTGTAGCCCAATGTGGGCAGCGCTGGCTTCCGCATAGTGGTTAGACTGGGTGCCCAGAGGGAGGGTGACTACAGCAACCAGCAGACCAGAATGATTCCTAGTCACTCCCCTAGACCCGGTCGGCCTAGGATTTCCTTTAGCCACCCCATCCACATTGATTTTGATCCAACCCATAGGGGGAGGATGCCAAACAAAATTTTGTCTACATTGCTTGGTTTTGTGCACTGGCATGGCAATATTCCAGTCAATTTGCCACCGATTGATAGTATCCCAATCCTCCTAGAGAGTAGGGAGGGGATGATCATTCTTTTTTCTAGGGTAGGAGTGCAAGAAATTCTCCTTGGTTGCAAAGTGAATTTTAGTAGCCACTACAAACGCAGGAGTTTCCAAATCCCTTAAAAACTCTATTGTTTCTTTCTTTTCAGATGCCCCAGGGAATATGCGGAAGAAATAAATTCCAGAGAACTCTCAAAGCCTAATTATCAGAGGGGAGTTTTCATTCAAACCACATTCTATGGACAGTATCAAGGAAGACCCAATCAATGTTCCAAATGTTAAGGAAGTGATTCTAGATATCCTTGGCAAAGGCGCAATGAAGCAACAGATGGCCAGCATTTTCCTCCACCTCTTTACAAAGAAAACATCTATTGGTAAGAGGAATACCTCTTCTACAAATATTGTCAATGGTAGAGATCTTACCCTGCATAAACAACGATAAAAAAATGTTGATTTTAGGAATTAAGAGCTTGTTCCTGATGCCAGCCCAAAAGGGGGTGGAGAAGCTTCTGGAAATGAACTTATAAGCATCAGCAACCTTGAACTTCCTAGAAGAGGATAAATTCCAAAAAACTTCATCCTCCCCTTGAGAATGGGGGATGTGAATACAATTCAACTAGGGTTGCATAGGTAACAGATCATTATCCACAAAGTTGAGGTCCAACCAGACTTGATCTCTAAAATAATCAGCAACCCAAACGCCAATTTTTCTGAGACATAGTTCTTTAAAGGGAGGAGCCAAAACAGAGCCTGATAGGGGGCCATCGCCAGTCCACCAACCATCCCAAAATATAATTTTGGTACCATTCCCTAGCATCCATCTACAACCATGCAAGATAATTTTGGAGGAGCCATAGAAATTGCTCCAGAAATCAGAAACAACGTTGGGAAGATCATAATTTTCTAGAGTGTTTTGGATATCCAACATGTGGTATTTATGCTTAAATATGTCAATCCATTCAGTTTTCTCTTTAAGACATCTCCATAGCTGCTTGGCCATCAAGGCTTTATTGAAATCTCTCAGATTCCAGATGTCTAGCCCCCCATGGATTTGGGAAGGCAAACCTGATTCCAAGCCACAAGATGTAATCTATTCTTAGATTCAATTCTAGTCCATAATTTTGTTTTTTGAATTCTTTCTAGTTTATCAGCAATTTTGGCTGGGATTTTGAATGATCTCATAGCATAAACTGGGAGGCTCTGAAGTGAGGCTTTGAGAAGCTGGAGTTTACTAGCTTGGCTTAACAAAGCGCCTTTCAACCCAACCAACTTGTTTTAGAATTTATCTATAAGATTCGCCCAAAAGGAATCAGGAGCCAGGCCATGGTAGAGAGGAAGACCTAAGTAGGATTCGAGAAAAGATCCAACTTTACAGCCAATAATCGAGGCAATCTTTATTTTCCTATGTTCAAGGCTGTTAAAGAAGAAAATGGAGCTTTTAGCCAAGATAATTTTTTGCCCCGAACCATGTTCATAGGTATTTAGAGTCTTTTTAAAATTTTTAGCTTCTTTAACCGAACTTTCCCCCATCAATAGAGTATCATCGACAAATTGTTGGTGAGAGCATGTGGAGGCCTAAGAGGAGGGTTGTAAGCCAATAATATTGCCATTTCTGACTTCTCTCTGAATAATTTTACTGAGAGCTTCACTCATCAGAATGAAAAGGAAAGGGGATAGAGGATCCCCTTGTCTTATGCCCCTAGACGCAAAGAAGAAACCAAAGGCAGATCCATTAATTAGCACAAAACATTTGGGGGTGGAAACACATTGCTCAATGATCTGGATGAAGTTATCTCTGAATCCAAAATCCCTAAGGATTTGGAGGAGAAAGCTCCAATTGAATCTATCAAAATCTTTCAGTAGGTCCAATTTCGGGAAAAAACTAGGTTTTTTATTGAAAGAAAGGGAGTGGATATTCTCATGCACCACAATAATAGAATCCAGGATCTGCTGACTAGGGACAAACCCATTTTGATGTTTAGAAATTAAAGAGGGGATGAGAGTCTTAAGCCTAAGCATCAGAATATTGGTGAATGTTTTATAGAGAGAATTGCAAAGGCTAAAAGGTCTAAAATCCTGAAAAGAGCAGGCGTCAGGTTTCTTAGGGATCAGGACAAGGAAGGTGGCATTTAGATCCTTCAGGAGAGAGCGGGATCCAAAAAATTCTTGAGCTGGAGTGACCACATCAGTACAAATAATCTGCCAAAAATTCTGAAAGAAAAAAGAGGGAAACCATTAGGCCCGGGGATCTTGTTACCTTCAAAAGAGAAGACCACATTGCGAACTTCATCAGGAGAGGGAATTTTGGTAAGCTCTAAGTTCATGTCCTAAGAGATGATGGAGGGAACTTCCTACAAGATTTCATTCTGAGCAATAGGATCAAGAGGGTCATCCACAGAAAAGAGATTAGAGAAAAAGTTGATGGCTTCCTAGCAAATCTCATCATGCGAATCAACCCATCTCTGTCCGATATGAATTTTGTTTACTCTATTAGTAGCCCAGTGCTTCAGAGTCATCATATGAAATAACTTGGTGTTTTTGTCGCCACTTTTGAGCCATAAAGCTCTAGATCTTTGCTTTCAAAACTCCTCTTCTTTGGAAATAATTGTAGTTTAGTCAAAGTTTCAATTTCTCTGTTCAAGACATCTTTATCAAACTTGAAAACTTGAATATGATTTTGAACCTCCTCAAGATCCAATTTGAGCTTCTCTTTAGCTTTGAATATATTGCCAAAGGAGGATTTATTCCAATGTTGAATATTAGATTTGACATTGGAAAGCTTCTTGGTTATACGAAACAGAGTTGTGCCCTGGATATCAATATTCCACCACTCCAAAATTTTATCTTGGATTTCAGGGGCCATCAGCCACATTTTGTCAAATCTGAAGGGGTGCGCCTTTCTACCAGACAATGAAGTAATTGAGAGGCAGATGGGAAAGTGATTAGAACCAACACAAGCCAAGGCAATGAGATGACAAGAAGCCATCTGAAGACAATCAGGAGAGGCAAGCCCCCCTATCAAGCTTAACCTAAATAAGATCCTCACCATTGCGTCTGTTGGACCAGGTGAACTTGGCACTAATAAGATCCAGATCTAAAAGGCTCAAAGAGCTGATCATGTCAGCCAAGTCATGTCTACTATCAATAGAGATAGGAATACCCCCATATTTCTCCAGATTAGAGAGAGGGGTATTGAAATCACCCAGAAGAACCCATTTATCATTAGGGAAGAGTGATCTAGCATGGTAAATGGAAGACTAGAGGGATTTCCTAGAAGATCTCCCATTAGGAGCATAGATGTTGGAAATAACCCAGGAGGATCCATCTTTAAGATTAGAGAATCTAGTAGCAATGTGATTAGGAGAAGAGAGAATCACCATACCACATAGAATTCTCAAATTCCAAAGGGTGGTGATACCTCCTGAAGCACCATCTGCATCAACACAGTGAACATCGCAATCTCCAAAGATCGCTAGTTTAATATTTTCCACTTTGCTACCAGGCATTTTCATTTCTTGGACAAGACAAATATCAGGTTTATGATCTCTAACCAAATTGGTTAGCAATCATGCTCGTGGTGATGATTAAGACCCCTTATGTTCCATGAGATGGATTTCATTTAGCATGAGGGGGGATCCCATCCCCATTTTTGGTAACGTTCTCTAGGTTCCATCTACAATGGCAACCCGACTCTACCTATCTCTGCTAACAGAATTGGGTGGTCTCCCTACCCCGCTTGATTTTGTCCCATAGTCCTCTTTTTGTCTGTTTCTTGTTAAGACCTCCCTGAGATCAGAGTGTTTTGGCCAATAGAGGAGTTTCTTCTTCTGTTTTTGGGTTTGACCTCAATAAAAGGAGTGGAGTCCTAAAGAGATGATTCCTGCAAGGGGGAGGTCAGGGGTTTTGACTCAAAAGACCTATCCATATCTACAATCAACTGAATGGGGATATCTTTAGAAGATCCAGAAGAATTTGGGAGAACCACGTCAAAATAGGGGGCCTCCACAGTAGGGGATTCCCCAATAATCTCCTCAGGGGACGAGAGGTTCTAGTCAAGGGAAGCACGAATGATAGGCACAGATCTAGGTAGAGATCCATCCAGATCAATGCCTAAAATATTTGAGGGAGGTTCTGTGACCAGGGCATCCATCTTCTCTAAGGGCAGCTCATTCCTCTTCCTCCATTCTTTCTTTGGCTTAGTTGGATACTGCCTGGCCTAGTGAACCACTTTTTTACAGTGGAAACATGTGAAGAGGATGGATTCATACTCCACTTTATGCACCCATCTGCCAAGCTTGGAGAAAAGATCTTCCTCAGAAGGTAGATTTGTAGAATGTTTGATGTTGACACACATTTTGGAATATACCAGTCATCTTTTAGCTGCATTCATTGGGTCGACTGAGATTAGCTCACTGAAGCAAGCTGCAATTCCCACAAATATTTCTTCTCCCCAAAATTCCATGGGTAAACCTAGCAGTTTGACCTAGATAGGGGCTTCATTGCATTCCCAATCTTTAGGATTAAAACCTGGTTCCCACTTTGTAAGGGTCAGCGAGGCTTTTCTTAGCATCCAAGGACCTCTCACCAAAAATAGATTGAAAGTCTTCTTCACAGGCGAATGAAAAGGAGAAGAAGCCACTAGCCATAGCCACAACATCGGTTTGACCTTTACCTTTCCATTTCCTAGACACCCAGGATCTAACTACCTCAATATTTGGGCATGGTCCAATTAATTTTCCAACCAAGGCTAAGTGCATGTGAGCCATATTTTGTTCCATAATACAGTCTAGAATAGAGATGGAGCAAGCGCCAGAATCCTGGTCCATCTTATGCAGTACCAGAAAAATGGCCTTGCCTTTAAGTTTTGTTGCAAAAAGAGAGGCCCATTTCTTGTTGCATTCCACAAAGGGAATCTTTTTATTGGGGCCCCAACCTCACCAGGTTTGTCAGAAGTGCCAGATTTACCTTTGGCAGAAGTCTGAATGGTACCACCATCCCAAGTATCATTAGAGGCCCCATCCAAAGGATTTGGGACCAATTTAGTGGGACAAGGCACGGGGGAGACCCTTGGGCTTCTAGAACTAGCGTCAAGCATATTCAAACCTCAAACTGTCCCCGCGTCAACTCCTACTCCTGGAAAGTGCGTCATTGTTTTAACTATGGCTGATGTAAAATTACTATTAAAATATATTTTATTAAAATAATAATTAAATATTAATTTATTTAATATTTTCTTTATTCCATTGCTATTGCTATTAGTTTATATCTATTTAATAATATATATATATATATAATAAGTCAAGAGATATTCTTCTCAAGATTCCTATTGTACTTTAATGTGAACAATAGAAAAATAGAAATAAGTTCCTCCAATAAGATATCTTTCGGCTTATTCTATATATATTATTAAATATATCTAAGATAGTTAAATAAACTTAATATGCAATTTTCATGTTACAATATTTACAGTTTAGATATATACATTATTTTTTTCTTTATTTAAAAACCTATTGTTGTTTAGTTAATATATAATTTAAATTTATAGAATATTTTTTTATATTGAATTATGGAAGAACTACATATTCGAAAGGAAAAGCAACTCAAAATGAATTTAGTCTGAAACAACAAGAATCAGATAGTAACAAGACAGTCGAAAGCAGCTCAAAATAGAGACAACGTCAACAGTCTACATTGAACAACGGCTAAAAAAATCAATCTAAAATAATAATAAGCAGTTCATATTGAAAAACAGTCCATAGCAAGACAGCTACAATCCACATTATTTGCCACACCAACTCTTTTTTTAAGTTGATAAATGTGATAAATCAAGTTGGGGATGAAAGCAAGTTGGGAAACGTCTAAAGTTCCACACTCTGGTTTGGCACATGTTTCTTTCAATGTTTTGGGTCCAATGGACCTGCCCCTTGCCTTTTGTTTTTTCTTGTTTTTACGTGGAAAAGAGGGAATATAATACCTCTTATCCATCTATATTGTTATAATCAATAAGTTTGGTTATAGTCAATTAATTTCTAGGCATCATAAATTCAATGATTTGGTCAATTAATATCAATAATTAAACAAGTGCCACGTAGTGGCGAGTACTTGCCATCATAGTATTGTAATAAAAATATTTGTTCTAATTTCTAATTAATTTATTTTCAAATCATTTTTATTTTAAAATTATATTTGAATAATAATATGTATGTATTATTAATGATAACTCTTATTTTAATAAATTAATATAAACTAGCAATTGCACTTTGGTGTGCAATGGGTATGCCAAAGAGGTGTGAAAGGTCAACTGGAGAAAATTTGGTCTATTTTTTGGATAAATTTGTGTAGTGCATGAGGTCAATTTGTGACCATGATGTTGTTTGTACAACAAAGGACTTAATTGAGAGGTGATATCTTAAAATCAACTATGCATCCACTTACAAGGATTCAATCATAACTGAAATGAAACCTTTGAATTGAGAAGATAATCAAGTTTTGTTAGAAACAAGTTCATATTATCTTTGCAGTAGGGTGAGCGCAAGCGTGAGGTTTATATAGGGCTAGAAAGAGGGATATATAGAGGGGTAAGAGTGAGAGAGAGATTGGTAACGAGATAGATATAGAGATAGACGAGAAGATGAAGATATAAATGGAGTTGAAGATAGAGATGGAGAATGGGGAGAGGAAGATGGAGAGAAGGAGAGACATGAGAGAGACAAAGATAGATGGGAGAGGAATATATAGATATGAAAGAGCAAAATAAATAGTTGGAGAGAGATGAAGATATAGAAAGATAAAGATAGAGAAAGGAAGTGATATATAGAGAGAGGGAGAGATATAGTGGTAGAGAGAGATAGAGATAGAGGGATAGATGAAAGAATCGATAGGGAGAGATAGATATAGAGAGGAAAAGAGGTATGGATATAGAGGTCCAAAAAGAGGGAGAATGAGAGAGAGATGGATGGACAGAAGGAGGTGCATGTCTAGAGATTAGGGGGGGAGATGAAGATAGAGAAAAAGAGAAGGGGAAAAAAGATAGAGCAAGGGAGAGGGGGAGATAAAGAGAGGAGATAGAGAGGGGGAGACAAAGAAGAAGAGATAGAGGGAGATATAAAGGAAGAGATAGAGAGAGAGAGATATAGAGAGGGGAAGAGGGACAGAGATTGAGAGAGGGGAAGAGGGACAGAGATAGATAAATGGATAAATAGAACTAGAGAGAGGGTGAGAGAAATACATGACATAGATATATATTGGAAGAGAAAGAGAGAGATATAGAGATATACAAGAAGAAAAAGGGAGAGAGGTAGAGATATAAAGAGATAAATAGGGGGATAAGGAGGGAATGAGGGAGGGAGAGATGGGGAGAAATAGAGAGGAGGGTAAGATAAAGAGAGAGAGAGAGAGAGTGGGGGAAATTGAGATGGAGGAATATATATATATATATATATATAGAGAGAGAGAGAGAGAGAGAGAGAGGAGCCAAAAAGAGATGGAGAGAAATATAGAAAAAGATATATTTGTGCAATAGAAATGGAGCAAATGAGAGAGAGGGGGGCCAAGAGTGAGATAAAGGAGTTGAAAAAGACAACTAATAGAGAGAGAGGTTTAGAATTTAGAGAGAAGGAGAGAGATAAAGAGGGGGAAATATAGATATAGAGAAAGAGAGAGGGAGAAATGTGGAGTGTGTATATATACATTAGAGAGCGGAAGTAGAGAAATATAAAAAGAGGGAGTGATTGGGAGATAGGGAGAGATAAGATAGAAATAGGGAGAGAAACAATATATAAGGATATAAAGAGATAGATATAGGGATAGAAAGGATCTAGAGAGAAAATATAACTTGTAAAATATAGAGGGGATGAGCAAGAGGGAGAGATCGAAGGAGAGAAAAATGTGGAGAGGAAGAAATAGAGATAGAAAGATGGTGAGAATTAGAGAGGGGGAGATAGAGAGATCGAAAGATAAAGATATAGGAAATGATATATGGAGAGGTAGAGAGGGATATGGAGAGAGTGAGAGAGATGAAGGAAGAGGACATGTTGGGGTGTACATGTTTACAGTGTGAGTGAGAGAGATATAGATATAAATATAAGGAGGGAGTAAGAAAAAATGTGTGTGAGTAAAAGATATATAGAGATAGATATAAAGAGGAAGAAGGATATACAAAAGAATAGAGAGGAGGGAGAGGGAGAGAGATGATATAGAAGTGGAAAGATATAAAATGAGGGAGTGAGAAGGAGAGAGAGATATAGATGGAGAGAGGGAGAGATAGAGAGCTAGATAGAGTGGAGAGGATAGAAGGGGAAAAGAAAGAGATATAGGGAGAGGTAAGGAGATATAGATAAAGGAGAGAGATGGAGATGGAGATAATAAAAAAATTACATGCTACTATCAGAATAACTCCCCAAGGACATATGATATCCTTAAATTATCGACATAAAATGAGTAATCAAAAGTTAGTTACTCTTTCTTTCTCTCTCGCTCTAAACATTTAATTTAGGTGTTAAGTTGAAATTTATTTTATTATATAAATTAGAATAAAAATAAAATATAATTATTCTATAATAAATAAAATTTAAACAAGAGAAAATTTAAAAATTCTAATATATTTTAATTATTATTTGTAATTCCATTAAAAAACACAAATAATTAGAATACAATTTTAACTTAATAAAAAATAAACCCTTAAAAGAAGAAGTGGAAAAATTAGAATAAATTAATTAATTAATTAATAATAGAATATCTAATAAACTAGTATACCTATCTTTAGAGAAATATAGGTAAAGTATGCTGAAAGATATCATTTTTTATTATTCAACTTTAAAAAAAAATTATATTATTATATTATAAATAATATTAATTTATTATTATATTATGATACTATAATCAATATTATATTATTATTAAGATATTACTATATTTTAATATTATTTTTATATTTCTATTAAACTTCAAAAAAAATATTAGACTAATTTTTTTTATTATTATATTATCATGTCTTTATATTATTATTATAATATTATTTTGATGAAGTTAACTATTAGTATGGTGGAGATAAATAGAATTGATTAATAGTTAAACTCCTGGAGTGAGTGGTAGTTGAGAGGAGAAAATAAATAAAATACTTTTTTTGGTTTTTCATGCATTTATTTTAATTTAGGTTATTTAAAGATATTTAAATTATTTATATTTAAATAATAGTAAAACTAATTATAATTATGACTGGTGTTATACAATATGATGGGTATCAATTTCAATCACAGAGAGTTTTTAATCTCACATATCTATCAATCCATTATGTGAGTATTAATATGCCTTTTAGCATAATGAAGATAATATTAAAAGAAAATATTAAGAAAAGAAAGATTTTAATTCAAAATATAATTATTTTATCATTATTAAAAATTTAATAAGACAAGAAAAAATATAAATATATTGAATAAATGGCAGACAGACCGGCTCTGCAATTTCGGGTGCACAACCAGGGTGAATCCAAGAAGTGTGATGTGTCTGTGGGAGATCAGACTGATGTTGCTGAGCGGATTGAGGTTGACTTATCAGAAGAATTGGAGGAGGACATCGAGCTATGGGTCGAACACGCCCTCATCACCAGGATAATAGGATTGAATTGGTCTAGAAGGAAAATCAAAAATTGGGTCGAGACTTCGTGGGGTGATCGAACCGTTATCAAGTTTCTGCCAAAGGGATTTTTTGTGGTTTTGTTTGAAGAAGAGTCGGAAAGAGAAAGAATATTACATTAGGAAAACTGGTTCGTTGATGGCCATGCGATATATATATATATATATAGCTGTGGATTCCTAACTTCAATCTGCTTCCCCTAGCAGTATACACAAATCCAATCTGGATTAGGTTGTATAATTTGTCGATCGAATATTGGGGTGAGGCTTATCTAGAAAAAATTGGTAGGATGTTGGGCATGGTACTGGAAGTTGATTTTGAAGATGAGCGAGACCTATGCAAATTTTCTAGAGTATGAATTGTGGTGGTGTGAAGGGTCCCTGAGGCAATATTAATTCAAACCTATAACGAGATCTGGCAACAAGTGATAGAGATTCAAGAAGTTATTCGCTCATGTTCAAGATCTATGAAGCAAGCTTCATAGAGTGGATGACTGTAAGATGTTCGTCAGAAGAGTGAACGATAATATTAAAAGAAAATATTAAGAAAAGAAAGATTTTAATTCAAAATATAATTATTTTATCATTATTAAAAATTTAATAAGACAAGAAAAAATATAAATATATTGAATAAATGGCAGACAGACCGGCTCTGCAATTTCGGGTGCACAACCAGGGTGAATCCAAGAAGTGTGATGTGTCTGTGGGAGATCAGACTGATGTTGCTGAGCGGATTGAGGTCGACTTATCAGAAGAATTGGAGGAGGACATCGAGCTATGGGTCGAACACGCCCTCATCACCAGGATAATAGGATTGAATTGGTCTAGAAGGAAAATCAAAAATTGGGTCGAGACTTCGTGGGGTGATCGAACCGTTATCAAGTTTCTGCCAAAGGGATTTTTTGTGGTTTTGTTTGAAGAAGAGTCGGAAAGAGAAAGAATATTACATCAGGAAAACTAGTTCGTTGATGGCCATGCGATATATATATATATATAGCTGTGGATTCCTAACTTCAATCTGCTTCCCCTAGCAGTATACACAAATCCAATCTGGATTAGGTTGTATAATTTGTCGATCGAATATTGGGGTGAGGCTTATCTAGAAAAAATTGGTAGGATGTTGGGCATGGTACTGGAAGTTGATTTTGAAGATGAGCGAGACCTATGCAAATTTTCTAGAGTATGAATTGTGGTGGTGTGAAGGGTCCCTGAGGCAATATTAATTCAAACCTATAACGAGATCTGGCAACAAGTGATAGAGATTCAAGAAGTTATTCGCTCATGTTCAAGATCTATGAAGCAAGCTTCATAGAGTGGATGACTGTAAGATGTTCGTCAGAAGAGTGAACGATCATCCTAGCAAACTGGTCCAGCAATGGAGGCGAAAAATGGTTACTCCCGCGGTAACGACCGCTGGACCGGAATCTAAATTGATCTTAGGGGTGGATCCTCAGGTAGAGAAGGGGTCTTATGCGGATCATGGGGCTGGGTTGGTATTGGCAAAACATGGCGGGATTGACAAGCTAGCTTCAGGGATAGTTAATGTTACAGAGAAGGATGAGGCAAAGGCTGTAGTTAAGAATGTCGATATATTGCAACAAATTGTGTTGCCTTCCAATTTGCCTCTATCGGGTGGTGTACATTCGGACACAGAAATAGAGGTTGTCAATGATGCTGAAGATGGTGAATATGAAACTGATGAATTGGAAAATGTGGATCCAAGGTGCATTAGTCAGTCGGCCAATGCACTGCTTGGAAAAGGTAAAGGCATTCGCGGTAGACGTAGCAATAGACAGAAGAGGGAAGAAAGGGCTTCCAAAAAAGAGATTGTCAGTGTTATTGACTTCTTGAAAAAAGCCAAGGGAGATGGGATCTCCCTTGGTAACAAATGTAGATCACAACATGGAATGTTAGGGGCCTATCGGCCTCTAACAAAAGACGCCTGGTAAAATGGGTGATCAATAGGTTAGGAAGTGACTTATTCATGCTACAAGAGACAAAACTAAGTAGTGAACAGGCAACTAATTTTCTGAGATATTGCAGGGGGTGGGAGGGTGTGTTTCAAGAAGCAATAGGTAATGCTGGTGGGTTGGGGGTGATATGGAATTCCCTGGAAGTGCGGGTGTCTGTTGTCGCATAGGCACATTACTAGATGATTTGCAACATTTCCTCCGTCAAGGAGAAGATTTTCTTCCCCCTAACCAATGTTTATGGCCCTACCAATTCAGTGGTAAAGCAGTGCATTTGGAAGGTGCTAACTGAAAAAATACAAGCCTTAAAGAACGGGCTAATTGTGGTCATGGGAAATTTTAATGCGCTTTTGGATCTTGATGAAAAAAAGGGCGGGCTTAGGATGTCAAATAAAGTTATGGATGATTTTAGAGACTTCATACAAGCTAATAGACTTTTTGACATTGTTCCAAAAAATGGTGTGTTTACTTGGACCAATCGAAGGGCAAACTTTGTACACATCTCAGAAAGATTAGATAGGTACCTTGTGGGGGAGCTCTGGGTGAACTTTGCTTTTCAACTAGAAGATTTTATTCATCCTATCTCTCTGTCGGATCACTTCCCTGTATAACTAAAACTAAGTGAGGCCCTTACCAAAGGTAAAAGCAGTTTCAGATTTCAGAGTATGTGGTGGGGCGACCCGGATTTCATATCCCTTCTCGAAAGTTGGTGGATTGAGAGCGACATTTACAATGGGACACCCTCCTTCACATTTACCAAAAGATTAAAATTCCTCAAGGGTAAAATATTGGAATGGAACAGAGTTAATTTTAAGAATATATTTTCAGAAAAGGAAAGGGTGGAATCGAAGTTAGAATCCATTAACTCGAACACCATTGTTAATGGTATGTCCCCGGATGCCTACCTCAAAGAGAAAGTCCTAAAGGCCGAACTTGCGCAGTTGCTTTTAAGGGAAGAACTATATTGGAGAGACAGAGCCAGAGAGTTGTGGATCATGGAAGGCGATTCAAACACAAAATTTTTTCATGCATCGATGAAGGCAAGAAGAAGTAGGAACATGATCAACGCAATATTGGATGAGACTGGTGTTAGGCACTCCTCTCCAGATGGAATTGAGATGGTGGCCGTTAATTTCTTCGCAAACCTATTAGGAGGGGCTGACTCTCACTCCCCTCAGGCACACCCGATGTCAGAGGTTATTTAAAACATGGTGTCGGAGGATGACAATAACATGTTATGTGGCCCTTACACGATTGAGGAGGCGAGGTGAGCAGTTTTTGATCTTCACCCAAACAAGGCTCCGGGTCCTGATGGGTTCTCCATGGATTTCTTTCAAAATTGCTGGGGATTTTTAGGCAATGACATTCTCTCAATTCTTGAGGACTTTAGGAAGCAAGGATGGTTTGTTAAGGAGATCAACCATACCAACATTGCTCTCCTCCCTAAGAAGCCGGATTGCTTGTCTTTTGTGGATTTCAGACCTATATCATTATGTAATTCCTTATATAAAATAATATCCAAAGCTATGGTGAATAGATTAAAACTTATTTTGGACAAAATCATTTCCCCAAAATAGCACGCGTTTACCCCTAGTAGAGAGATATTGGATAGTATAATACTAACCACGGAAACTATACATTCTATGCAGATATCTAAGATCAATGGCATGTTAGTTAAGCTAGATGTCTCCAAGACATATGATAAGGTTGTCTAGAGTTTCTTACTGTCTGTCCTAAGGTGGTTTAGATTTAAGGAGAAATGGTTGAAATGTATAACACAGTGTATATCTTCTGTTTCTTTTTCTGTCATAGTTAATGGGTCTGTGACTAGTTTTTTTTCTGCAACCAATGGGCTTCAGCAAGGGGACCCATTATCACCTTTCTTGTTTGTTCTTATGGCAGAGGTCATCGGCGGGAGCATCAAAAGCAAAGTTGGCAGGTGTCTTTGGAAAGGCGTCAGAATATCGGACTCAATGGATCCAATCTCTCATTCACAGTTTGCAGATGATACGATCCTATCTGGCGAAGCTTTAGTCAGCGAGGCCTATGTCATGAAAGAAGTGCTAGAAGAATATGAAAAGGATTCTAGGTAGAGCATGAAAAGATTGAAATCCATGGTGTACTTTCTTAATGTGAGCAAGAAGACTCAAGCAAAGATCATGGACATCCTATAGTTTGGTGTTGGTCAGTTTCCCATAAAATATCTTGGTGCTCCCCTGTTCGCAGGCAGAATGGACAATAGAATTTGGGAAGATGTTGTGAACAAATGTAAGGTTAAATCTGTGGCATGGACAAATAACTGGCTGTCTCAGGCTAGACGCATTCAAATGATAAAGGCCGTCCTATCTGCCATCCCAATATATTACATGTCCTGCTATAGCTTGTCGTGTAAGGCAGCCATTGCACTGGATGGTTTGCTTAAAAAATTCTTGTGGGAAGGGGCGAAAGATGCAAAGAGAATTCCACTATTAAATTGGGACACTGCCTGCATGACAAAAGCTGAAGGTGGTGTGGGGTTAAGACACATGAAATTGCAAAACTTGGCATTAGGGGCTAAGCTGGTTTGGATGTTGTATAGCAACCCAAACAAAGGATGGTGCAAGATTATAGCCACGAAATACCTAGATTCGACTGAACCAGAGAGAATTTTCACCATGGCTAACTCGGCTGGGGGCTCTCCAATTTGGAAATTTGTTTGGGATAGTCGGAGGATTATCATTGATCACCTCTCTTGGAAGATCAGGAATGGCAAGAAAGCCAAGTTCTGATGGGATTCGTGGAATGGCGAGCTCGCCTTGTTCGATATGTTGGAAAATAAAGAGTGGATGACTCAGATGGAGGTTGAGTATGGCCTTTACATGGTTGATTATGTGGCAGTTGGATCTACATTGGTATCGCCGGTCACATGGAAATCCATTGGTGAATGATCCAACATAAACAACATACTAGTGGAAGAGATATTAAAGGGCAAGAAAGTATTTTTATCCATTGAAGGGGATTCAGTTGTGTGGTGTGCTGCCAAATCAGGCAAGTATAGTGTGAAATTGGGTTATGAATTGCAGTGGAAGAGACAAAAGGATGTTAGATGGCTGGCCATGCTATGTTGGGAAAAATGCGTTCTGCCAAAAGCTGAGGCTTTCCTTTGGATTGCCTTGCACAGGAAGGTCCTCACTTATGACAGACTTAAAACCATTGGCATATCGGGACCAAGCCAATGTGAACTATGCAAACAAGAGGAAGAAACTGTCAAACATCTCCTATATAATTACAAATATACTAGTATGTGTTGGGATTGGCTAATGAATATGCTTCAGCTTCGGATTGCTCAAAATCAGAATTTTAAAGACTTTATTTCCACATGGCCAATTGGAGGAAAAACTTCCAAATGGGCTAAGTTGTGGTTAGTTTGTCATTCTATGGTAATTTGGCATGTTTGGAAAGAAAGGAACCGAAGGATATTCAAGGAAGCAGAAATGGATGTGAATGGGTTGATTGCTAAGATACAATTAGCAATCGAAGAAGTCATTAAAGGCAAGACGCTAAAAGATAGGTACAAACATTATTCAAAAAGGGACATGGAAATGGAGCGGGTGTGGAATTTCAGATAGGTGAGCTACCACACACAAAAAAGGTCCAATGCAAGTGAGAGGAACCTTGTAAAATGGGCTCCACCCCCGGCTGGTTGGAAAAAGTTGAACTTTGATGGGGCTTGCCGAGGTAATCCTGACATTTCTGGTTTTGGTGTTGTGATCAGAGACGAAGATGGATGCCTTATCAGTGCTCTGTGCGGACCTATTGGTGTAGCTACCAACAATGTTGCGGAAATATCTGCTCTAGTGGAAGGCCTTAATTGGGTAAGCCAAAACGACATATCTAAACTTGTTATCGAGGGTGACTCACGTGTAATCCTAGATGGGATTGTCAAGATGCAGTTCCCAAACTGGAAACTTGATGCTTGGTGCCCAAGAGTCCGTGGGTTGCTGGATAAATTGGATGACTATCGGGTCCAACATATTTTTCAAGAAGGAAATAAAGTGGCAGATTACCTCGCAAATAGAGGTATTGATGAGAATATGACAGTGGTCTTAACCGAGCTTGATGGAGAATGTCGTGATCTGTAGAGATTGATAGCTGGTGATCGAGGGCTTATTTCAAGGACGGGGATCAGATAAGATGCTGGCTTTGGGTTTCGGAGGGCCACTATTCACTTGTCCTTCCCTCCTAGTTTGGACATCTATGGCCTCAGTTCACTGCAGGTGGATTGCTTTTGATAGATCAAATCTGGTCGTGCACCTAGATGGATGATTTTTGGAATGGTTATCGATTCATGTGTTTTCCTTCAAAGTTGCTTGCGGCTATATAATGCAGATTGGTTATGTGGGCAACATTCTACAATGCCTCTAAATCTGTTTTCTCGTTATTGCTTGCACTTCGTTGGTTATGGGGTCTAGTTGCTCCCCTATTTTTGTTGCATTATTTGGTCAGGGGGGTTCCAATCTTTGTAAGCCTATGGGCTGGGGTAGCTATGTTTTTATGTAATTCTTTTAGCTATGTTTTTATGTAATTATTAAAAAAGACATAAATAATTAAAATAAATTTTAAACTTAATGAAAAATTAACTCCTAATAAATGATATTAAAATTTATATATTTTATTTTTTATTATAAAAAGAATTCTAAGAGATTAATTCTATAGTCTTCATTATTCTCCCCAATTTAAAAAGTTATATAATTATAATTATAATGATTAAATTAATCTCAAATATAATTACTAATTTATAGTATAATATTATATTAGTTTTTTATTTATGTAATATTAATTATAATTGGTTTTAATAAAATAACTATTAATAACTATAAAAGTGAAAATAGACATTTTTTAAATAACTTAAAGAAAAATATTTAAATTTATGAATAAAAGTTATTAAATTATTTTGTATATATTAAAATGATTAAAAAACTTATGATTTTCAAAAAGTATTAAAAAAAGAATGATTTCAAAAAATATATAAAATATAACTATAAAGAATAATATAATTGTTAGGTTTATTTTTTAATAGAAATATTTGTATTTAATTTTTTATTTAATTTCATTTAAACTAAATAAAATCCAAATAATTGGTTTTATTATCTATATTTTGAAATAAAAATAATTATTAAAATTAATATGTTTATTTAGAAAAAATTATTTATTTACAATATTGTAAATGATAAAAAATTAAAGAAAATTATTTAAAATAGACATTTCAGTTTTTAAAATACAAAAGAAATCCAAAAAAAACCTAAAAGATCTATCTGTATGCAGGAAAAGTGGGTTGATAAAACTAAATATGTGAAAATATTTCAAAATACTAGTCCACACACACACACAGGACTTCTTGGTGCAAGCTATGGAGTAATAACGTATTACTCAGCTTCCCAAGGTGGGTCCCATGGTTCTCTATCTCACAATGTCCCTCAAACCAATTTTTTTGCTCTCAGATCACTGAGCAAAATGGTTCAGGATGGCAAATGCAAGAACGAGGGATGCTTTGATTGATTTTAGTATGAGATGTGTTGTAAGCTATGTATGATTCTAGGAATGCAATAAACTAGATGATAAGATGACAAGGTTAGTATGAATACTATCCTAGCATACTATATTTAGTCTATGATTGAGCTAAAATGATAAAGAAATTATTCTAAACATGCATATTTAGTCTAATTTCTGATCTAAAAGAGGCTAAATGATGAGCATATATGAAATGAGAAAGCTTGAAAGAATTTGAGCATAAGTGTAATGCTTCAAATTTGAAAGATGATTGTTGAAAATGGAGGAATGAGAGCTCTATTTATAGCACAAACAGGGCAATGGATGGTCAAGATTGAAAGGTTTAATCAAAGGCCAAGTTTGAAAGTTGGGGATCCATGTGCACAATTTGCACCAATGAAATGGTGACAAGTGTCAACATAGGATTGGGTTGAGAGAAGAGGTTGGAGGCATTAAAGGCCTGAGAAGACCTCATGGTTATCTAAAGGCTAAGGGTCAAGTTTAAATTAAGATTATCCACTGGATTAAGAGTTAATCCAAGTATAAACCTTTGTGCAAATGATTAAGAGATAATCATGGTCAAAGCATTAATGGCCTGATGAGACCTTTGGGTTGGATGAAGGTTGAGTCAAAACAAATGTTTTAACCATGTGGGAGGGTTTGAGTTAACCATTAATGGTTATTGGAGACTTTGGGGATTAAGTGGTTGAAGGTTGAAAGCCTTCAATGGTTATCAAAGACTTTGAGCCATTTAGTGGTTGAAGTTTGAAAGCCTTCAATGGTTATCAAAGACTTTGAGGGTTTGAGAAGTGACTTCCCTTTGCTTAGGGATGTGACAAAGTTTAGAGGAGGGGTTAGGCTAATTAGAAGCGATTAGAAGATTCTAGAAGGGATTAGAAAGGGGTTTAGGATTTTGCAAGTGGATGGAGGGATAATAGGGTTTAATTGAAATAAAGTAATTTAATTCAATTTGGTTGCAATTTGGGGAAATTAAATAAATTAGATTTATTCAATTTAGGATAACTATTTAATTAAATTTGAATTTAATTAAAAGTGGATAGGGGGGATTTAATTGAATAAAATGATTTATTCATTAAATGGGTATAGTGAATTTAATTTAAATAAATTGAGTAATTTACTTAATTAAATAGAGGAATGTGGATAATTTAATTAAATTGGATTTAATCAAATAGAGAAATGAACATAAAATATTCATTTGGGAATGTGGTCATTTTTATACGTCTACACTATCATCCCTAAAAATTTGCTCCTATAACACCAAATTTTTAAAACCAATCATAGTTTAGAGAAATAATTTTTACAACATCTTAAATTTTAAAATATAAATCTTAACTTTACAAAAACCAAGTGTTTTAAAATAATAATAATAATAATAATCACTTTTGATTGGTACATACTAAATGGATAAAGCAGCTTAGTGAATGCAATAGTATTGCTTATTGCAAGTACTAATAACTCATTTTTAAATAATAGAATAGGTTTACATAAAATGAGTAGATGTGAATGAAGGTTTTTTAATGAAAAGTGTGAGGCTTTTTTTTTCTTTTTTCTTTTTTCTTTTTGATGTTCTTGTCATTCGAATTTATAAATAATTGATTTTTTATTATTTTATATCATTATTCATAAGTTGCAAAGGTGGGAATTTAATGTTTTTTTTTCTTTGGATAATTAAGAGTTGTAACAATTTTTTAAACTGTAAAAGTTGGTAATTTGGTAAAATAAATATGTATGATAATGAATTTTTTTTATATATGTTAGTTTTCATTTAATTTTGAGTTTATTTTGGTGTAGTATTTTAGTATAAGTATATATTAATAAGTAGTATATTTTTTAAAAAAATTGGTTATGCGTTAACATATATTTCTATTTCTTCCACATTTCTTTATACTTATGTCGATATATTTGGGAATATCTAATTCTTGTTTTATACAATCTCTCATATATGTTATTATTATTAGCCATTTTTTTACCTACATTCACACCCATCTCTGCACATTCATTCATTTCTTTAAAACTATTACTTATCTACCATAGGTCAATCTTGTACACCTTTTGATTAATCCCAAGTGGCTTAAGATTGATCCCAACATTGGAATTTTTTATGTAAAATATTCAAATTCCCACTCTTTTGTAACAGTCATTATGAGCCAACTTGATGCATGCTTATAAACTTGATGATATGTTTTGGTATTTGAAAACAATCACTTACTTGATGCTATGTTTTGGTATTTGAAAACAATCACTTATGTGGTTTTTTGCAAGGAATGATAAGGATAATTCATTATAAGAACATTTAGATTTGGAGCTTAAGTAGAACCAATCCTTTTTATAATTATGCAAGCCATCTACATAATTGAGAATGTTGTCTACAGTTGATCACTTAGAACTATGAAGTTGGTCCATCCATACAAAATGTTGACTTAGTTGAATTCAAACCTAAAAAATTGACAATCTTTTGAAAGGTATTTGTAATCATTATCTAAAAAAAATAGATAGAATAAGTGAAGGTGAATAGATCTTGGAACTATGTTCTACCAAATCATTCTCATGGATCACATTTCATTCTCACATATTTGATCTTGTATGATGCTTGAGATGGGTACTAGGGAACTCAAATTCAACCCACAAGTATTTTTAATAGTCCACATATGTCTTAAAATTCATTAGACTATAAGCATCAATTTTCAAAACCTTGGCAATTGAAGTATGCACAACATCAATATTAGTTCATCAATATTCCCAAACCTAACTGACCCTATCTATTACATTTAATTTTTATTTGTTGACTCAATTTTAATTTAATATGGATGATTATAATTTACATTTTATATTAATTTAATTAGCTTAGGTTTATATAAAAATTATGTTATTCCATGTACATTTTTGTGAATTGTATGCTCTTACATCACATAGAGTTTTAACTTTAGAGTTTTAACTTCATTTTCACTAGGAACTTTTGGATATAATTTTGTTACAATTTTATCCTCTTATATATTATATTTTTGAAGGTTTGGCTATATTTTTTTTTTAAATTGCTACCATGGGCGTAGCATCCTTTCCATTAAAACAAAGAAAAAAACTATAAACATATCAGCAAAAAAGGAGAAAATTAGGACCCGAATAGCCTCAATGATCTTCTAAGATATCTCCAAATATTTAGATGGGAATATGCTCCCATTTACACTCATCATATAATCATAAGTTTCTAAGTTGTTCCTACTCAATCCATCCCTTGAGGCCATAATGGCATTGACCATGTTCTTTCTTTTTATTATCTCGTCAATCTCAAATGCATCTACAATCAGCCCTTGAAAGGCATTGGGCTTCAACCTTGTCAATGCCTTCATAGTTGGCTCCCTCGGGTTTGGGGGCAACAATTCTATTGACTATCCTCTTTGTTGCTTCATGGTATCCTATGTTCTTTCTATATTGTGGACATAATGCTCAAGCAGGGCTTCATTACGAGCATGGGAGCCATTAAGCACCTTGTCCCCAATTATCTTTCAAATGACATACTCCACCACATCGCCCTCTATCACAAACACCTTTTTAACTGCTCCGCTATTGACCCTTGATCACACATGCATTTGCATTCAAGGATAGTGATAAATTCTTCTACCATCTACTCCTATTTCTTCTACTATGTTTCCTTCTAAGATATGCTGTAGCTTTATATTAGAACCCCACTCATGGTGCTTTCACCACATCTTATCAATCTCGGCCACTTCAAAAACAATGCCATTGATTTCATCCTTATCATTCTGCTAGAGATTTATGAAATCTTACAATCTATCTTCTCCAAATCTCGTTGCTAAGTTTAAGCCTTCCTAAGCCCTCTGATCATAGGAGATGATTGAAAATTCACTCTGATCTATGGTATGATTAGATAGAACCTTTTAATGTCCATATTTACCTCTATGTAGACATTATATTTACCCAAATCCTTTAGAATCTCATGGATTCCTTTCAACCACATTCCCAACTTCTAGTTTGGAGCATTGCCTGTGATGATGGAATTGATGACATTCAATGATTCACCTTCAATGTCTAGATTGACTATTCCTTCTCTGTGCATAGTGCCAGTCAAGCCAAAAGGGTGGCGTACTCTACATCATTATGTGTGCCATTAAGAAAATTGATAAACCCACCCCATACTAGTTTTCCAGCATCATTTCGGATTAAAAAACCTACTCTAAAAGGGCCCAAACTTCTCCACATACCTTTTGGTGGTATTAAATATGGCCATTCTTTCGCTATGCAATCATCCCATGAAGTACATGTGTGTTGTTGCTTCTATGCCACCTTAGCGCTGATGTGCTCGCTAACTGCCACTTCAATTTTATTTGCGATTGATGTTAGGATATTATCTTTCTCATCAAATACATAATAGTTTCTCTGAGATAGCATATCATTGTGTCCTTTTGTAGCGTTGGAAAGCATGTGAATATTTCCTTCAATGTCATCAGTAAAGGCCCGTAGTAGTTTAATTTCCTCATAAAGAAATTCCAACACTCTTGGGCTATCTCACACGAGACAAATAAATTGTTTAAAGTTTCCTCATTTTCATAGAACATTGGGCATCTGAATGGGCCCTAAAAACCTAGTTTCTACAGACAGTCCTCTTTTAATATCCAATTTTGTACTATCGTCCATGCAAAGGAACCTACCTTTGGAAGAATGTGTGAATCCTAGCATAGTTTAGTTTTCCATTCACATCATTCATATTCCCATCTCACTAGCTAAGCTTGGTGTTGTAGTTACCCATCTTTGTTGCACACCAAAAAAATTTATCATCTCCCCTAAGGAGAACAATATGTCTTGTTACTAATTCATCATTTAATGTTCTTTTATAGTCAACATCCAACATATCTAGAGCTTTCCACTTGAAGGTGGTTGCACCATTGTTACATTCAACCTCCATGTAATCCCAAACATTTTCCCTTATTAATGGCCAAATGATCTCTCTCACCATGTCCATTCCAAGAATATTAATTGGTGGTTTCTATCCATTCCACAAATCCTTCTAGAAGTATGCCTTCCTACCATCTTTGATTCTCCATGCTAGATCTTATCCTCTCTAATGCTCTTAATTCATTTGAAAATTTTGTTGGAGATTATTTCAAAATATGCATGAAACATCTTCAAGATGTCATAGACATATGCACAATATATTATGTAATGGAGAAAAACATCATTCTAATGTTACTTGTCGCTTCTTTTAGTGTAAAGGTTTAAAGAAAAGGCATACCAATCTTCATTGTTTTAGAAATGAATCACTATAAAAAGGTTAACTCCAAAATTGATAATTGATTTCAACTCTAGACTCCATAAAACATGAGAAAGAACACCCACTTCAATGTTCTTATAAGCACAGATGGCATTTTCTTTTCACCTCATAGTCATGGCTTTAAACATAGATATGTTTGTGATGATACAATATGAGGTTAGAACCTTTAAATGGTGTGTGAGTTAGTTACCATACAAAAAATAACTTCCTAACCTACCAATGCTATGTTTCCTAAATTTCCACTTCTAGGAAAAGACTAAATACTTAGTCTAATAATTGTTAGAGAGAAGGGCTTTATTAACTCCCGCCTAGGCTCAAGTCACACTTAGTGCTTTGGTCTAACTTAACATAGACATTAAAGGTTAATTTCACCATTGAGAGTAGACAAATTTTTGTATCACCACACGTGCATACATGAGGTGAGAGACTTTGTCATGTTGTCTCATTAGAGGTTATATATATTCAACTTCTAGTTCAAGACTGAATATTTAACTTAATCATTACTTTACAAATTCACAAATGGGGAAGTTAGTCTCAATGTTCACTTCACAAACATGGATAAGGCTTAAGGATCACTATCTTGTTTTCTATCAATGGGGCAAATATTGTAGATAATTTAGCTAGTCTGGAACACTTCTCTTTACTAGATTTATTTGGATACAATTATATTTAGGAAAAGGAAGAGGATTATAAAAAAAGGGAATTCATCACTATTAGTAAACAAATTTGTCTTTTTGAAATAATGGTGAGAATGACCCTTATGCCGAATATGGAAGACAAGTAATTAACTAACAATTGGAGAAATCGCCTATGGGGTTAGCAATCTTCCTCTGAATTTTAGAAGTACAAATCCCTCTTACAATATAATTGGGTTTTCAAGGGTATGCTTTTAACTAGAAAGCGGGAAAGGCAAACTAATTTTTGCGCATAGCCATGAAATGGATGCAATTATGGATTGGGAAATAAAGAGAAACAAAGACAAATGGTACAAAGACCATTTACTCAGTCCCCCACTACAAAATAACAAGATAAAGATTTAATATTTTCCCTTCCAGATATATGAATAACCAAAACGCAAAGATTTTATGACAAACATATGCATAATCAAATTGAACAAGAAAGACATCAAAGAACAACGAAAAAAACTCAAAGACAAATCTGCAGTCAAAAAGAATACACATAAACACAAAGATTTAACATATATTTTTTCTTTTCTTTTGATACAAAAAAATGACTCAAAAACCATTCGCCCCTATACAATAATCATGTATGAAATAGAAAACACCATCTCTCTCCCCTTTACAAAGCTAAAATAAAATTGCCTTCTTTTGATCGATTCTCACTCATGTATGTGTCGCCGATCCAAATTGTGAATCCACAATCACATTTCATCAGGCCAATCGCAATTTCTTTTTGTTGTCAGAAATGTGGTGTGGTTTCGGAACCTCCATTGGATGTCGATACTAGTTTTGGAACTGATATAGAATACCGACATTGATTTTAAACTATTCTAAAATGTCGTTTTATGGTTCAAAATGATGTGTCGAGCTCTGACAAGGATTCTAAAACAATGTTAGGGCCCAACATTCGACATTGAACTTTAAAACTTGGACGCTCCAAATAAAGACTTCGGAACACAGAGGAGACTATGGTTCCAACTTTGACACTTAAATTCGACGAGGAAAAAGACACTACAGCCTTAAAAAGAAATGTCAGGGAGTGACTAGTAAAGTGGAACTTGAAATTAGATGCTGAAGGGAAAAAGACTTGAGTTGTTCAAGTTGACATTTTGGACTCCGACAGGTGTTCTGGAACTCACTTAAAAGATCGACAAACTTACAGAGGCAAATCCAATGGCTTAAAAATTAACAAGGCAAAGCAAATTACAGATGAGGGTCGAAATTTAGGCAACAATCACCAAGTGGGGAACATTTTCATATGCCCAAATGCATTTTCATTTATCAAATATAGTTGCAATGTTTTAGAGGGCTATAAGCATTGCCTTCAATGGATTGATAAAAAAATAATTTTAATATATATGTAATTGTAGGTTGAGTTGAACCAACCATATGTCTATCCTAAATAATATATTGCTAGTTGTTTATCACTCAATCTAGTTTATTTTATGCATCATCTATTCCCAAGTACTAAAAAATTAAACTAATGAGATTCTTAGGTCATTTCAATGGGTTTAGAAATCACATGTGTCTCTATATCATCTTCTTATAAAAACCTTAGGCTTGAAATATCCATCAGAATATTTTATATTAGATTGTAAATATTAATAAACATTAGAGACATACAATAGATTGTACATGTAATTACTACTATGTAAATAAATACTTCATTCAAATATATGATCAAAATATATCTCTATTGCAAATGGTTATAAACTTTTTATATAACACTTATAAATATACTTTGAAAATATCCAATATCAAAATACCCAAACACTAAAATCCATCTAAAATTTTAGTGTAGATACTACCTCAATGTGAAACCACCTTAAGGAAATCAATTGAATTTTATTCTTTAGTCTCCAAAATCCAATGGCATTTAATCCATTATTCACTCTAAAACTTCAGGTGTTCCATCTTTAGATCTAATAGCTAAACAACAATTGTTGAGCTAGGGATATCGTTTGATGAAAATGACAAAAGATGTTCTCAACAAATGAATGTCTTCTATATAGAGAGGTGAATTCCTATAGAGGTCTCTCATGTGCTAAGAAATGTTCAAAATTTTTCCATTATCTCATCATATTTAAATTTGGTTCCATTAATGGTGTTTCTAATAGGTCAAGGTGATTGGTGAAACTCCTTGTTAGAAGGGTGGGGCTCTAAGAAAGGAACCCCAAAGGAGAGATTCTTAGGAAATGTATACAAGGAGGTTGTAATGGTAATTGATATTCAGGAATGAGGGGTACTCAAAAATTATTTCCATTTGAAGTGCCTTGAAGGTCCATGGTTGAGGGTTTAGGGAGTAAACTGAAGATATGCCAAGGTGTGACAAATATAATACAACATGGTTTTGTTGATTCACATGTCAACATGACTAATACAATAGTGGTATATGAATTTAGAGGTTGAGATACACCACTGACACTTTCATATGAAAAATCCATCACAAAATATTTTAAAGATTTGAACCATGATGTGTGGCCAAGGAAGTAAGAGTGAGGAAGCTAGAGTGTCAAGTGAACAAAGAGGTAAAGCCTGAAGGCCCACGAGAGAGATGTAAACAAGACTTGTGGGGTGTAGGGAATGAAGAAAAGGTATGTGAGTATAAGAAAGTATGAAATTTTACGCAAGGATAGAAAGTGATTCTGTATTACCCTCATATGTAGGACTAGAGGCATCACAATTTCATCTTTTCATACATAACATATATTTGTTCGTAGTAATGCCACTTTCCAATACTTTGAAGGTAAAACATTATTTATAGGTAGAGAAGTATGACATACCACAAGAAAGCTCAAACCACCACCTCATGGTAATATTTCTTGCATGCTCCCTAATATGCTACTTTCACCAATTTTCCTTCATAAAAAGCCCTTGTTGACTAGGGTTTCACTCGTGATGGCAATGCTAACAAAAAGGCGGCACACCTTGCATAATAAATAATTACTTTAATGATGTAAAGTAAATATTTATTTATGGTGCATCTTTAGGAGACATGTTTAACCACATTCAATCTATATTTGGGTCAACATATAAACCTATAACATTGGCTAGATGCTCTTTATGTGGGTTGAACATGGAAAAACTATTTAATATTGAAAAACTTAGTTCAATTATTTTTTGTTGTCAATGGTTTTGAAACACATTTTTTTCCTTACCACTTGGTTGTTTTGTGTGAGCTTGATGCTATAAAAGGAAACACATGTTTAGTCACTGAGGTTGGTTGATTTGAGAAGGTTGCCATTTATATTGAGATCTCTTGTTGATTGCATATCTAAAGCATGTCATGGTATATGTGGTTGCATGGTTACTAATAAATCTTGGACACATGAAGGATGCATTGGAGAGGTTTATGTTTAAAAAATATTCATGGTGACTCTATATGTGTATTGTAATATTTTTATTATCAAATAATACAACTGTGGACACTTTTGGAGGCTAATTTTTCCCTCTTGAATTCTTTTCTAAGGTATATATATCTTGTGTTATCTTTGGGTATGTCATTTTTTTTGTAAGCTTGTATGCGTGCTTTTCTCTCGTGTGATTATGCAAAAAATTGCTTTGATCAATTTGAAAAAATTTCATAACAAGAAAATCATTGTTATTTCTTGAAAGTTACTATTCATTGTAAATGCATTTTAAATGTTCTGCAAATCATTAATAACATTATCTCATCCTCAAATCTAATCTTTTCTTTAGTTGAAACTTTTTCATCTAATGACGATTCACAAATAATTGTGTGTATATATAAACCTAATGGCCCATTCCATTAATATGCATGTGTGCTATTTTTTATGAGTAAACTTTCTAAATTTGTTTATTTAGTAAACTCTACTAATGAGTGGCATAGAGAGGATTTGACATTTCAGCAACTAAGTGGTAATGACCAAGAAGGAAGTAGGTTGAAAAGACCACACATGGGCATTGGTTATGTGTTCTATAACTATGAAAAAGTCAAGAAGTGTAGATTCATTCCCAACCATTTTGAATATCAAAACGCTATCATACTTCAATTGTGCCATCTAATAATCAAAACTAAAATTCAAACTATTTTTTAAAGTATAAATGAGGCGTGAAACCATTATTTAACATGAAAAAAAATATTCACAATTTTTCCCATAACGTACTCTACTCATGACTCATTTTTGAGGTTCCTTTGGCGAGATATATTCTTCAGAAACTTTTGTGCAGGAGATTTTTCCGATTATACAAATAGAAGAAGGACAGAAGACAGAAGAGACCTCCCCTATAAATCGCTGGCATAACTCCCCATAACTCTAACACGCCCTGCAATTTGTTCCAAATCAAAAAGAGCTCCTTCCATGGCGGGGTCTGAAACCGATCCCTCCAAATCCACCACAAAAACATACTCAAAATACTTGAAACCTCCCACGCCGTCTCTCATGGGCTTTTCCCTTCTCGGCCGGCTCTCGATCTTCACAACTCTCAACCCTCTCCTTTCAAAAATCTCCACAGCCTTCACCAGATGAGCAGTTTCTACAGAAAACGCCACTGTCGTCTTGGAAGTTGTACCGGAGGCTTCAGAAGCCACCGGTAAATGTTTAGCAAGAACAAGAAACCGCGTAAAATTATCGTCATCGTCCTGCATTGCCGGCTCCAAAACACGAAGCCCCAATTCTCGCCCAGCAACGCCGCTGCAAATGACTGCCACGTCACAACATTCCCTCTCAACAACCAATCGCGCCGCCTCGGCGGCACAATCGACGGCCTCAACGGTGGCGTTCAGACTCTGCAAGCGGCGGCGGCAGTGACTCAGCGCCTGCGGGTGGCCGAGAACCCGTCTCACCCCATTTATCCCATTTAACCCCAACAGACAATGATTAACTTTCAGAAGCACCTCCCCCGCGATGTGTATATTATGGTGGCGCAGCAGCAGATCGTAGTTTCTCCCCACGACGCCATCTAAAGAATTTTCCACTGCCACCACCGCTCTGTCGGCGGCGCCGCTTTCCAGAGCTTGGAAGGCTGACTCCATTGTTTCTGGGTAGGGAAGCGCATCGCACCGCTGGAAGGCTCGAACCGCCGCCTCATGGCAGTACGACCCACGCGCTCCCTGGTACGCTACTTTCACGGGTTTCCCTTCGTAAAAATCCCATGGCGTTTTGGGTTTTACCGGTAAAAGCAAATCATGATTTTTATTACTGCTTGAGAGTAGCCGGTCATTGTAAATGCGTTCCAGACGATCTAATACTGATCGCTCAAACTTCAGCTCATCTGAAAATCTGGGCTTTGCTTTAGCTGAAGCCTTTCCGTCTAAGGGAAGCTCGCAAGCAATCTTGTGTATATATGTCGTCCTGATCATGGTCAACGCCATTTGTATATATTATATGTATATAGTTTATGGGCAGGTTTCTGAATTCGGGTGTTTGCAGAGATCTGATAAACTCTGCTGAGGAGTGGCATGGAGGATTTGGTATTTAAGCAACAATTGAGAGGGAAGTGGGTTGGGTGGGGCACACTAGGGGCTGTGAATAGTGAGAAAAGAATTGGTCAAGGAGTAGCGCAGATTCATTCAAAGCCTTTTTGAACAACTCCCGCGATTTCACACCTCGTTTTTTCAAAACACTGCTTTTGTTGTTGGAGTTTAAAAGTCAAGTCTACCAATGAAGCGTAATTCAAAATATATATTATAAGAAATATTTACTATTGCACCTTGGGGTAAGAGGTGTGGAAAGTCAATTAGAGAATTTTTTGGTATATTTTTTGCATTCACTTGTTTAGTACATGAGATCAATTGGTAAATCATTTATAAATGATGTTTGTGCAAAATACGTTTCGATGGAGAAGTGGCAGCTTCAAATAAACTATGCATCCACTTATAGATATCGAAATAAGATAAAAATAAAATCTTGAATCAGATAATTGGGTTTCATTACCAACAAAATAATGTTATGTTTTCTATAAGGAGAGGGAGAGGGAGAGGGAGGGAAGGAGTATAGAGAGGGAGTGTGTGTGTGTGTGTGTGTGTGGAGATGTAGACGAGATATATGGAAAGAAGGAGAGGAAATAAAAAAGATAGATATGGAAAGTGATATATATAGAGTTATGTAGAGATAAAAGAGATAAAAATATAAAGATAGATATGGGAAGTGATATATAGAGAGAGGGGTATAGAGAGGGAGATATATAGGAGTAGACAAAGATGAAGAGCTAATAAGATAAAGAAGAAAAGAGATAAATATAGAGGTCTATACACACACACGAGAGAGAGAGAGAGAGAGAGAGAGAGAGAGAGCAGGCTAGATGGATAGAGAGAAAGATAGAGATATGAAAAGTGATATATAAAGAACAGAGGGGGATATATGTAGAGAGAGGGAGTAAAATAGATATAGGGAGAGAGAGATAGAGTGGATAAGGAAGATAGAGATAACGAGATATATTTATATATATATAGATAGATAGATAGATAGATAGATAGATAGATAGATAGAGAGAGAGAGAGAGAGAGAGAGAGAGAGAGAGAGAGAGAGAGAGAGAGAGAGAGAGAGAGAGAGAGAGAAAGATAGAGGAGGCAAGTGTAAGAGGTAAAAAATGTGATAGATACAAGTACTAGAGAGAGAGAGAGAGAGAGAGAGAGAGAGAGATTGATTATATGGCTAGAACAATAATTGTTTTCTCGTGTTTTTTTTACTTTAGACTATCATCCAAAAACGTTTTTCCAAAATTTTCAATGACTAAAGGTTTTACTCATAATGTATTTTTGGATGATAAATTTAATAATTATATAAGTTTAGCCTAAAAATTGAAGTGGGCCTCTAGATTTTCCATTTATTGATTTATTATAGATTTCTAGCTAAATAAAAAATATATAATAATATCAAGAATATTAGTATATAATAAAAATTAATTAAATATTATATTATATTTACATTATGTAAATTAATAAACTTAAATATAATTTATATTTTACATATAATTAAATTTATATTAAAATATTTAATAAAATTCTAAATTTTGTCATATTCTATTTAATAATATAATTATATTAAATATTTCATAAATAAAATACATATAACTAAATGACACATTATATATATTAGTTTCTAACGCTATATTTAAAATATTTATCGCTAACTCTTTTTCCACTCATATTATTATGAGAGTACATGGAATGCAAAATACAAGTTTAAAAAATCTCTTATTTTAATGCTTTTCAAGAAAGGGCTTTCACATAACTAGGTGAATATATTTTTGTGAGGCTTAGAATACAAAGGAACTCCACATTTAAAATAGATATGCAATTGTGATAGTAAAAATAAAATTTATCAAATCAAGAAAATAAGATAAAAGAAAAATAATATTTCAACATTCACGATCACTAGAACCTTCAAAAGTTTGAAAAATTCAACAGATAATTATTCTACAATCACAATTGTAGATGTCCTGATCGTCTTGCACACTTTTGCATGAGGCTAAACCATTAGATATTGAAAGTTATTGAAATAGTTCATATAGGGTACGCCTTCACGTAATGAAAGGAATCTATCATATCATTACTACAATTAAATATTTTAGGAAATAATAAATTTTAGGGTAAAATTATTTTAGATATAATATCAAATTTAGTTTAATATTTTTTCAATGTATATTTGAGTTTCCAAGAATGATATCTTTAGATTTTTAATTAAAATGAAGAAAATGAACAATTTAATTTAAGTCAATAGAAAAATAATTTTTAACTTTTAAGTCAGTAAAAAGGAGAGAAGACCCACAAAACAATATACGTATCTCCAATCAATCAACAATTATGTAAATAAAAAACCAACCTATTAAAATAAAAATCATTATATATTAAACTATTGACTTATTATTATTTTTATTCTTTTGACAGTTTAATGACTATTTTTCTCACATGTCAAAATAAGCAATGCCATAAGGGTCTATGGATTTGGAGGTAAAGTATTGGTCAAACCGAAATTGTAAATAAATACTTGAAGGCCTGTTTAAATTGCCTTTATTTCAATAAAAAAACATCATTGGACCAAATGGTTGGCATTGACTTAATGGTGATATATGCTACTTATCACATAGAAACCAAGAGTCCATATGAAGTCATGTATTCTCAATTACCATCATATATTTAGATATCCATACCAGGCAACTCAAAGGTACTTATCCTAGAGTCCATTGTTCAAACATATAATACTATTCTTCACACCTTATGAGAACTTGTACCTAGCATAAAGCCACATGAAGTTTCATAAGTTGGTTAAAACCTTTTAGAAAACACTTTTACTATTGGCAACATTGTTTTTTGTTTGACTTCAAGCATATAAGCAATTACCATTGAAGTTGAAGACTTGTCAACATGCCCAAAAGTTTTATGAAAATTAGATTTTTTTTACAGGTAGTTGGTGGTTTTATTGCATATACATTGGAGATTTCACACTCCACCAAGCTCCATTCAGTTTTCAAGTCTTCTATTTGAAGCAAGCTCTTTAGTTGATATATTCATGCAAAATCTGCATTATGTGAGCTAGATACTAAAGGATAATTTCTCTTAGCCCCTAAGTATATCCTTGATAGATCATCGTGCCATATTTGCAACTCTAACATCACCAATGTCATTCTCTCATGACATGGGTAACAACTTGAATATGTAACATAGGAATCCCTCTTATAACTACAACACAAATTTTATCACCTCAAATGTTAATTCTAATTAAAAATGCATCATTAAGTATCATTGATGACGTATCATGGTAAACATGTTATGAATTTATTGAATGGACATTTATTTGAGTATCACAAAATAATTGTTTGAGCATTGTTATAACATAACATCTTAGGTTCATTATATGTTTATTTCATGTCTTCGATTTTTTTCTCAATGTTATAAATTCAACCCATTTAGACATTTGACCCTCACATCTAGCAAATTCGTAAAAAGTGTTTGTAAACACTAGCAATCCTTACAACTATTCATATATTATAGATCAAGGCGAGTGAGTTTCAATAGATTATAAAATCCCATATCATTCTCATGAATTATAGTTTTGTTACTTGCATCCACAATCATAATATTAATCTCAAACAACATGAAAGTGAATTCTTAGAATAATAACACGTAATAAAAAATTCAGCATTGATAGGTGGATCCCTAACATTTAGACATACTTTTTTACATCAAAATCGAATCTACGATTTTATTCTAATATATTTCACATTTATTTATATTTATGACACCCCAATTTTTTTATTGGCTTAGACTCATTGCTTATTATTTACATTTATTTAATTAAATAAACTTAGTATTTAATTTCGATGCTACAATTCTTACAATTCATGCATACATGTTATTTCTTTCTTTATTTAGAAACCTCTTGTTGTTTAGTTAATATGTACTTTAAATTTATAGAATACTTTTTTTACATTGAATAATGGAAAAAAACTACATATTCAAACGGAAAAGCAACTCAAAATGAATACAGTCTGAAACAGCAAGAATCAGATAGTAACAAGACAGCTGAAAGCAGCTCAAAATAGAGACAACGTCAACAGTCTACTTTGAACAACGGATAAAAAAATCAATCTAAAATAATAATAAGTAGTTCATACCAATACAGCTACAATCCACCACATTGTTTGCCACACCAACTCTTTTTTTAAGTTGATAAATGTGATAAATCAAGTTGGGGATGAAAGCAAGTTGAGAAACGTCTAAAGTTCCACGCTCTGGTTTGGCATATGTTGCTTTCAATGTTTTGGTTCCAATGGATCTGCCTCTTAGCCTTTTGTTTTTTCTTGCTTTTACGTGGAAAAGAGGGAATAGAATACCTCTTATCCATCTATGTTATGATCAATAAGTTTGGTTATAGTCAATGAGTTTCTAGACATCATAGACTCAATGATCTGGTCAACTAATATCAATAATTAAATAATACAGTTTTAAAACATATAATTGGTTTATATAAAATGTGATGTCCCCATCTAGACATGATAGAATTTAATGATAAATAATAATACAATTAAAAATAGAATATATATATATATATAACCAAACAAAAAGAATAGAATAAATTCTTAATAATAATAATAAACAAGATTTAATATATAATTTATATTTACTAAATATTAATATTAGTTTCATATTTATCAAATAATAACAGAGAAAAAGGTATGAACAAGCATCATCTTGATAAGCAAATTGATCTGCAATAAATTGCTATGTTAACCCATGAAGTAAACAGCCCGCAACCACATTGATGTTATCGCATGACCACCATCATAATTATCACTTATCAAGGATCGATTGTCCAAAGATGATTATATCAATCAAAGGAAAATAGCATCAAACATAGGTGAATACATTATCGCTGCCCAAGGGAAGTCAAAATCATTTAATTAGCAAATAAAGTAAATAAATAATAATTGGCGATTATAAGGTGGCGATTAACATACATATGCGATTTAAGAGAAATAACAAATTAATTATGGAAAGGTGCGATATGAATAATAAGTCGATTAGTTTGAATGATGTAGAGAGGTGGTTAAGAGATGTAAATATTCAATTTTGCAAGATATATGTATGGTGGGAATCGATTCCATTTTACTGGGGGGAGATAGGCTGAACACATATGCTTAACATAGGAAGGCTAATAAGGTTTGAATGCAGAATTTAATAGTAAGAGTAATATAGACTGCAACACGTATGACAGTAATTATTCATTTCTTATATAATGGTAGACCAGATCTTACGCAAGTTAGATCTGTCTACTCTTACACCCCACTAAATATAATTATTGCTTGTAGGCAGTAATGCTATTATTAATTTTATATATACGATAATTAGAAAATATATAAATATTTGGTAATATAATTTAATTCCTTTATTTATATTCAATTCAAAGCCAGCCAACTTACACAGTGATTTCTTTATTCATTATAATATTTCTGTAGGTACAAATCTGAGGTAAGGATGAGGATAAATCTAAGTAGGATTGAAGACATAAATAAATTGTTGTAGAATACAACTATATAATTAATAGATAATACATTAGATGTATATCTCTGAGTAGCATTAAGTAATATTAGGATAATGGTTTCTCTCTCTATCCAGTGAGAGGAGCACTGGACTCAGTGGTAGTGGTAGCGAGGGGCTCTTGCGCTCAGTGAACCCATGAGTCAAGTAGCCAAACACTAATTTCCTTGCAGTCCTCTCATAGCAATTAAGGTCAATTGGACTGTCTAAGTTAAACATGTTCAGGAGGCATAGGAGTTTCACCCATCTAGCAAGGGGGTTGAGAGTAACCATCCCTTGGATGCGGCAGGGTCACCATCCTAGGCTTTCTTCAGACCTATAGCGTGTTCTATCTTCTTCCTAATTTGCAATTCAATATAATAACGATGATTGATTCATGGATGTCATGTATGTAGGTTGTCTGGTATATATCTATCTTACAGGTTAATTCTTCCTTTAGCCATCATCACAAGATATAAGGTACAATTCCTTTACCACTATGAATAAGTTTTCGCATTCTATAGTTAAATATGGTTATCACATGATTTAAATTAATGAGTTTCATTTATGATTGTTCCCATGGCTTAGAAACTAGTAATTTCTATGCCAGCACAAATTAGCACTTATGCCATAGGTATATATATGTGTGTGGACGTGTGTGCCACACACATATATATATTTAGGATAGATCTGTCATATGCAGTATGTAACCAATCTCCTTGACAGAATTATAGTGTTATTATTATATTGTCTTATATATGTGTGTGTACATGTGTGTATCCACACACACATATATATGTATATATGTGCAATATACTTGTTCATGTAGAATCAATAATAGGAATAAAGAAGTATGTAATGGCAGACATAAATTATAATTTAAATAATAATAGAAATGTAAATTGCTATGAAATTTTGGGTGTTAATGGATGACAATAATTTGGCTATGTGATGGAGACTAATGGGAAAAATCCCCTTAGCCTAATTCGAGGTCATGATAATCCCTAGTAGGCAGTATATACTAAGTTCTCATATGCATATATATTAAAGGCTTGGGTGTAGGAAGCATCACCCAAGACGAGACGGATCTTTCCGGACCTCTCTGGTAGACTTGGATGGTAAGATGTATCATCCAAGGTAGGAATTGATCATATGATGATCTTCCTTGGTAGGCTTGAATGTAAGATGCTACATCCAAGACGGGAATCGAATTATCCATCGACTTCCCTAGTAAGGCTTGGAACCATAAATGATTCCAAGAAGATGGTCATTACAACCCACCTAAGGACATATCCCAATGCTTCACCCATATCCTTTTTTATTACTTAAGAATTAAGATTTGTTTAATTAAGTAATAGAAGTTTAATTGCAATTTAGATTAGTAAATATATATTTTGTTGCATTCTAACAGTCTGTTTTGAAAGAAAGTGATGTATAACTAGCAGGGACATTACATAAAATGAGTAGATGTGAATGTAGGTTTTTCTAATGAAAAATGCCAGCCTTTTTTTTTGGATGTTCTTCTGTTTCAAATTTATTGACAATTGATTTTTTATTATTTTATATCACTATTCATAAGATGAAAAGGTAGGATTTTCTTTTCTTTTCTTATGTGAATAATTAAGAATTCTAATAGTTTTTTAAAATGTAAAAGTAGGTAATTTAGAAAAATAAAAATGTATGATAATGAAATTTATTTATATATGTTAATTTTCATTTAATTTTGAGTTAATTTTGATGTAATATTTTAATATAAGTATATATTTGTTTAAAATTCCACACTTCTTTATACTTGTGTTTATATATTTGGGTATATCTCATCTTTTTTTTATACAATTTCTCATATATGTGATTATTAGCCAATTTTGTACCTACATTCACACCCATCTTTGGATATTCATTTATTTCTTTAAAACTACCACTTTTGTACCCTAGGTCAATCTTGTGTACCTTTTGATTAATCCCAAGTGGCTTAGGATTGATCCTGTAGTCACATAAATCTGTCCACTTAATTAAATAAATACTTAGTATTTATTTGATTATTTAACCATCAATTAATAATTAATTAAATTAATATTTAATTAATTCATCTTAACCCTCTTCTCCTATTAATTAAATAAATTATTCAATTTATTTGATTTAATTCACTTAACCAAATTCAGACCATTAATTAAATAAATAAATCATATTTATTTAATTAAAATATTCTCTCACATTTAAATAAATTAATATTTATTTAAATCCCCCAAAATCCCACCTCTCACATTTAAATAAATTAACATTTATTTAAATCACCTTTATTCTCTACCCACTTGTATTTTCCTACAAAAGCAAGTTGCACAATTATTTTAAATAAATAATTTATTTAAATCACCTTTATCCTCCACCCACTTGTATTTTTCTACAAAAGCAAGTTGCACAACTATTTTAAATAAATTATTTATTTAAAATCCTATTTATCCTCACCCACTTGAAACCTTTAATGGTTTCCCTTAAAGTATTCAAACTTGATGGCTTTAAAGTCTTCAAACTTGATGGCTTCCTTCTATAGTCTTCTTAAAGACTTTAATGGTTTTCCTTAAAGTCTTCAAGCCTTTAATGGTTTCCCTCAAAGTCTTCAAGCATTTTAATGCTTTATCTTCTTTTTCTTATTTAAATAAATTGATATTTATTTAAATATTTATCCAAATGCAACTTACACCATTTAATTGAAATAAATGATTTTATTTTAATTGAAAATACCAAAATTTCTCCCACTTGTATTTTCCTACAAAATCCACTTGTATGCCTAAACCCCTTCTAGATTCTTCTAAACCCTTCCTAATTAGCCTAATCCATCCCCTAAATATTGTCACATTCCTAAGCAAATTGGAGTCACTTCTCAAAGACTCCAAAGTCTTTGAAAAGAAATTAATGCTTTGTGTGTTCAACAAATTAACCCTCAAAGTCTTGGATAACCTTTGAAAGCTTTCAACCTTCAACCACTTAATCCCCAAAGTCTCCAATAACCATTAATGGTTACCTCAAACCCTCCCACATGGTTAAAACATTTGTTTTGACTCAACCTCTACCCAACCCAAAGGTCTCATCAAGCCTTTAATGCTTTGACCATGATTATCTCTTAATCATTTGCACAAAGGTTTATCCTTGGATTAACTCTTAATCCAATGGGTAATCTTAATTTAGACTTGACCCTTACCTTCTAGATAACCATGAGGTCTTCTCAGGCCTTTAATGCCTCCAACCTCTTCTCTCAACCCAATCCTATGTTGACACTTGTCACCATTTTATTGGTGCCAATTGTGCACATGGATCCCCAACTTTCAAACTTGGCCCTTGATTAAACCATTCAATCTTAACCCTTCATTTCCCCATTTCTTCTATAAATAGAACCCTTCTCCTCAAGCAAAAGGAAGCATTTTAGAGTATTGTTGTTATACTGGCATTAGCATAGAGCTTTTTCATAGCATCACTATCTACTCTTGCATAGTATTTGCTTATCATATTCAACCATCTTGAATCTCCATATGGCATCCATGGCTAGTGCTAAAAGCTGAGAGCTACACTCATTTGGGACTTGGAGAGGAGAGAAACAAGGGAGAAGCATCAAAAGGCATCATGGAAGCATCTTAGGGAGGCTCTTCTCCTTTCTTTTATTTTGTTAAACTTCTTTCATGCTTTTTGAAATCTCTCTTGATATGTTTGGAATGGTTTTTAGTTCTTTGTTTTGTTTTTATGGTTGAAACTAACTTATTAACATTGAACTTTGTTGTTGCCTTGTCCCCATTTCCATGACATCATTTGGTGAACCCGACGTGAATCCAAACACCAAAAAGATCAACTTTTTTTTTTTTTTTTTTTAACCAATAACATGTTTGAATGTTGAAAATGTCACACAGGTTGCGATTTTGACACTTTTTTGGTGTGTTTGGCATTATTTTGGCGCTATTCACCCTGTTTCAATGTTTTTCCCTTCTCTGTCTTTCCCTTTCTTTTAGTATGTTTGTGTTAAATAGTGGCTCTGTTCAAACGCAGACTAGCGCTATTGTAACAAAACGTTGTACAAATCACCTTGTAACCAAAAAAAAAAAAAACCAAAAAAAAAAAAAAAAAAAAAAAATTTAGGCTTGTAGAAGCCCACCAAATAGGTGGATTTTACTAACTATTTTTCTCTTTTGTGCAGATTTAAATTAGATTAAAGAGTAGATTTATATTTTTTTACTAACTTGTTTTTAAAGTTGGTTTTAAAAATGAATTCACTTTTTATTTTGGTTTAAAATTAACTTCACATTTCAACTTTGGGCTTTTAAAAAAAGAATCACATATTTGTTTGGGGCTCTTAAAAAGAATTTCATTGTTCCAAGGTAAAAAGAACCACAAACTTATACAAAAACAACTTTTTTTTTTTTGCAAGTTAGGAAACAAACTTCGTTTTGGTGCTTAAAATCAACAAGGCAAATTTTATTTCTTGCATCAAGATAAAACTCACAATCCACACTTCCATTTTTGGTGCAAATAAAATTCACAATCAACTTGTCTCATTTTTAAAGCAATTTTACTTCATGCAAACGTGTTTTTCATTAAGTTGACCAGGATTTTCAAATTCTAGTTTACTCAAACAATTGCCTTTGAAAATTAAAAAGAACACCATGATTGTTGGAGCAACATCTCCAAATAGTTAGATCACATTGCAATGATAGATTAAAAAGAACAAGTGTTTTTCGTGCTTGGCACACTTGTGCAAAGAGTTGGTCGAGTGGTCCTACTTCTAACACACACTATCCTCTCCCTTGGCTTTCGTGGTCCTAGGTGCAAGAGAAAAGTGTTAGTAACACTCACATTTTATCTTTTTAAGAGAGGCCTGCCAAGGGATCGATACTCTTGGGAACGACCTCGAGCGGTAAATCCTTCGAGCCGCTATAGAAATCAGGTGAGAGCGAAAGCTGTAGCCTTGGATATAGCTGTTCCTACAGTGTAACTGGCCGAAAGGACAAATGGGCCCCACCACCAGTTACAAGGCTCTTAAGTGAGTCACTGCAGAATGAACTTATGTCCAAAAACATCGAACATGACTAAACACCTTTAAGTAGTAGCCCACCTGTTCTATTAATTGAGGATATTTGAGATATAATTTAGTGCAAGAGCATAGATGGTTTTGCTCCCAAGATACTCACCATACATATTTCCTTGAGTAGAAACATAGCTTTTTGAAAAGTCACTTGTGGCTTGATAAAAGTGGTGACTCCCCCATCATAGGGATCATCTATTTGTTATGCTTGTGCAAGACTTAGTATATCACATCCTTACCTGCCACGGCGGGATTCATAAGGTATGTAGTACCAAAGTCAAAGAAATATCAAGATGTGGGCTAAATTTATCACAACTGGCCATTTGACCTTAGGGATAAAAAGTGTTTGAAGTGTGTTCATTTTACAGACCTAGTGCAAATTGAGCCGACTTCAGGCTTTGGAAATACACCTTAAAATACATCTAAAGGAAGGGTCAAAAACAAGTCCAAGAATTGGGTTGATCTAGACCCATACTCATTTGTGCCTTTGAGGCAACATTCTTGTGTTTGTGTGCTTGCTTTGTTTTCTTGTCAAGGAAAAATCAAAAAAATCAATCCCAAAAACAAAGTATTCATCCAACATTTCTCAAAAACAAACAAAAATACAAAGAACAAAGTACAAACAACAAAGAGACAAAATTTATGACCATTCTTCACATCTTGCGAAAGAAGAAGTGTCATCAGAATACCAACTTGAAAAGGAGACCATTAAGCTCAAAGGCTTTGATCAAAAGGAGGAAATTCTTCTATCTCAATAGACAAATTTTTGTCTCACATAGAGTCTTTCTACATCGCATGCGTCTATACCTTCAAGGTAAAACAAACGAGTTTGATTCAGAATCATTGAACCGCAGAGCTTTTATGCAATATAGAGCTCTGAGTTATCACAAAAATCAAGGAGGAAAGATTAATCCCAATTTCTTCCCAAACATCTGTATCACCTACAACACAGCTCGAGAAGTGCCACCAACGTCTGAAAGGGAAGAAGAAGAGTTTGTCCCATTTGTGACACAAAGTTTTTATTGAAAGTTGAAAACATTTTCATCCATCATCCCACTCATACATCATCACTTCATCATCAATCCATCCCAACTCTCAAAACATTAAGAGGTTCTTGTCCCACGATTCCTTTTTAGATATTGCTTGAAATCAAACACATCACATCACTTTTAGATTGTTTCTACATCTAGGATAAGCTCATCCTAAGAGACACATCTACGCAGGTTAAAACTAGTTCATGAGTGAATCCTCTCATTACTAGGTAGTCAAAATCTGTAACACATCTCAGATTTCTCTACACCTTATCACATCCAAAATCATCAAAACAAACAAGCAATTCAAAGAAAGAATTCTGGTTACATTTACCTTTAGAGTGCTAGAGATCTACAATCCACCAACCATCAATCTTTCATTTCATCACCAACTCATCATCATCTTCAATCAACTTCAAAACCAAACTTGTAAACAAAATGGCTCAAACCCGATCATGATCAAGGCAACGAGAAATAGAAATTGAGGAAGAAGAAGACAACCTCAATGAATTTCAAGAAGCACTTGGAGGAAATGTGAATGACGAAAACCCAAGTACTCCCACTCCTTCAACAATCGAAAGGGTTCAGCATAACCCTCATTTTAACAGATTATTTGATGAAATATTAAGGAGCAATGCGGATGCTCACTTTTTAAGACTCGCTCAAGAAGGAGCCAAACTCCCCTCAGACTTTGATCTTGCCCAATTAAGACAAGCATCAGAAAGACAAAGTCGCCATGAGGAGGAAAGAGGTAGAAATCACATCAGATATAGCATCCCTCGAGGTAACCCACCACCTCCTCCTCCAAATGAAATGGAGATGTTGCGGCAACAAGTCGAGAATCTCGCCCAACAACTTCATAGTGGTGTTAAGACCAATCAATTCTCACTTAACGACATCTGTCCCTATCCTTTTGATAGGAATCTTTATATGCCACCCTTTCCACGCGGGTTCGAAACACCCAAATTTGAAAAATATAGAGGAAAGGGGGATCCCCGTGATCATGTCCGAGAATTTCATTCCGCTTGTCTTGAAGTGGCTTATGAGGACACATACCTAATGCGCCTTTTTCCCCAAAGCTTGGGAGGAACCACCACATCATGGTTTTCCCGACTACCAAGTGGCATTAGAACATTTGAGGAACTCATCCAGAAGTTCCTATCTCATTACTCTCATAACATTGAACGCGACATCACCATGGCTGATCTATGCAACACCAAACAAAAACCAGGTGAATTATTCTCAGTATTCTTGCAACGATGGCGCCAAATGTCTAGCAGACGTTCTCTTCAGTTACCTGAACAAGAACTAGTGGAAATTTTCATTTCCAACTTAAACGAAGAAATGGAATTTCACCTGGATGTCAAAGACACAGACTCCTTTAACGATATGATCACCAAGGGTATAAAATGTGAAAGGGCACTTATCAAGAAAGGACTCATCAAAATCTTTAATGAACCAAAAGATGGTCCTCGCCCGCACTTCAATAGTGATAAACCAAACTTCTGGAACAAGAATAAAAATATCATCAACGATGGGGTTGTGGATGCTCGAACTATCCAAAATGCACAACCTGTGGTTCGGTTTGCAGGACAAAATCCTCCACCTCAGAATAACACAAATGTTCCTCCTAATCAAGGTCACATCACATCTCAAGATGAACCAAGACCTCGTCCACAAAAACAAAAACGCACATACACTCCCTTAGGGGAACCCATTGAAACGGTGATGCGACAACTTATTTCTCAGAATTTGATCACTCTACCTAAGTTATCAAATTATGAGCCCCAAGTCAAACCAGCATGGTGGAAGGATACTGAACATTGTGAGTTCCATCAAGGAAGAGGACACAAGACAAGTAATTGTCACCGATTGAAAGATCTCATTCAAGATCTTATTGATCGAGGAGAAATTGAAATTGAAGGACATGACCCAAAAACAACCAATAATGATCATCTGATGTTCAAAAATCCACTTCCATCACAAGATCAAAGGGGTCCTTCCACTTCCAAGCGAGGTACTGATACCACTGATTATACGCAGGTTGCGTATAATTACACTGTCAATCACCTGTATGATGCCAGTGAACAAATTGCAACTATCACCTTCAAAAATCCCACCTCAAATTGCAATGTTGTTACACGTCGTGGCAAAGTTACCATAAAGGCAGCTCCACAAGGCACCACCTCCATCCCAAAGCAGTACAATCTTGTGGAACAATTAGACAAAACCCCTCCACTTATATCCATTTTAGAGCTATTGCGCCTATCGCCATCTCATAAAACAATCTTGGATCAAGCACTCCAAGAGGCGTCAGTCCCTGCAAACCTGAACACGGACCAATTTCAAGCCATGGTTGGAAATCTAAAGTCATCACCTTGTCTCACTTTTTCCGAAGGTGACAGTTCTTTCCAACAACCTCATAACGCCTCACTCCACATTGAAGGCTTTGTCAACCAACACAGGATCAAGCGAGTCTTGATCGATAATGGAGCAGGCCTAAACATTTGCACACTACAGTTGGTCACAGCATTGGGATATGCAATAGAATCAGTGGATCCTCGCAAGAAGATCACCATTAAGGCCTATGATGATGCAGAGCGTTCATCCAAAGGAGCTGTGGTACTACCAATCCGAGTGGGCCCTGTGGTAAAGCATATCATTTGTCAGGTTCTGGACCTTCCTCTGCCATATAATCTATTATTAGGGAGACCTTGGATACATGCCATGCAAGCTGTTCCATCTACCTACCATCAATGTATCAAGTTCCCACATAATAGTGTAGAGATCACAATCCTGGGTGATGCAAATCCCTTTGCATTTTGCCATAATATCAGCCATCAACCAGAAATTACTGTTCCTAATAATAGGGAAGCCATTTCCTCCACATCATATGTAAGTCCCGCCTCTCTTGCCAGTTCAAACATCCCTATACCCAAGCAAGAAAAGCTTAAGATGAAAGTCGCAGAGGAAGGTCCTGGAGAATACAACTTGAGTCAGCTCTTTTGTGTGGGACAAATGCCTACTTCTCCTAGAACACATGGTAAACCACAGCAGTTACTCCAGCAACCACTAAACATGCCTGCATGTGCCTTAACGCCTTTCATCCTTGGAAAGAGTCAAGAGGAAGAGACGCAAGATGAGGACCTAGCGGAATGGATCTATAAAGATCCCATCACCACTGATCAACCGCGAGTTACACTTCCTACAGAACAGTATGGCAAAGGCCTCCTCATTATGCAAAGAATGGGATATGATGGTCAGAGTGCTTTGGGATACTGCAAACAAGGACGACATGAACCTCTGCTACCAGAATTCAAGCCCAAAGGTAATACAGGCCTAGGCTTTGAAAAAGAAGTCCTTCCTAAACTCAGATTCAAAGGAAAACCCAGCACACCATTTTGCCCACCTACTGCAAAGAGGACACCTTTCATAATCAAAGCACCATCAAACACTATCCCCACTGCCCCATCGAGGCTCACAAACCCACCACAACCATCTACAATACCAATCATCCCACCAAACGAACCAGTAATCCCATCAATAACACCAATAGCAGCAGCAACTGTATCAGAACCCGCAACAACATCTATGGCACCAGTAGTTCCAGCAGAAACCACTGAGTCACCATTACCAATACTTCCAGTAACAAATCCTTTAAACCCCATCATGGTTCCTACAGCACCGATCACTACAAAGATACATAAACCAATCACACCTGCCGTGTTTAACTCCAAAGACATCCCAGTATGGTATAGCAATCGGATGCTGGAGAGTGATTCAGAGACCGACTCACATGAGTGGGAATTCGATTCAGTGCAACTTAACACTTCAGATGAGGAAGACACATCACCACCTCCACCCCGCAAAGACATCCCTGTTTACGGAGAAGCACAGATAAAGACCACTTGGGTACCTGAGCTGGAAACATCTTCCACAGACCCTACGTCTCATCCTACGCCTGATTCTGACAGGGAGAGTACCATCAACGACCTTCACCACACTGTCTTAACCCTCACTGATACATCTCCCGCACTTAACTTAATCGATGAAGTAATGCCCATTATCCACCCTGAACTCATTGAATGGAACCAACCAAATCCCCCATGTCTTGATCTCTTCCAAAACGATGAGGCTATCATTGACTTTTTGGAATTACGGGATAATCTACCAAGCGGGGATCACAAAGATGGATTCGCCATTGAACTTAATAGCGCAGCATACTTCGGGGCGGATGCCAAACCTTTCAGCTGCAAAAATATAACATTAAAACATGGATCTTCCAGTGAAAACCACACTGTGGCACTGTTTGATCTGACAAAAGTAAAAAGAAAGAGCGTATCCAATGGTGAAAACCTCTCTGAGGCGCCTGAGGATGAAGGGTTTGACATCCTCCCTGCTAGTACACAACAGGAACGATCAACGATTCTTATCGAGGAAACCAAAGAATATAATGTGGGGACTCCTGAAAACCCTCATATCATACATCTGGCATCTCTTCTCACTCCAGAGGAACAACCTCAATTCATAGAGTTCTTCCAGAAGCGTCAGATCAACTTCGCATGGTCATATGCAGACATGCCTGGGCTTGATCCTGATTTAGTCATGCATCACCTCACCGTAGCAAAAGGAGCCAAACCTGTCAAGCAGAAGCTTCGTAAGATGCATCCTCAGATTGCCGTGCTAGTCAAAACAGAACTCAAGAAACTCCTGGATGTTGGTTTCATTAGACCAATTGATTATGCAGAATGGATCTCCAACATTGTACCAGTTGGCAAACCAAAAGGGGGCATCCGCATTTGTACAGACTTCAGAGATCTGAATAAGGCATGTCCTAAGGATGACTTCCCTCTACCAAATATCGACATCATAGTAGATTTGACAGCAGGACATGCCATGCTTTCACTCATGGATGGCTTTTCAGGATACAATCAAATAAAGATTGCACCAGAGGACCAACATAAGATAGCCTTCACATGTCCATGGGGCACATACTGCTGGAATGTAATGCCTTTTGGTCTAAAGAATGCAGGAGCGACCTATCAAAGAGCAATGACCACCATCTTCCATGACATGATGCATACTATGATGGAAGATTATGTGGATGATTTACTAGCAAAATCACTTACTAAAGAAGGACATCTTCACATCTTAGACAAAATCTTTGATAGACTGGAACAATACCATGTTCGACTCAACCCAAAGAAATGTGTCTTCGGAGTGACCTCCGGGAAGCTTCTAGGATACATTGTCTCAAGCAAAGGTATTGAGGTCGATCCAGCAAAGGTTAAGGCAATCATGGACATGCCACCTCCAAGGAATATCAGTCAGCTAAGGACACTACAAGGACGGCTTCAATCCATCCGTAGATTCATTACACAATTGGCTGATAAGTGTCACCCATTCACACACCTGCTACACAAGAACATCCGCTTTCAGTGGGATGATAGATGCCAGCAAGCATTTCAGGCGCTTAAAGACTATCTCATGAATCCACCATTGCTGATGCCACCAGATCCAAGTAGACCGTTGTTACTTTATATCTCGGCAACAAGTACGACATTGGGTGTACTACTGGCACAACATAATGCAGAAGGCAAAGAATGTGTTGTTTACTACATCTCTTGCACACTGGTTGGCTATGAACTCAATTACACACCTATTGAGTGAGCTTGCCTAGCAGTAATCTTAGCAGCCACTAAATTGCGACACTATCTGTTGACACACAAGGTACAACTCATCGCAAAGATTGATCCACTCAAGTATTTACTCAGCAAAGCAGCATTGACAGGTCACTTGGCCAAATGGGTAATGATTCTAAGTGAATTTGACATCTAGTATGTGGACCGTAAAGCTATCAAAGGGCAGGTCATTGCAGATCAGTTGGCCGATGCACCACTCATAGGCGATCATCCCCTCATTTCCAATTTTCCAGATGAAGAGATATTCATGCTCACAGAAGTACAACCATGGAAACTATATTTTGATGGTTCATACACCAGGCACGGCTCAGGGGCAGGCATTCTGTTTATCACACCTCAAGGTGATAGCATCCCGAAGTCTTACAGGCTCACATTTCCATGCACAAACAACATAGCAGAGTATGAGGCCTTGATCACAGGACTCAGGTTAGCCGTACAGTGGAAATTACAAGAACTACAAGTATATGGCGATTCCCAACTAGTCATTCGACAAGCAACAGATGAGTATCAGACCAAAGATGATAAACTCATGCCATACAAGCAAATGGTGGACAATCTAAAGACATCATTTACTACTATCACTTTTGAGCAGATACCAAGAGATCAGAATCGAGCTGCTGACGCTATGGCTACCATCGCATCTCTACTAGATCTTCCACAGAATTAACATGCTACGAGTTCTTGGTAGAACAACTTTGGATCCCCGCTTATGATATCCCCAAATCTGAAATGATATGTTGCCTTGTTGTTTCTGAATCCCCATGGTATGGTGAGTTCTACACCTATCTCCGCGATCACACCCTTCCTCCCAACCAATCAAATAACCAACGTAAAACCTTCATTCGCCAAACTGCTCGATATACCATTATTGCCGAAACCCTATACCGACGCGGTCTTGATGGTACTCTCCTTCGATGTCTAGAACAAGGTGAGATAACAAAGGCTTTGGAAGAGGTACATGAAGGAATTTGCGGGACTCACTCAAGTGGTCCATCACTAGCCAAGAAGATCATGCGAGCTGGATACTATTGGCCATCTATGGAAAAGGATTCCTACTACTTTGTCAGGAAGTGCAAAAAATGTCAAGTTCATGGCGACCTAATACATGCACCAGTTCAAGAACTGCAACCAATCACAACACCATGGCCTTTTTGTCAATGGGGTCTTGATCTTGTGGGTAAAATCCATCCATCTTCATCCAATGGCCATAAATTCATTATTACCGCCACCGAATATTTCACCAAGTGGATCGAAGCTGTTCCACTTACCCAAGTCACCGGCAAGCAGATCGCCTCATTCATCCTCAATTACATCATCTGCCGGTATGGTGTGCCCATGTCCATTGTCACAGATAACGGTCTTCCTTTCAAAAATCAGGATGTCCGTGAGCTTTGTGAGAAATTTCATATCCAACACCGCTTTTCCACTCCCTATTACCCACAAGGCAATGGTCAGGCCGAAGCATCCAATAAAAACATATTGAGGATCCTAAAGAAGACAGTCAATGATGCCGGTCGTGATTGGCATGTTCAATTGAATCCAGCACTATGGGCATATCGAACTAGCATTCGGACCCCTACAGGTGCAACTCCTTATTCATTGGTCTATGGTGCAAAAGCTATCTTACCTATTGAGGTCGAGATACCATCATTACGGGTTTCTTTGCATAATCTCATTGATGATGAAGCTTACAGAGTCTCACGTCTTCAGGACTTAGAGTTACTTGATGAGAAGCGACAAGCTGCATACAATCACCTCAAAGCCTATCAGCAACGCATGAGTAGAAGCTACAATCACTGAGTTAGATCTCGTACATTTGAGGTAGGTGATCTTGTTCTTTGAGAAAATCCTCGCAACCAACCAAACAGAGAACATCAAGGCAAGTTTGAATCAAACTGGTTGGGCCCATATGTTGTCACTGCTGTATTCGGGTCTGGGGCATATCAGTTGGCTACATCAGACGGAGAACCGCTCGCAGATCCAATCAATAGCATGCACCTCAAACGGTTTTATACCTAAGGTATACAGAGCATCAGGCTCCCCTACATATCAGAAAATATCAAAAACATTCAGAAAATGTCCTAAAGAAAATACAAAACCATTCAAAACAAAAAAAAAAAGTAAAGAAAAATCATGCATCCAAACGGTGAACAACCACTCCGGTGGCACCTTGGGTAAGTGCGATGGTGAAAACCTGGCAAACAGACGCCACTCGTAAGGGCTATGGCTCCATTATCTTTTCAGACTTGTTGCGATCACATTTACTTCATACATACATCCATCCATCCAAAGCCATGGCTTGTTATTCATTTGTCATTAAGAAAGTACTCCATGCGTCTAGCATCCCACCTTTTCATAGTCAGGTCTAAAAACTGGGGGCAATACCCTTAACCTATTGATGGAAGTGGATTCTACATTGTCTTATGTGTCATTACGCTCTTCATTTAGGCAATCATCAAAAATATCAAAAACATTCAAAAATGTCCCAGAAAATATCAAAAACATTCACAAACAATACAAAATCCAAAAACATTCAAAAATGACTCACAAAATCCACAAACATTCAAAAACTATTACACAAAATCCAAAAACATCGAAAAACCATCGAAAATCACCCAAAAAACATGACAACACCTTGTACATATTCATCCGATCAGATACAAAATACTCACACAAATGACCACTTATCACTCGACCAACACAATCAACATCAACAATCCAAACTGTCTTAAACAAGGATGCATCCTTCCTTATCAAAACAAAGACAAGATGACATTTTCTTTGACAAGAAAATTATGTTAAGCTATCAAATACTTGGTTGATTTATGAGTACAATCATTTGTTTATCTGTATCGGGATCTTTCAGCATTGTTTTGTATCGTTTGCGCATTACTTCCGATGAAGTACTGGGGCATGTACTAATGGTGTCTACGTGGGAAGTTCACCAAGCTACATGATCTTATGCAAAATGTCATAGATCATTACGGCTTGCTGACTACAGCGTATACCTCGACCATATGAGCATGAACCATCACCAAGGATCCATATTCTTTATTCTTTATGTATATATTGTTTGTTTGCAGGTACAATTCTCTTTCTTTGGTTCCTCCTACCTCATCCAAACTGGATAAAGGTTTTATCTCTTATTACGGTATGCACTTGTCTCAGGATATGATCAGCCTAAGATCAAGGAGGACGATCCAAGTCATGCATGAATAGAGATAATCCTTGTCTGTTCCGCAAGCAATACTTAGGTCAACTTGATCCATTCTATCAAGTTGCTTGTATTAACTTGCTATATAAAAATCCATGTAAGAAATACTCTAGTCACCTTGAATCTTTATGTCAAGTTGCTTGTATTTTCTTACAACATTTTAAAGCTCAATGATGAAAAATAAAGCACCATGGATCGTCATTCCATCTCATCTGTATATATTGCATTTCGTTGTATTCCACCCATCCTTACATTCATAAATAGCTGCATATCATTCATACATAGTAATGACAATGGATACTCTATTTTTCCTCTTCTTCCATAGGAATGTAATAGGTCCTCCATTTCTTCTATCTAACATTGAACCCCCCCCACCCTCCTCATCTCGATAATCACCATCACATACCCTACATCATGTCCCAATCAACCTAATCAAGCCACGTTCATCACCATCCATCTCTAAATAGGAGGGATTGTGTTTCCTATCCTAAGTCATCCAATAAGTCAAGAAAGTTACTCTATTTGCACAGATACATCGACTCCCACACACCTAGACTATCAACAGATACTCTGATCAAGTATCTTCGGGTCTCAACAGGTAATCGATCATGGTAATCCTAGACTACATCAGACATTTATCATAATGACCTAGTCTCAACGGGGTTGCCATGATTCCCCACAACCATCCATCACACGCACATACTATCAATTGATCAACCAATCAAACACAATCCAACGGACAATTACATCAATTGTCTACGTCTCAATGAGTATTTTGCTTCATATACCTTGACTTCATCGGGAAATTACATCAATTGTCTAAGTCACCATCAGGTCACTTTGATTCACTTACTCAGACTTTATCATGTCCAAGCAACCAACTGACATCAACTGTCACGCTTTGACTTGACCGAGGCAATTCAACCGATTGCACCAGATTGTCCAACCAATTTTGATCAATTGTATAGCATCAATCAAAACCCCACACTACATCTGCTATGTATCTCTTGCATGACCTCAGGGTACTCGCTGGCTTGTTGTTTCTTCATATTCACTCCATTTTCTCCCATTCTTTCATCATTAGTTCTAATTTCTTCTATTCTACATCCCCTCCACTTTTCATTCTTTTTCGAGAGATCGCCCGATTTTTCAAAAAAATTCGGCCCATCTCTCGAGGGGGCATACCACCCATTAAATTTACATTTTATGGGGCATTTCTTCACACCTATTTTTCTTTCTTTGAAACGACGCGATAAACTGCACCGTCTCAAAGAGGGGCAAATGTAGAAACATAAATCTGTCCACTTAATTAAATAAATACTTACTATTTATTTGATTATTTAACCATCAATTAATAATTAATTAAATTAATATTTAATTAATTCATCTTAACCCTCTTCTCCTATTAATTAAATAAATTATTCAATTTATTTGATTTAATTCACTTAACCAAATTCAGACCATTAATTAAATAAATAAATCATATTTATTTAATTAAAATATTCTCTCACATTTAAATAAATTAATATTTATTTAAATCCCCCAAAATCCCACCTCTCACATTTAAATAAATTAACATTTATTTAAATCACCTTTATCCTCTACCCACTTGTATTTTCCTACAAAAGCAAGTTGCACAATTATTTTAAATAAATAATTTATTTAAATCACCTTTATCCTCCACCCACTTGTATTTTCCTACAAAAGCAAGTTGCACAACTATTTTAAATAAATTATTTATTTAAAATCCTATTTATCCTCACCCACTTGAAACCTTTAATGGTTTCCCTTAAAGTATTCAAACTTGATGGCTTTAAAGTCTTCAAACTTGATGGCTTCCTTCTATAGTCTTCTTAAAGACTTTAATGGTTTTCCTTAAAGTCTTCAAGCCTTTAATGGTTTCCCTCAAAGTCTTCAAGCATTTTAATGCTTTATCTTCTTTTTCTTATTTAAATAAATTGATATTTATTTAAATATTTATCCAAATGCAACTTACACCATTTAATTGAAATAAATGATTTTATTTTAATTGAAAATACCAAAATTTCTCCCACTTGCATTTTCCTACAAAATCCACTTGTATGCCTAAACCCCTTCTAGATTCTTCTAAACCCTTCCTAATTAGCCTAATCCATCCCCTAAATATTGTCACATTCCTAAGTAAATTGGAGTCACTTCTCAAAGACTCCAAAGTCTTTGAAAAGCAATTAATGCTTTGTGTGTTCAACAAATTAACCCTCAAAGTCTTGGATAACCTTTGAAAGCTTTCAACCTTCAACCACTTAATCCCCAAAGTCTCCAATAACCATTAATGGTTACTTCAAACCCTCCCACATGGTTAAAACATTTGTTTTGACTCAACCTCTACCCAACCCAAAGGTCTCATCAAGCCTTTAATGCTTTGACCATGATTATCTCTTAATCATTTGCACAAAGGTTTATCCTTGGATTAACTCTTAATCCAATGGGTAATCTTAATTTAGACTTGACCCTTACCTTCTAGATAACCATGAGGTCTTCTCAGGCCTTTAATGCCTCCAGCCTCTTCTCTCAACCCAATCCTATGTTGACACTTGTCACCATTTTATTGGTGCCAATTGTGCACATGGATCCCCAACTTTCAAACTTGGCCCTTGATTAAACCATTCAATCTTAACCCTTCATTTCCCCATTTCTTCTATAAATAGAACCCTTCTCCTCAAGCAAAAGGAAGCATTTTAGAGTATTGTTGTTATACTGGCATTAGCATAGAGCTTTTTCATAGCATCACTATCTACTCTTGCATAGTATTTGCTTATCATATTCAACCATCTTGAATCTCCATATGGCATCCATGGCTAGTGCTAAAAGCTGAGAGCTACACTCATTTGGGACTTGGAGAGGAGAGAAACAAGGGAGAAGCATCAAAAGGCATCATGGAAGCATCTTAGGGAGGCTCTTCTCCTTTCTTTTATTTTGTTAAACTTCTTTCATGCTTTTTGAAATCTCTCTTGATATGTTTGGAATGGTTTTTAGTTCTTTGTTTTGTTTTTATGGTTGAAACTAACTTATTAACATTGAACTTTGTTGTTGCCTTGTCCCCATTTCCATGACATCAGATCCCAACATTGAAATTTTTTATGTAAAATATCCAAATTCCCACCCTTTTGTAACATTTATTATGATCCAGCTAGATACATACTTATACAACTTGATGTCATGTTTTGGTATTTAAAGACAATCACTTATGTAGTAATTCACATCGAATTATAAGGACAATTCATTATAAGAACATTTATATTTGGAGATTAAAAATAACGAATCTCTTATAATCATGTAGGCCATCTACATGATTGCCAATGTTGTCTACAATTGATCACTTAGAACTATGAAATTGATCCATACAAGAGGTTGACATAATTGAACTTGAACCTAAAAATTAGCCAATCTCTTGAAAGCTATTTGTAATTGTATGAAAATGGATAACAATAATAACAATATTGAAAGGCTAAATGAATTCAACCTCAAAACGCTAGCCTAACAATCAACAAAGATCCACCATAACATATGAAGATTACCTAAGACAATGCAAATCAAACGAAATCACAAAGATTATACCATCACATGTCCAATAGGGTTTGGATCTCCATTCTTCCTATCTCCATTGATCTTGCTTGATATATTTGCTCTCAGATTTTATGTGCACAAGAGCTCAACAAAGAACGGAATGTGGTTGCAAGTAGGATCGTAGTGTAGTCAAGTGATCAAGTAGTTAGGTCATTAGGATGCATCATTAGGATGATTGATTAGGGTTTGATAATGAAGGAAGCATCTCCTTATATAGAAGACACAATATGAAATGGAGGGATAAGATTGAGAGGTGTAAAAGGAGGTCGGCTATGATTAGAAGGTAGGTAAAAGAAATAATAAAATAATGAAAGGGGTAGGTAGTGTATGAATTAAGAGATGAATGACATGTGACATAGGTAGAAAAGGTTAATGAATTAATTAAATAAATAAAGATTTATTTAATTAACAGAAGAAGTGAGATCAATTAAATAAATAAAAATATTTATTTAATTTAGGAAAAGGATAATTTAAATAAATAAATGTATTTATTTAAATGAGAAATAAGGCTAGAAGAGGATAAATGAATTAATTAAATAAATAAATATTTATTTAATTAATAGAAGAATTAGGCTAAAGTAATTAAATAAATAGAATATTTATTTAATTAGACATGACAATTTTGGGTGTCTACATTTTGCCCCTCTTTGAGACAATGCAGCTTGTCGCATTGTTTCAAAGAAGATAAGATGAACTGATACAGAGTTGCCCCAAGATGGGAATGATATGCCCCCTCAAGAGATTGGATGAAAATGTATCTAAAAAGATCGCAGACAATCTCTCAATAAGAAAGAAAGGCTAGAATGGACTGACCAGATAAAGTGACAAAGTCACGAGATAAAGAAGATTGACTCGGGAGATGAGGGCTAGGGCTAGAGTAGTCTATAAGATAGACCATGGGGGAAAATACATCCTCATTGTCATCTTCACGTCCACGAGAGCAGATTGCAGAGCGAAAATAGAGCAGCAGCAGTCAGTAGCGATGGCCTTCATTCATAGATTCGACCGCATTTGCCAATTCCAGAGGCCAGTAGAGGCAGGAGAGCCAGTAAGAACCACCAAACCTCCTCGTACTTTGACACATTTAATTTTTTTCATTAATGCATGCTAGATAGGGTCATAAATGCGCTTAGACTAGGGTCCAAAAAGTGTCAAAAAATGTCCAGGCACGTCTGCGTTGGTGTCAGGCGTGTCTGTGTTTGTGCCAGGCGCGTTTGCGTTTGAACCCGTGTCTGTGTCAAATGCGGCCGGATTTGTGATGTTCAGGCACGTCTGTGCCAAGAAGGCACGTCTATGTTGCCTAGGCGTGTCTGTGCAGAGAATAGGCACATCTGTGTAAATCAGGCGTGTCTGTGTGTTTCAAGCGCGTCTGTGCAGTCTGAAAGCGCGTTTATGTCAGGTAAGCGCGTTTGTGTCAAGTTTTGGTCTTCTAGGTCAAATCAGCAGTTTTGTGATGAACATACGCTGTCGATTGGATAAGCTGCTGAGAGGATATACTCAAGCAGGTCCTCTAGGAAGACTAGGATAAATCAAGGCACTTTGTGATGAACAGTGAGTACCAAGATAGAGTACTTTGTGATGAACAGGGAGTACTAAAGTATGAGCAGCACTTTGTGATGAACAGGGAGTGCAAATGTGAGTAACACTTTGTGATGAACAATGAGTGTCACACAAGTAGTACTTTGTGATGAATAGGGAGTACCACTAGGATAGAAGCAACACTTTGTGATGAACAGTGAGTGTCACTAGGATAGAATGCCATATGCATTTAGATAAAAAGTAGCATTTTGAGATAAACAGTGAATGCCACTATGACTGACATGATTGATTTGCTTGACTGCAGGAGTATTTGCCTATGCTGGAGTCACGGGAGAGATTCCCGTTGACTCAGAGGTTGCAACCCGAGCTGTCTTTCAAGGACAGAGCTGCTATCGAGGAGATGGGACTGAGACATGTTATGTATGTGCCTGAGTTTCGGGCGAACATGGGTTTGCTGACTACATTAGCTGAGAGATGGCACTCTAAGACGTGCACGTTCCATTTGCCGATGGGTGAGATGACAGTCACCCTGGAGGATGTATACAAGATTCTGCGGATACCAATCGATGGGGAGCTGATCCCATACAATAGAGACGGAGACAGAGAGGCATTGAGACAAGTATTCCATAACCCAGGACTGGAGATGAGGGTAGGACATGTGGCATGGGACACTATGACAGCCATAGGGTTAGCATTACCAGCAGTGGTAGGAGGAGCTATCAGTGGGTTCCTGTGTCCGGATAGGGCGACACGGGGATTGGCTGTGGGTTGGGGAGGAGCACTGGAGACACTGGTGACGCAGCACACCAGATATGCCTGGGGACCGTGTGTGCTAGCCCATTTATATTATGAGCTTCATTAGTTCGTGTATCATGGATGAATAGGATTGGGCTGCGGAGTGACATTGCTACAGGTATGGGCCTATGAGCATCTGCCGGTTACCCGACCGATACACTTCAGGGGCAGGGGACATGGACGCAGCTTTGTGCACCTATATGATATGATCACATCACAGCCACGGATTGGCAGGCTAGAGCATTGGCGGCGAGTGATGGACGATATCGACATGGTCATATGGAGACCATATCTGGGCTGCGAGCAATGGGAGGATGATGCTGTCGAGCTGCCATACACTTTCCGGAGCAGGTACCTGATTGGGCGGATGCCCTATGTGCTAGAGAGGCAGCTAGTAGATAGGATTGGCCGACAGTTTGGCCGGATTCAGAGGATGCCCCAGGGCTCAGGCTTGTATGCACGGACTGTTAGAGATCAGGCACAGTTTGGGCCCTTGCTATCATATGATCAGGCAGTGACATAGCTGATAGAGATGATACCCTTACCCTGGCACATGTTGCCAGAGATCGAGGACATCGACATGGATGTTGAATACACAACATACTGGGCAGAGCATCCCTTCCCACGCTTGACGGATCCAGGAGAGCCATTGGAGGGAGATGGGGGTGAGGATGATGATGATGGTGGAGGTGATGGGGGCAGAGGCCGACGAAGGAGGAGGGGAGCAGTTGGAGAGAGGAGGGTTGCACCTCGGAGGGAGGGTGGTCGCGGTGGATTGCTGCTACAGGTGCCAGCAGCACAGGGTCCTAGACAGGTACAGGTGCAGGGACAGGGATAGAGATAGGTACCAGTATAGGTACAGGGACAGGGGTAGGCACCCGTACAGGGGGAGCCACGAGCAGATGTGGAGGGGGCTGACCCGGTGGAGGATGAGCTACTAGATCTGAGGGAGATCTGCCTTGGCCAGGTAGATGAGATCCAGGAGCTGGAGAGGGAGAGGGATTGGCTTAGGATGAGGCTCTGAGATACTAAGCGGGAGCTGGATCAGGCTATCCAGCGCTATACAGAGGCTAAGACAACACTGAGGGTCGGGAGACAGGCAGCGGAGGATACAGGGGCAGGATATGCTTATGTCCTGCTGGCAGGGGAGGAGATTGCCTACTGGAGAGACCTCTACTATGGTGCAGTGCCAGCAGATCAGTGGGTGAGGAGCTTCCATAGACTGTCGCATACAACGACAGCTACGGGAGGGAGCTGGAGGAGACAAGCATCGAGTGGTGGGGTTATGGGTCCTCCACCACCACCAGATAGAGGGGACAGGCAGGATGATCCTGGGGTGGGTCCTTTAGGGGCTCAGATTCTGTCGAGGCCAGGCGGCTCCGAGGGAGGGAGTTCATCATAGCCATAGAGGGCTCCCTTTGTATCAGTTTTGTACCATTTTTGTATTGTAGACACTTGTGGGTACTTTTGTAGCCATATGATTTTGACATCATTGTATCATGACACTTTATATATATATATATGAGATGATTCATCTTTACGGCACCTATATGCATGTGTACCTATGTGATGAGATGTTTCATGATGCAATGCAATGTTTTTTCTCTTTTATGTTTTAAAATGTTATGCCAATGCAATAGTAAATGTATGTAATGCAAATGAATATGATAATGCAAATGTAAATGTGCTAACATGTGTTGTGTGCAGGATGTGATGCAGTTGTGATATCTATATGTATGTATGAAATGCTTATATGTGGTAATGCAGGTGAAACTACATGAAATGCAAATGTTTTTGGTGTGTCATTATACTCAGTCATGTGATAGCAGGCTACACAGACTCGAGAAGGACGATGGAAGTCAATCAAGAAAGGGGGATGAAAGACAGAAGATGTGAAAGTGAAAGAGCTTCTTGTGTGTTATCATCATTGAGCTTTATTATGGCAAGTAGGTGATGACAATCGAGGCATATGTTCGACCCAAAAAGTCATTGTACCCGTTTGCATGGAGATAAGACGGTCACAAATAAGGAATGCCCTAGTTCACACTAGACTCACAGTGTCCTCATATCCTTGGACAAGTCATAGCATTACTAAGAGACAATCCACAGACAGTAAATACAAATAGGTGACGATACCCCATCCTCGCCTTTCTAGTCAAAGACATCCTGGAGATAGAATCTCTAGTCAGAGACATCCCGAAAAAGCTAAAAGACACGTCACCAAAAAAGATGAAATCAAAAGAAAACCAAGACTCGTCACCAACATCCACTGTAGTCCTCAAGTTTAGTGTCTCTTGTCACTTGTATAAGTATTATTTGATTGTGGTCACAATGTTTACTTTCACAGAAAGGATAGATAGCACTGAACCATAATGTTGTCTGAGTCTGTTGAAAGATTTGATTTGTTGAAGCCCATTGTTGCTGCTGTGTCTCATCTGAAACTAACTGAATCCATGAAACTGATACTTTATTGAGGAGAAGATGAAACTTTATTACGGATCTGTGATGCAAATGTTTCTTTATTGAGGATTGTGCGCGGATAGACTAAAGGAAGCTAGAAAAAACTGTACTCCTCGAAACATGTGATGTTCTCAGTTCCACACCCATCACTAGACGTAGGATTTGCCTTAGCCACAGATAGGATCTGATTTATTATGGATGGAAAGGGAGTGAAAAGGGAGGTTTATTATGAATGGCTAACCAATCTTGGGTAGATCAATAACAAGCCATGATGGGAATGGGTAAGTTTATTATGAACGAATAGGTTGTGAGTGTGTGCAAAGTGAAAGGATGAAAGTGAATCCTGAAGGAGGGAGGAGCAATGTCTCTACGCATGGTGTTGGTGACCCAGTTTTCACCATGGTACTTGCCTAGGGCGCCACCGAAGTGGTTTTCACCGTTGGACGAAATTATTTCTCTTTACTTTTTTTCGATTTTTCAATGTTTTTTGTGTCACAAGGCGCCTGTTTGCCAGGTTTTCACCAAGTAACGATTTTTTATTTTTATGATTTTTTTATATTTTTGAAATTTTTTTTTTTTTTTTTGTATTTTTTTTTTTTTTTTTCTTTTTTGTGTTTTTGAATTAGGATATTCCAAAGAGCTATGTGTAGAACCTGCGAAGATGCATGCTATTGATAGGATCCTCCAAAGGTTCACCTTCTGTAGTTGAAAGTTGATATGCACTAGATCCATATGCTGCTGTAATAATGTAGGGACCAAGCCAGCTTGGTTCGAACTTGTCCTTCTTCTCTCTGTCTTGTTGATTTTTAGGATTTTCTCTGAGAACTAAGTCACCTACCTCAAATGTGCGAGGCTTGACCTTGTGATTGTAGCTATGACTCATTTGTTGTTGGTAAGCCTTGAGATGATTAAAAGCAGTTTGTCTTCGTTCATCCAGTAGTTCCAGCTCTTGTAAGCGAGAGACCCTATAGTCTTCATCACTGATGATGTTTTGCAAAGAGACCCATAAAGAGGGTAGCTCAACCTCAATAGGCAAGATAGATTCAACGCCATAGACAAGTGAATAGGGTGTAGCTCTTGTAGGTGTGCGGACACTGGTGCAGTAGGCCCAAAGTGCAGGATTAAGTTGGATATGCCAATTACGACCAGCATCGTCGACTGTCTTCTTTAGGATTTTAAGGATTGTTTTATTAGACACCTCAGCTTGACCATTACCTTGGGGGTAATATGGTGTGGAGAAATGATGGGAGATATGGAAGCGGTCACAGAGTTCACGAACATCCTGATTTTTGAAGGGACGCCCGTTATCAGTGATAATCGAAATAGGAATACCGTATCGGCAAATGATATTGTTGAGGATGAATGTAGCAATCTATTTTCGAGTAACCTATGTGAGAGGCACGGCTTCAATCCATTTTGTAAAATACTATGTGGTAGTGATAATGAATTTATGACCATTGGAAGAAGGAGGGTGAATCTTGCCTATGAGATCGAGTCCCCACGGACAAAAGGGCCAAGGAGACGCAAGTGGTTGAAGTTATTGTGCTGGCGCATGTATGAGATCTCCATGAATTTGACATTGCTTACATTTCTTGACAAACTGATATGAGTCTTTCTCCATATTTGGCCAGTAATATCCAGTCCCGACGAGTTTCTTGGCCAAGGTAGGACTACTAGCATGTGGACCACATATCCCTTCATGCACTTCCCGTAACGCAATCTGAGCTTCGTCACTTTCTAAACATCTAAGAAGAGTGTCATCTAGACCTCATTGGTATAGGATATCAGCTAAAATGACATATCGAGAGGATTGGCGAATGAAAGTGCGACGTTGGTTATTTGATAGATCAGGAGGTAAAGTATTGTCACGTAGGTATGTGAAAATGGAACCATATAACTGGGGTTCGGGACCGACAACACATATCGTCTTAGTAGGCATGATCTCATATGAAGGGACCAAAAGGTTATCCACCAAGAACTCATAGCAGGTCTCGTTTGGAGGTAAATCAATCAGGGAAGCAATTGTAGCCATGGCATCTGCGGCGCGATTCTGCTCTCTTGGTATCTGCTCAAAGTCTATCTTTGTGAAGTGTTGTTTCAGGTCGTCCACCATTTGTTTATAAGGCATTAATTTCTCATCTTTTGTTTGGAAATAATCAGTTGCTTGATGGATGACAAGTTGGGAGTCCCCAAAAACACGAAGTTCTTGGATCTTCCATTGAACTGCAATTCGTAATCCTGTTGTTAATGCCTCATATTCCGCTATATTGTTAGTGCAAGGAAATGATAAGTGGTATGATTTTGGTATAGAATCCCCTTGAGGAGTTATAAAGAGGATGCCAGCTCTTGCCTCATGTTGTGTGTATGAGCTGTCAAAGTATAGTTGCCATGGCTTTGCATGTGACATTGTTAAAATGGATTCATTTGAAAATTCTGAACATAGAGGAACATCATCTATCATGGGAGCATCTGCTAATTGATCTGTGATGGCTTGTCCTTTTATTGCTTTTCTGTCCGCATACTCGATGTCGAATTCACTCAGGATCATTACCCATTTGGCTAGTGGCCCAGTAAGTGTTGCTTTATTGAGAAGGTATTTCAATGGGTCTATCCTTCCAACTAACTTAGTCTTATGAGTGAGCATGTAATGTCGTAATTTCTGCGAAGCAAAGACCATGACGAGACATGCACACTCAATTGGTGTGTAGTTTAGCTCATATCCCACCAATGTGCGACTGATATAGTATACTGCTTTTTCCTTACCCTCAGCAATTTGTTGTTCTAAGAGTGCCCCCAGTGCTGTTGGAGTAGCTGATATGTATAGTAACAGTGGTTGATCTGGAACTGGTGGCATCAGAACTGGCGGATTTAGAAGATAATCTTTGAGCATCTAGAAAGCCTATTGATAGTTATCATCCCATTTGAATTTGATGTTTTTATGTAGCAGGTGCTGAAAAGGATTACACTTATCTGCCAGTTGTGCTATGAATCTTTGGATGGACTGGAGTCTGCCTTGTAAGGATCGAAGTTGACTGATATTTCTTGGTGGTTGCATTTCCAAGATGGCCTTAACTTTTGCTGGATCAGCTTCAATTCCTCTTTTGGATACAATGAATCCTAGGAGCTTCCCGGAGGTTACTCCAAAGACACATTTCTTGGGGTTTAATCTTACTTTGTATTTTTCCAACCGATCAAAGACGACTGAAAGTATGTCCAAATGTGTATTTTTGTCTATTGATTTGCCCAAGAGGTCGTCAACATAATCTTCCATGGTTACGTGCATGAGATCATGAAAGATAGTAGTCATGGCTCTTTGATATGTAGCACCTGCATTCTTTAGCCCGAAAGGCATGACATTCCAGCAGAAAGTTCCCCACGGACAAGTAAATGATGTTTTGTGTTGATCCTCGGGTGCGATCCTTATTTGATTATAACCAAAGAATCCATCCATCAGTGATAACATTTCATGAGCTACTATGAGATCAACAATCAAGTCAATATTTGGTAAGGGGAAGTCATCGGTTAGACAAGCTTTATTGATGTCTCTGAAATCTGTGCAAATTCTGATGCTGCGATTCGGTTTACTAACAGGTACCAAGTTGGAGATCCATTCAGGATAATCAATTGGGCGTATGAATCCGACATCGAGTAATTTCTCAAGTTCTGCTTTGACTAGTAATGCCACTTGTGGATGCATTTTTCTTAGTTTCTGTTTTACTGGTTTTGCCCCCGGTTTGACTGTCAAATGATGCATTACCAAATCCGGATCTAATCTAGGCATATCAGCGTATGACCAGGCAAAGTTGATTTGTCGTTCTTTGAAGAAACTTATGAATTTTGACCTTTCGGACTCTGTTAATGATTGAGCTAGGAATATGTTGTGTGGAACCTCTTCTATACCAATGTTTGTTTTGATAGTCTCTTCTACCAACATGGATGACTTTTCCTCATATGATGCTGGGAGAATGTCGAGCCTTCCATCTTCGGGTGCCTCAGAGAGGTTTTCACCCTTAGATACATCCTTTCTTTTTACTTTTTTGGGGTCAAACAGCACCACAGTGTGGTTTTCGCCATAAGACCCTTGATTTGTTCTTATTTTCACATTTTTGCGACTGAAGGTCCGACACCCTCACCAAAATATGCCACGCTATTGAGTTCTATAGTGTATCCCGCTTTATGGTCTCCAAGGGGAAGATCATCTCGTATGCCCAGATAGTCAATAAAAGCTTCATCATTTTGGAATGTGTCAAACTGTGCAGGTCCTTCATGATCCCAGTCAATGAGTTGGTGGCGAACAAGGGGAAGGTTGTTAATGTCTTCGAAGTTAGCGGGGCTAAGAGTGAAGATGCAGTTATATTTGGGTATGCCAAGGTAATTATCGAGGTCATCGATGGCACTCTCCTCATCAGTCTCGATCGCGAGCGAATCCAAATTATCATCACTAGTAGTGCATTCTGGGACAGGTGTTCTCCTCCTATGTGATTTAAACCTAGAACCTTGAGACAAGGACTATGTGGAATCCTCATGGGTTGTTTCTTGACCAACTTTGAACTTGTTATAAAACTCCTCTTCTTCTGTTGGTTCATCTGGCTCTCCGAATATCTTGGTGAGCTCGTAGTCACTGGAAGACTTGTCGAAACCCCATTCCCATTTGTTGGAATCTGTGGAATAGCAATCCTCTTGTTGAATTTTGGTAGCTTTGATTTGTAAGGCTTCTTCTGTCCTTTGGGTGTGGACCTTGGAAGTTAAGAAACCAAGTCCTTTTGAGCGTTCCTTCTTGAGAGTCAATTCAGGTTGTAAAGGTTCAATGATGTCTTCCTTTTGTAATCCCAGAGGGCTTTTTCCATCATACCCGAATTTTTGTAGAATTTTGAAGCCTTTGCCACATTGCTCACATGGTAGATTGATGTGATCTTGTGTTTCCTCTTCATTGTCCCTAAAAAGAATTTGGTATAAATCTTCCTCTTCTAGTTCACCCCATCTTTGAAAGGTAGTAGGGTCCCATTTGAGCATCATGATGGACACTTGCTTGTTAGGATGTGGTCTCCCATATTCTTTTGGGGAACTCATGACTTGTCGTAAGTACATGGTTTGATTGAAAGTATATTCTCCCATGCCTTTGTCCTGAAACTTGTCTTTAAGCTCACCTTGTTTTGATGTTGAAGGTTTTAATGACTTGGGATCAATGTATGCCGATGAAGGAACAACCTCACGATTACTGGGAATGATGGTCTCAGTCTTTGATTTCAGGTTATTGCAATATATGAATGGATTAGGATCCCCGTTAACTGTTACTTCCACTCCATTATGAGGAAACTTAATGCATTGGTGATATGTGGATGGGACTGCCCTCATTTCATGGATCTAAGGACGTCCTAGCAATATGTTATAAGTGAGATTTAAATCCAGGACTTGACAGACCACATCCTTTGTAACTGGCCCAACTCTAAGAGGTAAGGTGACTGTGCCCTTGGATGAATGCTCTTTGTCATCATATGCTTTAATGGTGATTTTGTTTGTAGAATTCACGGCTTTATCAGAATATCCCAATTGTGTAATAGTGCTTAATGTGCAAATGTTTAGACCTACTCCTCCATCTATCAGGACTCTTTTTATTCGATGTTTGTGTATGAAGGCTTCAATGTGTAATGGTGCATTATGTGGCTGACTTACAGAGGCGTCATCGGCTTCTATGAAAGTAAGGGAGTGTGGAATGGAAAGGTATCCCACCATGGCTTGAAATTGGTCCACGTTCAGATCAGTAGGAATGGCAGTATCTCTCAAGATTTTGTCAAGAATGGCTTTATGTGCGGGAGATATGTGTAATAGCTCAAGGATGGAGATGAGCACAGGTGTCTTCCCTAATTGTTCTACAAGGTCATATTCAGGTTTGGTTGATGAAGCAGCAGTGTTTTTAGTTGGAGCACCTTGCAAAGTGAATTTACCTCGACAGGTTGTAACATGACATTCAAAGGTAGGTTCAGAAGAAGATCCAATTCCTTTTAGGACAATCTTGGGTCTCTGGGTAGAATTCTCAGACGTTTTGTCCTTAATGATAATGGTAGACACGTAATTGTCCATTGAAATGTGATTGATAGTTGAATCATAGTTGTAGGATGCTCTGGTATAATTGGTTTGATCTTCTGTGGCTTTAGCTTTTCCCTTGTCATGTTTTGGGAATGGTTCCTTAAACATCTCATGTTCTTGATTAGACGAATGTCCCTCAATCTCAATGTCACCTCTATCAATGAGATCCTGTATGATGTTCTTCAGTCAATGAAAAGTTCCTGTCTTATGACCCTTGCTCTTATGAAATTCGCAATACTCATCATCATTCCACCAATTTGGTTTAACCTTTGGTTCATATGGAGGAAAATCTGGAACTGTGATTACCTTGTTTGCCACAAGCTTCTTGAAAACTGACTCAAGTGGTTCTCCCAATGGAGTGTACTTCCTTCGTGATCTAGAAGTTGTTTGAGTATTCACTTGATTGTTTGTAGAACTTAATCCTGAAAAGATGACTTTGGGTCGCACTGTATTGGCATCAACAACACCAACATTGACTATATTCTTGTTTTTATTACAAAATCTTGGCTTGTCTTTTCCTTTAAAGTCATCTTTGTTTTCCTTGAATATCTTAATGACTCCTTGTTCAATTAGAACCTTCACTGTTGCTAAGCCTTTTTCAATGACATCCTTAAAGGTGGACAAACAAGCTTTCCTTAGATCATAACCAATGTCTTTGTTAACATTTTGGGTGAACATTTCTACCATTTGTTTTTGTGGAATTTCACAAGAGCATCTGCTGGCTAGGTTTCTCCATCTTTGTAAAAGTGATGAAAAAGACTCTCCATCTTTTTGTTTGGTGTTGCACAAAGTAGTGACTGCTATGTCTGTCTCTATGTTGTAGGAGAAATGCTGAATAAATGCCTCTGCTAAGTCACCCCATGACTTAATACCAGGTGGAAGTTGGGAGAACCATTCCATAGCTTGATCACCTAGGCTTTGTGGGAATAATCTCATCAAATATGTCTCTTCTGCTGCTACCTCAATGCAAGCTGTGGAAAACTGTCTTATGTGTGCCTTAGGATCCCCTTTTCCTCTATACTTATCAAATTTAGGCATCACAAAATGTGTAGGAAAAGGAGGCATTGGAATGCTCTTGTCAAATGGATAAGGACATATGTCTCTCATTGTGTATGTTGGCTTTGGTGTATTTATGTCCTCCATTTTCTTTTGTAAGTCCCAGATTTGTTGCTCCAAATTGCTCTTAGGTGGAGATCGACTTCTTGGACCATATCCTATGTTTGAGGTACCCATTGGAGGAGGAGCATGTTGCATATATGGATGATATTGATCATACACATGTTCATATGGAGGAGGTCTATAGTGATGCTACATATATGAACCACTTGGTATAGATTCATGTTGAGGAATACCATATCTATTTTGTGCATGTATACCATACTCTACAGGCATGTCATGTTCTAATGTGTTGCCCCCAAATTTGACACGGGGTTTCCTTGTGTTGAGCATGCCTTTGAATATCCACTTGCTTTGGTGGTTGATCCTTAGCATTGATATGTGATTGAGCATATTTTTCTCCATAAGACTTCCATAATGGTCTGCGAAGGTGAGTATCATATGTTTGACCATGTGTATGTGGGACCTCTAGTTTTTGAAGCAAAGCTGATGGTGATTTGGGTACCATATATGGTCCTCTATTTCCTCCACTATTAGGTCTCCTTTGATCCATGTTGGAGTGAGGTTGTTGCAAAGGTTGATTTTCCATTATTTGAGACATGTCAAAATCATGAGGTATCTTGGCTCCACTTTGTGCCATCATTTGTAAGAAGTATTGTCTATCCCTCCTCATTATTTCCTCAACCAATCGATTGAAATGGGGATTCATAATGGATTCTTCCACATCTGCTGAATGTACTGAAAAGTTGTCCATATTGTCATTATGTGTAGCATTGTTGTTTATAGTGTCCATGTTCTCAACATTTGGAATGTTTCCATAGGCATCCATGTCAGGTAATGTAGTATGATCAGAATTGAAAAAGATATCATTGTCATACTCATAAGAACTCATGTTTGCGGATTCTTGAACCTCTTTAGTTTCTCTCCTAGATTTTTGAAGACGGGTTTCAACCATGAACTAGGTATTGACCAAGAAGTGTGAGACTAGATGAAAACAGAAAGAGTATGGAAGACCAAGAGTTGGATGGAATGTAAATGAATCTGAAGTGTACTTGCAATGTCCAAAGTGTAAGACCAAGTATGTATGTAGTAGAGTAGGTGTGACTTCCAAAGAGAGGATAGTTTCTCTTGATGAGGTAAGTTGACCTTGACTCTAAGTAAGACCAAATGAGACCCAAAGGTAAGAAACCTTGATGAGGGGCCACTTAGAAAAGTGTTGTTGTATGTAGTGTGTTGACAAACTATAGTGAGGACAAGCAAGTGACCTTTTGACTCAAGTTTAGACAATTGTAAATGTAAAGTGAAATGTGAAGCAATGATGGATTATGTGAGACCCAAAGATAGGTTGAGTGCTAAATGAAACCCTAGAGAAATGACCTAGGAAGCTCAAGAATTCTGAAACTGACTGTGTTTGTTTGTTGGACTGTTATAGTTTTTCAATTCTGAACATAGACGCGCCTGTATACTCCACAGACGCGGTTTCCTGACACAGACGCGGCTCTATTTAACACAGACGCGTTTCTGAGATTTTTTTTTGCCAAATGTAATGTTGACTATTGGAACACAAACACGATTCTGCCCTTCACAGATGCGGTTATACAACACAGACGCTATTATGTCTGACACAGATGCGTTTTTGTAAAATTTGTGCAATTTTTTCCAATCTGTGAAGTCATTTTTTTGTGACCAAATCTGACTGTTTGACTGTTTTTCATGACAAGAGGACACGGTGTAGATGAAGACCCAATGTTTGCAAGTGTCTTGACTCAAAATGACTCCAAGAAAAGTGTGTTGTTTGATGTAAAAATGTTTTGCATACACTTGAAGACACAAAAGACACAATGTTTTGTTGTTTGGTCTTGAATGTTTTGAATGTTTAACATAAGTCAAGCACAATTCTTATGGCTAGCCAAGACAATAGTTGTTGATCCCACATGGGGTTTTACCCCCGAGGCTACACTATTCAGAGCGGATACTTAGATGCTTGACCTCACTGGCTCCACCCTCAGCACTCACTTCTCGGGTTAGCCAAGCATCAGTTCCCATGAAAAACTCCCCGTGGTGAACTTTGTATCTCTACTAAGAACCGTATGTGTGTGGGCCGCTACCAGAGGTCCGACCTCCTGCCCCAACAACTAGAAGGATTTGGGCTTCTAAAACAAAAAGGTGCTAGTAAGGGCATCCACTCGTGTGGCCATACATGCGGCACTTTCAGCTCTATAAATACAGAAGGCTCCCAGTCAGTAGGGGTTACGCCCTACAACTGATCAAATAAATTTGATCAAACGGGTTTATGGGGAGACATAGTGTCGGTATGAACTAATCAGCACACGTTATCCATAGTTTTCACCATGAATACATTTGTTTATAGTGGTTCGGAAGAGGTGGGTTTTCCTCACTACCACTTGGGTCATTCTCTTCTCAGTAGTAGTCCTAATGACCACACGGGAAGACAGACCCTCTAAAGATTAAACAAAAAGAGCCTATTGCTCAAAACACAAAAGACGATGATTCAATTTTAGTGCACCAAAGGAAGTGTTTTCTAGTCTATGAAAATAAGGCACACAATAAAAATCCAAAAACCCTTGCCAAGGACCTACAACAAAGATTTATTAGTAGTTTGGATTGTTTCAAATGATCACCCCTTCCTGCAAGCACACAAGTTAGGTAGATTTTAAACCCAAAAAACTTTGTGAAAATAGGGGCCTTCAACCAAATGATTTAGCTTTCAAGACAAGCTACACCAATTTCGTTAGCTAGATCTGAAAATGTTAGCTCAAAATAAACAAGATCTGAAACCCTAAATGTAAAATCCGAAAACTGAATCAATAAAAATCCAAAATTTGAAACTGGTGAACACAGACGCGGGTACCCTCAACACAGACGCGGTTTTGTGAGACATAGACGTGGCTACAGAACACAGACGCGTCTTCTGGACATAGACGCAGCTAAAATCAACGCAGACGTGACTTTACAACATAGACGCGTTTTCCTGGAACCTACAAAATAAAATATTTCCAATAACACAGACGCGATTCCAGAGGTCGCAGATGCGCCAGAAAATCAAAAACGCGATCTGAAAGAATGCAGACACGGAAATATCAAAATACTGCCGAAAACGTCAGATCTGCAACTTCAAACACAAAATCTGCAACAAAATGTTAAATGCAAAAGGGACAAGAGTCCCACCGAGCGTGCCAAAATGTATATGGTGAAAATGGATAACAATAATAACAATATTGAAAGGCTAAATGAATTCAACGACAAAACCCTAGCCTAACAATCAACAAAGATCCACCATAACATATGAAGATTACCTAAGACAATGCAAATCAAACGAAATCACAAAGATTATACCATCACATGTCCAATAGGGTTTGGATCTCCATTCTTCCTATCTCCATTGATCTTGCTTGATATATTTTCTCTCAGATTTTATGTGCACAAGAGCTCAACAAAGAACGGAATGTGGTTGCAAGTAGAATCGTAGTGTAGTCAAGTGATCAAGTAGTTAGGTCATTAGGATGCATCATTAGGATGATTGATTAGGGTTTGATAATGAAGGAAGCATCTCCTTATATAGAAGACACAATATGAAATGGAGGGATAAGATTGAGAGGTGTAAAAGGAGGTCAGCTATGATTAGAGGGTAGGTAAAAGAAATAATAAAATAATGAAAGGGGTAGGTAGTGTATGAATTAAGAGATGAATGACATGTGTCATAGGTAGAAAAGGTTAATGAATTAATTAAATAAATAAAGATTTATTTAATTAACAGAAGAAGTGAGATCAATTAAATAAATAAAAAAATTTATTTAATTTAGGAAAAGGATAATTTAAATAAATAAATGTATTTATTTAAATGAGAAATAAGGCTAGAAGAGGATAAATGAATTAATTAAATAAATAAAGATTTATTTAATTAATAGAAGAATTAGGCTAAAGTAATTAAATAAATAAAATATTTATTTAATTAGACATGACAATTTTGGGTGTCTACAGTAATCATTATTATACAAATTTAGATATAGAATAGGTGAAGGTGAATAGATCTTGTAACTATGTTCTATAAAATCACTTATGGATCACATTTCATTCTCACATATTAGATCATTTGTACAATGCTTGAGGTCAATACTAAGGAACTCAAATTCAACCCATGGAGATTTTTAATAGTTGGCATATGCCTTAAAATTCATTAGACTATGAACATCAATTTTCAATACCTTGGTGACTAGATTATGCACAACATCAATATTAGTTCTTTAGTGTTCCCAAAGCTATCTGCCTCTATCCATTGCATTTAATTTTTATAAAAAAAAATTCATTTGTTGACTCCATTTTAATTTGATATTGGTGATTATACTTTATATTTTATATTCATTTAATTAGCCTATAATTATATGAAAAATATTTTATTCCATGTCCATTTTTGTGAATCGTATGCTCTAAAATTACCCAAGGTTTTGAGTTCAATTTCGTTAGGAATTTTTAGATAGAATTTCAAGTTATGATTTTATCCTCATATTTCATATTTTTTAGGGTTTGAATATATTTTGTTTGTGTATTTTTGTCATACTTTGAATAGGATTTGTTCCTACATAGTGATATCTCTCTAACATCTCAGCCTTTAAAGATAGTTCATCATATGCCCTTCCTAGGTCATCTACCTTAGTTTACATGTATTCATACGTATATATGAATTTGGTATAGTCCTATCCATTGTGAAATTTTATCCTTTTATCCATGTTTCTCCAATAATTTTTTTATACTATAGGTGAAGATAAAATTTTAATGGATTTATTTTTTATAAGTATTATTTTTTCACTCCTACACTAAGTTGGTAGTGATCATTCTTTCCTCTTAGGCATAATCTCTTTAATTCTCCATAAGCCTTATAGTGATCGTACATTTCTATAAAATTTTGAATCTTATGAGTGTATTCCTAGTACATATATGTCATGCATTAGTGATACACCTTCTCCCAATGTGCATAATATTATTATACCTTTTTATGATACTTCTCTTACATGTAACGGTGTCTCTATGTACATGGATTAATTTAATTATAATAAATCAAATTAGTTTATACATCATGGTGACATTTCTACATCTTATCCTAAGTGTATGGATACATATGTTAGGTTTTTACATAGTCACATTTTACAAGATGATATCTTAAATAAATGTAAACAACAATCATTTTAGAAAGAAATGAATTACTAAAATGAACATACATACAAAGATGACTTGATACTTCACTTTAATGACATTTTATTTATGGAGGATTACTACACATATAAAACATATATCTTTTCCTTTAGGTAGATGATTCAATTGATGCAATAAAAGTTGAGAAATAATCACTCATTGGTATATACATGTATTCATTACTAGTTTCTTACAACATTATTAAATCAATAACATACACTATGCAATAGTCCTACAAGGATTTATCAATCATAGACCTATATTAGTTTTAGCAAATATAATTTAAAAAAATGGGTTATGAGTAATGAAAAAAATTAAATTCAATTAAAAATTAATATAAGATTTAGAACAGCTTTTCTTGATTTATAATGGTGTTCCTTGACATCATTCAATAATTAGAATAGCACCTACTACAACATAGATCCAAATATGGATGAAACACTAATGACCAAGAAAACATTAAAATTTATAAATAAAAAATTAGCTCTTTATTGTAGAGCTTATAGTCTTAAATAACTTTAGATATTTTAGACATACACTTCTACCTAGTAATCCACCATAATATCAAGAATTCTTCATATAAGTCATACAATATTTTTACCTTGGCATAAATTAGATAAAGAAAAAAAATTCTACTATAGCTCTTAGATGCAAACTAACATAGACCTTATACAAATTTTAACAAATGTGAAGTCATGGACTCCTTTAATACCCTAAAACTCTTAAAATATAATGTAGATAGGATCCATAACTAACATAGGAATTATCTTTTAGATTGATTTAGAGAATGGATCTTAGAAAATTATTACATTTTTCATACAAATATAAGATTGAATTACACTTATAGATATTGGTAAAATAATTCAAAAATAGACTCAAATGAGCTCTCTCAAGCATGTGAATATAGACCAACTCGTATAATGATATCAAATTCCAATTGAAATGAATATACCAACATATGAGAGACACTTTTCATATCAAGATCATAGAATGAGTCAATTAAGAACTATTAAACAACAAGACACATGGAACCATATAGAGAAAGGGAAGGCTTATTACAAGATTTAAACAAATAACTAGTTGGAACTAAAAATTGCTTCAACAATTGAGATTCACAATCAAATTTAACCATCAGAATATGAAGATATTATGCATATAGGAGAAGGCATATCCACAAACTTTGAAAATATATTGGTAAAATCATTAAAAAAATCATGAAATGTATGAATGAATGTGACCCAAATCAATAAGATATTTCTCAATTAATAAAATCTTTATATTTAGAGCACAGCGACATGGATTATCCTCAAAAATCCTATATATGAGATGTTGTAAGAGCTCTATAATTTAATTTCTACTTAAATTCATCCCCATTCAATTAAAATATGCAATTTGGCATGAACAAATTAAATTAGGTGGTTTCAAGGTCTAATTATGCATTAATGAAAATAATAGCTTATAGTCAAGTACACATTTGCAACATTTAAGGTTCTACTAACAAGTGAAGGGGAAGAATGCAAAAGAAATTATGTGGAAGTTGAGTAGGACTTATATTTAGTTGCACATCAAATTCCTTGAAAAGGGAAAATGGAGAAAATAAAAGGGATAAATGGAGAAGGAATTTGTAAGGAAAAGGTTTTCAATTGTCTATTTGTGGGAATTAATGTTCTATTGATACTAAACTAGATGATGAAAATGAAGCGAGTGATATCATATTACAAATTGAATTCTTGCAAAGGAGAAAATGGAGGAAAGGGAAGAGATGGATAGAGAAGGGATTTGTGGGAATTTCAAGTGGAAGTAGATAAAAAAATGTGTTGATAAGTGATGTTGGGATATATGTCACATGTCTAAATAGATATAGAAATATTGCAAAGGTGAAAGAGATTATGAAACAAGCATGGAATCATGGTGAAATAAACACATCCAAGGAGAGGTCAATTGGAGGAGGATGATGTTATCATGACATGTTAGGTTGGAGTGATAACACTAAGATGGGTTTTGCAAGAAAAACCATCCAAATTAGATGCAAGAAATAAGAGGTTAAGTAGATGCAGAAAGTATACAGAAAAAAGGGGAAAAAAGAAAAAGAGCTATTAGAAGGAGAAGAAAATCATAGTTCCTAGATTTAAATAAATAGATAGATGAATATACAATACAAGAATCACAATGAAACTCTTATGGAAATTTCAAATCAACTAGTCTCAGGCCTTATTTCATGTAAATGACAAAGATCAAACCATGTACCCAACATCAATGGTTTTGAAACACATGGTTTTTCCTTAGTGCTCAGTTGTTTTATGTGAGCTTGATTCTATAAAATGAAACACATGTTTAGTCATTGGAGTTGGCTTATGAGAAGGTTGTCATTTGTATTGAGATCTCTTATTGATTGCATATGTGAATTATAGATTGGTATATGTGGTTGAATGGTTATCCATTATGCTTGGACACATGGAGGATGAATTCTGGAAGGTTGATGTTTCAAAAATATTCATGGTAATATTTTTATTATTGAATAATACAAGCATGGATGCTTTTGGAGGCTAATTTTTTCATGTTGAGTTTTTTTCTAAGGTGTATCGTGTGTTATCTTTGGGCATGTCTTTTTTTTTGGTAAGCTTGTATGCATGTTTCTCTTATGTGCTTATGTAAAAAATTCTTTCATCAACTTGGTAAATTTTCCTAACAAGAAAATCATTATTATTTCTTGAAAGTTACTATTCATTGTAAATACATTTTAGGTAGTCTACCACTTATTGCTCATAACTTTATCTTATCATCACATCGAGGCTTTCCTTTAGTTGAAGCTTTTTTATCTAATGACGATTCATAAATAATTTTGTGTATATATAGACCTCATGGCGCATACAATTTATATGCATTGTGTGCTATTTTGTATGAGTAGCTTTATAAATTTGAGTATTTAATAAACTCTACTAATGAGTGGCATGGAAGATTTGGCATTTAAGCAACTAAGTTGTTATGACGAAGAAGGAAGTAGGGTGGGATGACTACACATGGGCATAAGATTATGTGTTCTATAATTATGAAAAGAACTAGTCAAGAAATGTAGATTCATTCCAAGCCATTTTCAATAAATCTTGACGCTATCATACTTCAATTTTTTACATATTTTAATGGGCAGTGAAGCGCGTCGCAACGTTGGAAGGCTTGAACCGCCGCCTCATGGCAGTACGACCCGCGCGCTCCCTGGTTTGCCTTCGTAAAAATCCCCGGCAGTCTAGGTTTTACGGGTAAATAAATAATGATCAAATTTGATCAATTGTTTATAGTAGAATATGATTAATCTTTAAACTAACATATAGACCTTTAGAAAAACTATTTTTTTATTTATTTACATTATTATTTTTTATTTATTTTATTTTTATTGAAGGATTTGTTTTTATTATTATCATAAAAATACTTTAATATAATTTGATCCATACAATAGTAAAAAATTATAATTAAAATATAAATTTATATAATAGTTTTCATTTTAATTTTTTAAATAAATTATTATATTTAAAGTTTAAATAAATAATGATCATTTTTTTGTCAGATTTAAGCACCACAGTCTAAAAAGGGCACAAAGAACCACCCTATACAGGACACAATCTCACCTCATCCCTTATGATGTCAGAGCGTTAAACTCAACAAGACTTCATCCCTAGTGGGCTCAATTGGAGCCATTCAACTTCACCAACAGACCAAGAGCCCATTGACAATAATAATCAAATTTGATCAATTGTTTATAGTAGAATATGATTATTTTTTAAAATAATTACAATTTCTATTTTTAAATAATTCTTTTTGTCACATTATTTAGTTTTTATTTCATTTAAGTCTTTACTTTCAATATTATCCATCCAATCCCATAGCCGAAAATCTATAAATTGGATGCTATCCTAACCAATTTTAACATCTCTTTATGCAAAGTCATGATACTAGTGAAGGAACTCAAATACTACCAAATGTATTATCCTTAAGTAGAACCAACATGGCTTGGTGCAACAAGTGTTGGACCTATTAGTGATATGTATTTATGTTTTCATCAATGTTTGTTAACTCTTATGTTCTGGGTTTTGTTAGTGGTGCTTGAAGCCTGTTGGGTTTTGTTCCTTTTTGGCAGTAGGCTTTCTAGTCTTGGGCCCTCACCCCTCATGAGCCCTTGGTTTTTATCGCTCACTAGTTTTGAGGTTATGTAAAAATTCAGACCTCTCTCGGTTTAATATATTCAACTCTTATGTTTAAACTTTGAGTATTGCATTATATTGAGAGATAAATATGCTAATGTTATTCTAGTTTGTTCTTCTATTCTCTATTTTATATTTACACACCTCTATCAAATGTATTCAATTTAAATAAGTGGACAAAAAAATCATAGGTAGTTACCTAAAACCGTAGACACAAAAAAACGGTCTATACAAAAAATCCACATTGTCATCTACATTTATGATCACACACAAAATAAAAATCAATTATGACATCATCTTTCACCTATGATTCAAGTATTGGTGTTTCTCTCCTTACTCACAATTTTTTTCTCTCCTATTCATTGTAACTTATTCAAAGACAAGTGTTGGCCATTTAGTATTCCCTTACACTCCTCCCTTCTAAAATTTGTATATCATTTTATCCTCCTTGCCCAACCAATTACCACATTCTTTTGGGTGATAAGCTCTTATTCTTGGTCCTTTAAATAAACTACATGGTTTTTCAATCCATAGCTATGAAATTATTACCCTTCAAGCTCTCCAAGTGTCATTTACTTTTCTTCATTTTTTATTTCCCCAACCTATACTCATTATATGAGAATCACAAGACTATGGAACACATGCTTTGTTTTTTCGCTCATACTCATTTCCTCTAGTTTATCTTCTCTAAAAATATAACTAGATTCACACTTTCATTGACATGTTTCAAGGGTCTTGAATTTGAATCATAATGTTGACTCTTTATCTCAATCTTGTGGAGACTTTGTTCTCTTGTCATGTTTTCAACATCATTACATCAGCTTGATATTAAATTCTAAATATTTAATACCTTTTTTCTTGTATGTGTAACCTTTTAGTACTCAACAAAGAGAATGCTTTGACCTTAAAATGCCTCAAGACAAATAAAAAACCATCATCAAAGAGAAAAATTGATTTCTTGAAGAAAAACACCAACACCTTACCACTAAGCTAGTAAACCTCTAGCTTGTATCACCCAAATCCATACTAGCCTTGGAATTGCCTCCCACAATGGAAGGCTATTAAACTAGGCCAATCATAACTATATTAAAAATGTTCAAATATTTATAAATAGGTTAGTTGGTCATGAGGGAATCTCCACCAAATGGTCAATGGTTTAAGATTTCAAATAGTGACTATTTTGCTACTATTGCATAGCAGATCTATTTGGTTTGATTGTGGCTACTATATTCTATGCTCCTAGAATATACATCTATTTGTATGCATGAATGTTTGTACTCTATATTTTCTTTATTTTTCCCATGGTTGGTCAATGCTTATATTTTTTTGTATAGTAGGTCTATGTAATATTTATCAACTTTATTATTAATATATTCTTAAATAATAATTAGCACTCCCTATTGTTTGCTAATAAACCCATGGGGGCTTCACTTAGTGGACTTAGGTTATATCACATGTGTTCATCGCATACTAAAGAATACCCCTATTTTCAAAAAATATTGCCCTAAAATCTTTTTTTGTCACCCCCTCCCAACAAACAACCCAAATTAAAAAACCCCCTATTTTCACCAAATATTATATTTTTTCATAGCCCAAATTAAAAATATCCCATATTTTCACAAGATAGGAAATATGTTGTTAAAGATTTTTGGGATATTAAACCCCACAATTTGAATGCATGTGATATAATATTGCCTAGCCTATGAAGCCCCCATGAATAAACTTAGGTAGATTACCCAAGATCCACAAAAGAATCTAAAGATTGATTTTAATAACATAGTAATCACGAAATATATTCTATATATAGGTAAATTGTCCTACACCACATTTCTTGATGTAAAATAGTATTAACTAAACTAACAAATACTTCAAAATACTTGAACCAATATTATCATTTATATGGGAGCAAAGGATAATATTTCTTTCATTAGCATCACTTTTAGCTAGAGGATCTTGTTGGAATTAGATTGTTATTGATGTCAACATCCTTTGGTCAGAGATGCAGAAATGATGAGTGACTCAAAGGAAAATTAGACTGGTGAATATGATGTTGTATCATGTTGGCAAGTTGAACAGATTTATGTGTATGTGTGCAAGATGAACAACCATGAGTTTTTGTATACCCAAAGGTCATAGAGAAGACAAAGAATACAATTAAAAGTTTTCTTGGTGTTGCAATTAGACAAAAAAGACATAGTCCATTGAGTCGGTAAAGTATTGAGAAAACTGGTCTAACTCAGAAAAAGTGCAGTCGCGGTATTGTATAACATGTCGTGTTAGTCACACACTATTATAAGGATAGTATAACACATCGTGTTATTACTATCGCTACTTCATGCTCAAATCTCTGCATTGACCAAAGGCAAGTACGAAACTATGACAGGAGACATGAGAAGCGCATAACACATTGTGTTATCCCTATCACTATTTTGCGATAAACTATTTGCGTTGACCAAAGGTAGCTGCGAAACTGCTAAAAGAGATAGGAGAAGCACATAACACACCGTGTTATCGCTATCACTATTTTATAGGTCAACATTTTGTGCTGACCAAGGTTGTTACAAAACTGCTACATGTGCATAAGAGTAAAAGCACAATGTTGTGTCATGCTTTTATAAAGGAAGTGGCCAACACAAGTAAAACTATTTAACTTCGACTGCATAAAAGTGACATTTCAAAATTGAATTTCAAAATGATGTAAACTGAACAAATATAGAAATACTAATGAAATTTATGTATGTTATTTTTTTTATATATTCAAAGAGATTTTTTATTGTCGAAAAATACTAAAAATTAGGGGTTCTAGTTGGCATCACCAAACAAAATGAAAATGAATTTTTTTTTATTTTAATTTTCCAAATAGAGTTCATATATATGTAGTGTTAAAAAAAATCAATTTTGATCTATATTTTTCTTGTAATAATATTTTAAATTCCAACATAGCTGAATTTGCTAGTTTTCATTCGCATCACCTTTTTCCTACTAAATTTATCATTATCAAAAATGAAATTATACCCTTTTGGAGAAGATTCTCTCATCTAGTGAAAAATATTATTTTTTAATTTTTTAATATTATTTAATTTAATTTTTTTTAATTTCAAATTAGCCTCTTTTTTACCTTAAAAAACCTACTCGCATTTAAAAAAAATAAAAAATACTAAAATTAATAAAAATATTAAAAAAATTATATCTCTAGATTTGTGACCTGAAGCTCTACAAAAGGGTACTTTTTTATTTTTGTAAAAAAAAAAATCTGCCTCAAGAAAAATTGAGCAGAAGTGAAAAGTTTTAGAAATGTAGACAAATAGGTGATTTGGCTGCCACATCACCTGCCACATAGGTGAGTTCGACCGAACTGAGTTTGGCCATACTATTTTGAATTATTTTGACTCTTTTGCATTTGGGTGCTCAGAAAAAACCCGGATTATGGCACCAATAGCTTAGCCAAACTGAGTTCAGCCAAACTATTGGTGCCATTTAGGTACCACATCTATGCCACGTGGCAAGGAAATAGTCCGGACGGACTTAGTTCAACCAAAATCAGTTTGGCCAAACTAAGTTTGACTGAACTACGGCCAATTAGACCTAAGTATGACACAAGTTTGTGCTTTTTCTTATAACACGCAGGTAATGTTATTGCTATTTCGCAATCAACACTTTGCGTTTACCAAAGGAAGTTGCGACATAGCAATAAGAGCATAACACACATTTTTGCTATTTTGTGGGTCAACTCTTTGTGTTGGCCATAGGTGCTATGAAACCGTGAAAGCGCGCGCATAACACATAGTCTTAGTTAACTACGAAAACCACCATGCTTTTTACAATTTTGTGACAAGGAAAGAAAGCGGTCATTGAAGATTCACAATATGGGTATTTCACCCATTCTTTGTTGGAAAATGCACACTCCAATGAGACATTGTAGGTGATTGAAGGTTTGTCATTGATGGAAACCTTAAAATCCTATGACATCGGCAAGGCATTCCACCGGCACTAGCAAGATCAGACTCTACACCGGCACTCAGATCACTAGCACCGACAATGAAAGGAAGCATACCGGCATAGAGGCCAAAAGGATTTTTGTTGTAATATATTTTGTTTATTATTGTAAAATCATTATAAGTCGAGTTGGTAACATTGTAAAATGACTCATATACATAAGAGATCATTGTAGAACATTTTTAAAAAAAAGAATGGAGGAATGTAATTAGGAGAAATAAGGCAGACCTATTATGCGAATTATAGGTTAAGGGTTTATGTAAGAAGCAGAGAAGAAACCAGTATTGGATCTGGCATTATAGATGTTATTTTGAAGCAGTACAAGACACTGGATTTATACAATTAATTTTGTAAGTTAGTGAGACTTCCTATTTTGTATTTGAGCAGTGAGCTCTAGGCACTTGGCCTTCCTGCATGTGCAGGCCCCTCTTGTAGCAGTAATATTCTCTTATTGGCCAATAAGTGCATATTGTGGGTCACAAATCCTACCGAGGTTTTTCCCACACTGGGTTTCCTCGCCAAAATATTATGTTATGGTGTGATTTTCATGTGGTTGCTATTATCTTTGTTTATTGCATTGCTTTTTGTTTACCAGTATACAGTATTAATATGTTCTACATGTTTTAAGTTAAGAAATTGCTCAAACTGGTTAGATACTGACTCACCCCCCCCTCTCAATATCTGTGGGAATCCTAACAATTGGTATCAGAGCTTGGTCCTCTATTTTCAGAAGCCTAACAACTTTAGGAAGATCTTGACACTAGTAGAAATGGAAAACTTGATGAAGCAACTTGAAGCAGCTCTCTTAGACTATGATGGAGAAAATTGAAAAATATCAAACTTGAAGATGATCTAAAAGCAACTCAGGATATTATTCAAGCACTTCAAGAAAATCTTACTATTGCAAGGAACAAGAGAAAAGAACTTTGTGAAAAGATGCAATTTGAGAATGATGAAAAGGAAACTCTTAATGATATGATAAACAAGATGAAGCTAGAGAACATGACAACAAGGAATGAGATGCAGGATATGACTATGAGATTTTGTAAGGAAATTGAAGATAGAAAGAAGAATGAAGAAGATTTGACTAGAAAACTAAGTGATGTTGCAAATGAAAACACAAGACTTAGCTATGAAAATGATTTGTTGAAGACAGATCTGATGCACACACAGAATGATTCAAATGAACTGATGAGACGGAAATAAATCTTAGAAAGAGAACTAGATACTGCAAATCAACACAAATAGAAATTCAAGAAAAGCTCAGAAGAACTTGGTGACTTGTTGAAGAATCAAAAACCTAAAGGTGACACTTGTGGAATTGTCTTTGAAGCTGGAGAAAGCTCTGGTACTGCAAACACACAGGATCATAGCAAACCGGTAAGACAACCTACTGCTTATAAATTTAATGGCAAATGCTTTAATTGTAACAAGTATGGTCATAGAGAAAATCAATGTAGATCTAGAAATTATCAGGATACCAATACACCCACCGATCAATGCTCAAAATGCAACAAAGTTGGTCATAATTCTGAAAATTACAAAATGAATGTAAGATGTTATGTTTGTGGAAGATTTGGACACTTATCTAATCAATGTAGAACAAAAACTGGCATAGGTTATGGGAAGGCTATTCAGAAAAATAATGTGACTTGTTATGCTTGTAACAAGATTGGACATATTGCAAAATTCTACAGAAGTAAGGCACCACCGGCAGACAACAAAGGTTCTAGTTTGAAAGGAAAAGAAAAAGTTGAAGAAGTTAAGCAAGAATTCTCAAAACAATGGATTAGAAAGTCAAACCTAAATGGTGTTAGGAACACTCCTCCACCGGTAGAACCAAGCAACACTCCACTGGCAGAACAGAGTAGCACTCCACCAGTAGGAGACTCTTCATCTAATTGAAGAAAATTTCTTTGAGGGTTTGGTAATCAAATGTGAAATATGCTATTATTCCCTCGGTTGATTGCGAGAAGTAGAAATTACTTCTATACCGGCAAATAAAGCTAAGTGACTACTTAACAAACATGCATTAAATGTGGTAGTTGGTGAATTAACATTATAAATTAGTGACTTTGGCTCCATTTTACTTCACCAAGTATTCAAACATTCGAAGAATGCGAAATTTCCAGAGCTAAGGCATTTTGAGCAAAGAGGCAAAGCATTTCAGCAATCAATCTTTCCAAAGGCAGAAAAAGGTATTTATAATCATGGCATCCTCCTCTGTACTTGAATTCATAACAAACCCTACTGTAGCCAAGGTAATCAAATGCCCTAGGCCCGTATTTCAGCTAGTTCCCGAGATAGCTAAAAAGGATGATAATGTTGGTGCATTTTCCCAAATCCCCAAAGGAGTAGTTTTTGCAGAAGACCCTAGAATGTACATCCATTGCCACATAGAAGAATTAGGTGATGAGGAAATCAAAAACATGTACAAGACTGTCATATGTGATGATTCTGGTAATGTGAAATCTAAACACAAAATTATTGAAACCCTAGGATTCACTGAAATCCTCAGCATTCCATATTTCCCTAAGGAAGTTATTAGGATAATATTGAGTAGGGTACATGGGGCATTCTTTTGGCTAGATTCGGTTCATAAAATTACCAAGGAAGGTGTGAAAGTTGTGACAGGGTTACCTTCCATCGATAACAGACTAGACAAGACAAAGAAGGTCTCAAATGACCTGGTAATGAACTTAACAAGTGCAACATCTGACAAAAGATCTTTAAGGGTGAATGATGTAACTAACATAAATGTGAGATTCATTAGCATGATTCTAGGTTACAAAACAACTCATGCAAACAGACTCACTCAATTTCTAGCTTATGCATAAAAATTTCTCATGATATGGTTAAAGATAATGTGAAAATTGATGTATGTGAATGGTTAAAGGATGAACTTATTGATAATCTAGGAAAGATCAAGAAGGATAAGAAAGGGACATTTAGATTTGGCAATTTACTTGTATGCTTAATGCTACATATAACCAAACAGGTGTCTGGTATAGGTAACAAGAACCTTGGATTTGACATACCGGTAGGGAAACAGTTATCTGACTTGTTGAACAACATGGGTGAAAACAAAGAGAAGAATATCAATGAGTATTTTCTAGCATTAAAGGCCAGAATGAACACAAGAGTCAGACTATCACAGGAAATTGTTAACAAATACAAGGATGATATATTATTTGTGATTAAGAAGGATGAGATCTAGATGGTAGCAGTTATCCCAAGAACAATTTGGGTTACTGAAATGGGTTATGAGACCGATGATCACATCATTGAAACATATGCAAAAGCCCTTCTGGAAGCACCCAAGGAACCTAAGGAAGAAGTATTTGGCAGTGCAGAAACTATTGAAAATCAAATTCAATCTAAAAAGAGAGTGAAGAAAGTAGAAACAACTATGAGGAGAGGTTCAAGATAGGCTAAGGCTATCAAAGAAGATATACTGAAACAAACCGGTATCACCGAAGATGAGTTGGAAGCACTACAGCTTGAAACTCACCTTTCAACGATAGCTACTTCTTTAGAGAGTGATATGCCTACAACATTCAAAAGAGTTGTAAGGAAAAGGTAACCTTCACCGGTATCCACACCTTCGCCTAGAAGAACCAAACAAAAACAACAGGCAGTAAGGCCACCGGCAAAGAAGAAAAAGTTAACACCCAAGAAGAAAACTAAACAAAACATTGCCCCAATTGACAAACTATTGGATGAAATAACAGAGGAAGGAAAGCTTAAGAACTTCAAAAAATTATATGATACATTATTAGCTGATGACAAAGAGCAAGTTGAAAACAATGTTATTTTACACTTGGATATCTACGAGAAGTTCTTGACGCAAGTTGTAGATGAACTACCAGATGAACTATTCAAGAGACTGGAAGCAAGAAGGCAAGCTATTGTAGAGCTTGACAAGAAAATAAAAATTGAAAAATTACTTGTTGTCTACCCAGTTAACTCGCCGAAGGAGATAGATGATCTAATAGCAGAAGCTAACCGGTCAGTATTCTCTACTGTACACCAGTATATTGCACTAATGGTTGGTAGAGTAAATGAGGTTATAGAGGAAACTGAAAATGCATGGGATATATTCCTTGTTGAGAAGGAAAAATAGGAAGAGTATAGAAACCCTAAACCAATCAAGGTAAATCACAAAGACAAGGATAAGGGAAAAGGAAAGGTTGGTGGACCTCCAAGCATCAAAATAGGAGATAATTTATCCCCACCGCCTCTGGTTAATCCACCGGTAGCAACAACTGAAGATCAACCGGTAGATGAGAGTATAGATGTATCACAAGAGGATACAAATCCTAATTCTGAGGTACTATACATAGTTGATGTTGATACTTAGAAGGTCAACATTATGGTAGACAAGGACACAACCGGTAAGACAGATACGGCTAGTGAGCCACTGGTAACCGATAACATTGATAACACCAAAGGAAAAGAGACAGATAATAACACAGGGCAACAGGTAGAGACTCAAACAGAAACACAAACAGAGAAACAAGCAGAGCAACAGGCTCCGGAACAGCAACAGCTTCATGTGGAAACAATGCCACCGGCAATAGGAGAGCAACAAAAACGTTTGCTTAAGGAAATGGAAACACAGACTGACCTACCAAAGGTCACTACAAGCAAGGTCATTTCCCCCACCGGCAGAATTTAGAATGTTGGTTCCTCCTCTGCAGGATTTAAATCAACAAATGTAACTAAAGTTCTTTTAGATTCTATAAAGAAAATAACATATTGTAGTTCACAGGCATATAAAGCTATAGATGACACAATTCCAGTTTTGAAGATGATAGCTCCAAAATGCAATGTAGATAATAAGGATTCTTTGATTCAACTCGACACTTTCTCTAAGTATATTATTGACAACACAGTGACAGTTGAGCAAATAAAGGAAGAAGCATTCAAAGAGAATTTAGAAAAAGAAAAACAAAAATTCCTTGAGGATCAAATAAAGAAGTGTACAAGGCAATTTGACACACTTCTACTGGAACTATGCAACACACTTAAAGAATTCAAAACTTTGTACAGAGATACTTGCAAGACAAATTTTTTGACAGTTGACATTTACAAGAAAATGAGAAAGATATAGGAGGAAATTAATAAGCTAGCTGACAATTTTATTAATTTATCTGATTCATTATCAATTTTTGAGCAAAAGATAACTGGTTTTGAGGAAGAGTTACTAAAGCTAGAAAGAGAAGAGGAAAGAATAAAAAGTAAGGCACGGGATCTGAAATGGAGATTAAGTCCAAAATTGGACTGCCTAGCATGTTTAAGGAAAGAAATATCTGAGGCATTAGTACAAGGACAGAAAACACCGGCAAAGAAAATGCAACACCTCATTAGTACAGTTCAAAAAATAGAGGCAACAATAAAAGATAGCAAAAAGTTCCTTGAAAGCCTAAATTTGGTTTTGGAGGATCTTTTTCAAATTGTAACCACCTGGTTACAAGGTTGAGACAGGAAACCATACTCTATTAACACTTTGACAACCTTTGTCATTGATGCCAAAGGGGGAGTAGTGGTATGAGAAAATAATTAGCTAAAGACTCATCTGCTCAGGGGGAGTTCACACATTTTTGGTTCACACATTTTTGGACTACACTTTTTGAATTTTCTCATGAGTGTTGCCATCAATGTCAAAGGGGGAGATTGTTGGCAAATGTACACTCCAATGAGACGTTGTAGGTGATTGAAGGTTTTGTCATTGATGGCAACCTTACAATCCTATGACACCGGCAAGGCATTCCACTAGCACTAGAAAGATCAAACTCTACACCGGCACTCAGACCATTGGCACCAACAGTGAAAGGAAGCATACCAGCACAGAGGCTGACAGGATTTTTGTTGTAATATATTTTGTTTATTATTGTAAAATCATTATAAGCCGACTTGGTAACATTGTAAAATGACTCATATATATAAGAGATCATTGTCGAACATTTTTTTTTAAAAAGAATGGAGGAATGTAATTAGGAGAAATAAGGCAGACCTATTATGTGAATTATAGGTTAAGGGTTTATGTAAGAAGTAGAGTAGAAACCAGTGCTGGATTTGGCATTATAGATGTTATTTTGAAGTAGTACAAGACACTGGATTTATATAATCCATTTTGTAAGTCAGTGAGACTTCCTATTTTGTATTTGAGCAGTGAGCTCTAGGCACTTGGCCTTCCTGCATGTGCAGGCCCCTCTTGTAGCAGTAATATTCTCTTATTGACCAGTAAGTGAATATTGTGGGTCACAAATCCCACTGAGGTTTCTCCCACACCAGGTTTCCTCGCCAAAATATTGTGTTATGGTGTGCTTTTCATGTGGTTGCTATTATCTCTGTTTATTGCATTGTTTTATGTTTACCGATATACAGTATTCATATATTCTGCATGTTTTAAGTTAAGAAATTGCACAAACTGGTTAGATACTGATTCACGCCCCCCTCTCAGTATCTGTGGGAATCCTAACATTCTTTCGGTCTATGATTTGGCAATAAAGGGAAACATGGATGCTGACATAGAAGTGGTCCACATAGTTGGTTGACCAAGCTTGACCTGATAAAGAAGATGATGCGTAGAATGTGACATATATGGGATAAATCATATATACTTGTATTTAATGTTGACTACTGAAGAGATGTGTAAAAGATCAAATTGTGAGGCTCAATAAGATCAAATAATCTTTAATAGACAAGATGTCACAACCTTGGAAAGGTGAAGGTTACTAAAATAGTAATCTAAACACAAAAAGTAATCTGAAGAGGGAAAGGATGCAATTAATAATGGCGGCCAATCAGTCTATAGAGAAGAGGTAGAAAATAAAATCTTCATGTACACCAAGAGGAGTATAGATATTTTTCTAAACCTTGTGGGAATGCCTATCTGTGCTTGAGATAGAGAATAATCAAAAGAAAGCAAAGGTTGGTGGAAGAGTATAATGGTGGCATTTAATTTGACTAGCTATAGACTGAGAAGAAGAGACAAGAATTTTTTTTTGGTTGGAACAATTTTTAAAATATATTTTCTAGAGGGAAAATCTTTGGTTAACATAGATTACAACTAAGGGAAGTAAGTGGATTAAGTGTATGAGTTATATGCATGAATGATAGTGAGAAGCTCTATAAAAATAGAGGTAACAAAAAAGAAGAAAAACATAGAAGGTCGCAGGTGCGTATAACACAATGCTAGGGCAGGCATAACACTACAAGAGAGATAGAATTATAAATGATCAGAGGTGAAGAGAGATCTAAAAGAAGATAGAGAAGAGAATCAAGGAAGAGAGAAGAGATTAGAAACAAAAGAAGTAGAGATCAAGAGTTGAGAGTCAAGGCTGATAACACAGAAGGTTATTCACACAGAGTGGAGCAAAGAAAGAGGACTAAGCCAAACAAAGATCAAAGAGTTGTGTGTAGAGATAAGAAGAGGACAGAGAGTAGAAGATAGAGATTGTGAGTAGAGAAGTATCAAGACAATCTCAAGTAAAGGAAATTCTATGTTACAAAACATCATTTGTAACAAGGTACTCAACTGTAATTGAACATTTACTTATTGTAATCATTTGAGTTGGTGCTCAGATAACCTGTGGTTGGTGCTCCTTTGGGTTGATACCCATAAAGCTAGGGGTTGGTTCTCCTTTGGGTTGGTGCCTAAAGAGGGGGAAATAGATTTGAAGGTTAAATGATCAAAACATAACGAAATAAACATGCAGAATGCTAAAAAATCATTAAAAGACCATTTCACCTTGCTATTTTACCTTCTCCTTCAGACTGAGCTTGATAAAGTGAAGGCGCCCCTTGATAATGCTCCACTTGATGTGCTCCTTTGATTGCTGGATGTGGATGGCTCTCCAATGTTGTGCACAAATAGAATGGATTTGAAAAATGATAAGAATGAGATGATCAAGTTGCCAAGATGATTTCCTGGGCTCAAAGGGCAGCATAAACTTACTGGATTTCAAGATGTTTAGAATGAAGGGATGGAACCCTATTTTATAGGAAGAGGAGAGGAAAATGGATGGCTAGGATGAATTCGAGATGAAAGGCTAAGATTTACTTGTGAGCTCACACAAGGTCCAAGAGAGGGTGTGGAGACCAAGAAATATGCCTTAAAGGCATTTCGTATCTCCACACTCCACAAGATGCATTGGAGGAATTAAAAATTCTCCAAAAAAGGATATCATGGGGATTGGAGGAATAAAAAAGAATTAAAAATTCCTTGGGAGAGGGGATGCCTAGAGGAATGTGTGATTTTGAAAATCTTACATTCACCTAGGAAAAGAGCATTTAAAGCTAGTGGCTGGATGAAAAGGACAAAGAGTTGACTTTGTGGCTAATCATGATGATTAACCATTAACGACTCATTAGGATTGGAATTAGAGGAAATGTTAGGTGGGATTAATATTTTTAGGAGAATTTGACTAGGAGAGAGAATGAGTGGAGGGAATAAAAAATTAGAAGAATAATGTTAAGTGAGTTTAGGGAGTTTCTAGAAGAATGAATTAAGAAGATGATTTGTAGGAATCATGTAGGTTAACTAATTAATTGAAATTAATTAGCTAAGAGGAATATTTGCGAGGATTTGATTTTTTTAGAAGAATAAAGAAAGGGATTGATTTATTAAATAAATAAATCATATGCTATAGTGACAATATTAATTATATTTAATTAATATTGAGAGGAATTTGAATTAACATAATTAATTAATTAATTATGCGAGGAATTAAAAATAATTAAAATAATTATTTTTAAGTGTCTACAGTGCCCATAAATGTGTAATGAAATATTTTCATTTGTGAGGCTGGATTAGAGCAGTAGACTCTAGCAGCATTTCTCACTGAGGTTTTTCCCCATCGTGGCTTTTCCTCGTATATCTTGTATTATTTTCTTTCCTTGTGTGAGTGTGGAAATTTTTAATATCTCTACTCATAGTTTTTTTACTTCTTCTACTAAAGATGTGATTGTTTAGAAAGTTCAAGTTTTTGTTATGTTAGTGAACAGATTTTGTCTTTCTTTAAATTGAATTGATTCTAAGCTCTGTTACCCCTTTGAAAGACAAAAGTTCAACTGAAAAGTTGGGGAACTGTGATTTACATCACTTCCCTCTGAATTTTAGATAGGTACATCTCCCTCCATTAGTTATTCAGAGAATAATCTAACTAAATAAACTGATATGCTTTTAACCTGAAAGCACGTAAGGCAACCTACTTCATTATTTGATGAGAAGTCAGGTAATATGTAAAATATTTAAGGATAACTTTGTACAAAATGCTTCACCATGGATCATCAGAAGAAATTAAAGAAAAGTTTAATAGCATTGATTTCTCACTTCTTAAAAATGAGCAAGAGAAGTGAGGTCCCTTTTCAGCTAAATATCTTGTTAAACAACACAGAAAGAAGTGTCAGATTGATAACAACATCTACCATCAGAAAGATAATCATGGACATTTTGATTAGATTAATATTTGCAAAGAAATACCACTTCACAAATTCAAACTCAAAGATTTTCTGCCTCAAAATGCGTATGATCTTTATATATATATATATATATATATATATCATCCAACAAAGACATAACAATACACACATAAATTATTTCCAAGTTCAAATTCTAAAAAACTTGATCACTTCCTTCCAGCCAAAAACAAAAACAAAAACTTCTAAAAACCTAACTATATCATTCTAACCCTTTCTCTATCTATCTTAATCTAATTTATAGTAGTCTTTAAAGAACAGAGGAGGTCTCCCACAAAACTTGACCTCCTCTGAAGTAGTTATAGAAACCAATAGAGTATTTAGGGGATAGATGTCCCGAAGTCATTGCAAGATTATGAAAAGCATATAAAATGAAAAAAAAAGCATTAGCATCATGCTATGCCTCTTCTTCATCATCATCCTCTCCTCCACTTTTCTGGGCATCATGGGCAGTTGCAAGCTCCTGAATTATAGACTGGCTCAGATGTTTCATGGCATTGATCTCTTATTTTGTGGCTTCCTTGTCCCACCTGTGTTACACCATTTTCTCGGTATGCTTAGGTAACTGATCGTTACCAATCAACATCATGGACTCTATTCGAGCGATTTGTGTTATATCTCTGAGAGTAAATTTTCCCTTGGCCTTAACTGAAGAAGTCGAGGAAATACAACCTTAGAGATCCCAAGAACACCTACATGCAAATACCTATCACAAGAGAAGAATGGAGGCACATAAAGCAAAAATGCATAAATGCTCTGAAGAAGAAAATTATCATTCAGAAAGGGAATCAATTTAATGAACAAGTACAATACAATCCTTATAAAAGGATAATAGAAACCCTAAAGGTATGCAACCCTAAAGAAACCCTAAAGGGATAATGTGTAAACAATTTAAAAAATAGAGTGTTCGATCCAATTGAATTATGGACTACTCAACATCGGGGTTGGTTTGGAAATCCCAATAAAATTTTTGATAATAAAATTTATAAGATTATCTCGAACGAGATTAATATCAATCTGATTGAAAATGAAAAAAAATCTAAATCAATTCCTAATATTGAATCCTTGATCGATGAGCAAACAATATCACCATTAGGTTTGAATGAGAAACCGATAATTGAATCGATTATTGATGTATTCGATAATGGAAAAGATTACATGAAATTATTGAATAATACGGGTCTTTCAGCAATATTTGATGATTGAGACAATTGGTTGAATCCTTTAAAACTCTCTAATCAAAATTCATTGAGAGCTTCTTTTTACAAAGAAAATACATTTGAATTTTTATTATAATAATTAGAATAATTACTAAATACCTACAATATTTATTAAATGCCTAAGTTTAGCTTAAGCATAGAGTTTAATAGACTAATAATTAAATAAATAATTATTAGCTAATATAAGATAACTCTAACACCCCCCCTTAAGATGAATTTAGGGAGTAGCTAAAAAACTAAATGCATGAAGCAAAAAATGCAACTACATGATGAAGGCAAATTTGGGTCTCGGCAACAAGGCCTGATGAGGTACCCAATCACAACCAAATATCTATGAAATGGAGAAATAGAGAAAACCACGTGGGAAAAAAACTCTACTCCAAAAAGAGATGGAAAAGAAAGAAGAACACCACTGAAGCAGGAAATAGCTGCAAACACTGTCAAAGAGTAACTGCTGATCTGAAGAACCTCCACTGAAATAGAACATGACCAGGTAGAGAAGACTGTAATCTGCATGAGTGCCCTCAAATGACACTACTCAAATCAGATGGCAAACAAAGACAAACAACTGAATTCAAAGATACAGATGGCATGAGACACCAAAGCCTAAAGAGCTGATCAATCGAACCAAGGAAGCATTAGAACCAACAGGACAAACCTCCCCATAATGTTGAAAAGGGAGAGGGACAAGTACACTGAAAAGAACGGCCAACAAGAACTACATGATGAGGAACCAGGAATATCGAAGGTGCAGAGAAAATGCATGGTGTCATGGAAGGAACACTCACTTGACACACATCATGAGGCGAATGTCGTGGAAGGAACACTCACTGGACAACGGTAGATGGCAAACAAGGCAAACATCAACCCCTCCATGGCACTTTATAAGTAGTGCATGTACAGTAAGGCACAAGAGGTGCAAGATTCCATGTAAACAATATATGATGGCACTTTATCTCAGTGCATTTGCATAAATACAAGCTACAATGATAAAAAGACTGGAAATAGAAATGAGAACCAAAATAGAGACATCCTACTCAGAGAAGAGATCCCAGGATCTGAAACAACCAAGATATCCAAGAGTGCTGAAAAGAAAAAAATTGAATGAAATATGCATGGAGAAGAATCTAGAAATAAAACTCATATGGCTGGAAAGTGCACAGAACAAGCTTTCCAACGATATAAAGTTTTCAAAAATGAAGTTCGGATGCTCATTCTATGGCTCTCGGAGTGCAAAAAAGAGACCCCACTTTGACTGGAAAAAAACATAGTCAAAAAGAAAAATTGGAAAAAATTACCAACATGATGAGGTCCGACTTGGAACCAGCTTTCCGATGCCTATTCGTTTTTGAAAAAATGACTTTGTTTGCCCAAGTTATGGCCAAAAGAAAAAAACCCCTCTTTTTGGGCATAAAAAAGGTAAAAAATAAATAAATAAATAAAATAACTTCTTTTTTTTTTTTTTTGACGAAAATTTTCTGACGCATTTGCAGGTACATCTGTACGGATTTTTGTGCCTCGTAAAGCATGCCAATGAAAAAATCATGGCCCAGATGCACTTGTCACCAAAATAGGTCAAATTTGTTGGGGAAAAATGGTGTCTCAACCTTGCATTTATGCGAGGTTACTATTTATAGTAAGTTTTCATTTGAGAACGAAATGGTGTGAAACTCTCCCTAAAGCTTCTGGTTGGTTAGATAAGCATTCTGGTAAAGTTGCGTCGCAAGGTCATAGCTAGTTTTGAAGATATTAATGTTTTCATCTTGGAGGGGTGCAATAAAATATTTAAACTTAATTTTGGGGACTTTAGAGGCTCCGGAACGACCTGAAAAGTGGTCGTAACCGGTGAAGCGGGTTACGAGGTGATAGAGCACTTCGCGAGCTTTCGGGCGCTTCCAACGGTTCGTCAATCGGACACCCGGTTCTCAAGTTATGGCCTCCGGAAGTTTGTACTCCTGAAATAGGAAAAATAATTTGTATCGGATACATAAATGAGTTGTAAAAGGGAGCAACACACGTTGATGTGTGCTTTAACATGTCATAGGGCGTCTAGAAGGGAGATAAGGTCGGCTACACCTTATTGGGTGGTTCTAGCCCATGGTTTTGTAATACCGTTTGACGGTTTCTTGTATTGTATCTCCTATTTATGAGGTGTGTGAGATAGAAGTTGTGTGTAAGAGTCTTATGGCTATTGAGTTGCCTCTGAATCTCTGATTAGTGGTACTCCTGTGAAGAGCTTGCTCTGCAAGTATGTTGTAATCTGTTTTTGATTGCTGAATAAAATATTGAGCTGCTTTTGGAGGGTGGGGTTTTTCTCCCGAAAGGGTTTTCCCCACGTAAATCATTGTGTTGTGGTATGATTGCTATTATATCTATTTCTATTTTCTGTAACTGTTGTAATGATCTGAAAAAGTTTTGCACTACCCTCCTCTCAAGGTTAGTGTAGGAAGTTGTTTCCGCTACTTAACTTCCTTACAAGTGGTATCAGAGCCTGATCACCTTTGGTTTCAATTGTGGGCAGTTGGGTTTTTTGAACTAATCCAGATTTGAGTGGGAGCTTGTGCAGAAGACACTTTTTGATCTTGTTGCAGGAATATTCAGATGGCAAGTTCGTCAGGGAGAATAGAGGTGGAGAAATTTAATGGAAGTAATTTTGAGATGTGGAAGCTGAAGATGGAAGATCTGCTAATAGATCGAGATCTTTGGGATGCTGTTGATGCGAATATCCAAAGGCCCTCAGATCCTACTGCGGCAGCTCAGTATGATGTTATGGACCGAAAAGCCAAGGGTCTAATCAGACTGTGCCTGGCAGACTCTGTTCTAATCAATGTCCATGAAGAAAACTCTGCAAAGAAGCTATGGACTAAGCTTGGTGAGATGTATCAAGTGAAATCTTTATTAAATCAAATTTTCTTAAGAAAGAAATTGTATTCCTTGAAGATGGAAGAGGGTGGACGAATTGCAGACCACCTGGAAGAATTCAATATGTTGGTGGCTCAATTAGTATCCGTCGGTGTTAAGATGGACGAGGAGGAGAAATGTCAGATCTTGCTTTGTTCTTTGCCTGATTCGTGGGATTCTCTTGTTATGGCTATCGGTAGTACTTCTGTTGTTTTGAAATCTGAAGACGTGGTGGGTGCCCTACTCGGTGAAGAGATGCGAAGGAAGGTATCCATCAGTTCAAAGGAAGCCCTAACCGTTCGTGGAAGACCTAAGGAGAAAGGCAAGAAGAATGAGAAGCGCGACAAGTCCAAATCCAAAGGGAGATCGAAAACTCCTGGAAAGTCCAAAGTCATTTGTTGGAACTGCGGTAAACCGGGTCACATCCGTAAGGACTGCAAAGAAGAAAAGAAGAAGAAGAAAAAGAAAAAGTTCGATTCTGATTCTGACTCCGACAAGGAAGATGGCGATGCCTTTATTGCGGCTTTGGCGACTCATGCAGGTAATGATGCCTGGCTAATTGACTCAGGTGCATCTTTTCATATGACTTCCAATAGAGATTGGTTTTCTGAATATGAAGGATTTAATGGAGGTAAGGTGTACTTGGGTGATGATTCACATCTAGACATTGTTGGTCGAGGTAAAGTTAGAATCAGGTTTTCTGATGGTAGAATAAAAAGGATTAATGGTGTGTTGCATATCCCTGGATTAAAATGAAACCTGTTATCTATGAGCAAACTGATAGATGTGGGTGTGCAGGTAGTCTTTTCTGAAGCAGGATGTAAGATGATTAAGGGTGCTATGGTAGTTGCTAGAGGTGTCAGGTTTGGCACTTTGTATAAGCTTGAAGCATACACTGTTGAGTGTAATAGCACTTCTGTAAAAAGTAAATCTGCGGATACTTCACTGGAAGATTTGAAGGTTTCACCTTCAGCAGATGGAAATGGTTTTTGGGTACCTAAGGGTGCTCTTTCGTCTGAAAAAAAGTTACCTGCAGAGAAGACTATGTTATGGCACCAGAGACTTGGCCACATTGGAGAAAAGGGTCTAAGGACCTTGAAAAATAAAAACCTTGTTGAAGGTTTGAATGACTATAATCTTGACTTTGTTTCTGTGAGCATTGCATTTATGGAAAACAAAACCGCATTCAGTTTTACTCGAGTTCTCATAAAACTTGTGGTGTTTTGGATCTTATCCATTCTGATATGTTTGGTCCAGTAGATGTCTCTTCGATTGGAAAATCCATATATTATGTTTCATTTATTGATGATTTTAGTAGAAGGACATGGGTTTATTTTCTAAAGAGTAAATCTGAAGTTTTTAGTCGTTTTAAAGAATTTAAAGCAATGGTTGAGTTGCAGATTGGAAAGAAAATAAAATGTTTAAGAACTGATAATGGCGGTGAGTTTTGCTCTAATGATTTTGATAGATTCTGTAAAGACTGTGGAATTAACAGGCAGAAGACAACTCCGTATTCTCCACAGCAGAATGGAGTTGCAGAAAGAATGAACAGGACACTGATGGAGAAGGCTAGGAGTATGTTGAGTGGTGCTGGTCTCGAACAAAAGTTTTGGGCTGAAGCTGTTGCCACTGCTTGCTACCTGATTAACAGGTCTCCTACATCAGCTCTTGTTGATAAAACGCCTATGGAAGCATGGTCAGGTCACAAGCCTTCATTGAGACATCTTAGAGTTTTTGGTTGCGAGGCATATGCACATGTGCCAAAGGAGAAGCGAACAAAGTTGGAGAACAAGGCTGTGAAATGTATCTTCATCGGGTATAGTTATGGTATGAAAGGATACAAGCTTTGGGACCCTGTTGCACAAAAGGTAATTCACAGTAGAAGTGTTATTTTTAGAGAAATTAAGTCTCCTTCTATTACATTGCAGCCAGAACAGACTAAAAAAGAAGATGTGATTCAACTTCCTTCTACACCTGAAAGAGTTGAATCGAGACCCCTAGATAGGCAAGAATTTGAGGAGAGCTCGTCTAGCTCTGAATCTTCAGAAGAGGAGGAAGAACCTCCAACTCAGCTTGTTCGAAGGTCTACAAGACATAGACAACCACCTGAAAGGTATTCACCTGATGATTGGAGATGTATTTTTGCTCTGAATACTAGTGTGGATGAACCGAAATCTGTAGAAGAGGCATTAGGTATGAATGATGCAGAATCCTGGAAGATTTCTATGGAGGAAGAAATGGCAGCTTTGAAAAAGAATGATACATGGGATCTTGTACCATTGCCTGAAGGACGAAAACCTGTTGGTTGTAAATGGGTGTTCAAGAAAAAGATTGGTTCAGATGGAAGCATTGAGAAGTATAAAGCAAGGTTGGTTGCAAAAGGCTACTCTCAGGTTGAGGGTGTTGATTACGGTGAGATATTTTCTCCTGTTGCAAAAATGACGTCCATTAGATTTTTGCTTTCTATTGCTACTGCTTATGATTTAGAGGTTAAGCAAATGGATGTGAAAACTGCTTTCCTTCATGGTGATTTGGAGGAAGATATTTATATGACACAGCCAGAGCACTATGTGGTGAAAGGCAAAAGTAATTTGGTCTGTAAATTGAAGAAATCTTTGTATGGCCTCAAACAAAGTCCTAGGATGTGGTACCAGAAATTTGATACATATGTGTTGAGTTTGGGATTTGAACATTCTAAATCAGATCACTGTGTTTATTATAAATCTGATGGTGATCATTTCTTATTCATTGCATTGTATGTTGATGATATGTTATTCATTGGTAAAGGGAAAGGTATGATTTCAGAACTGAAGTCTCAGCTCGCTGCTAAATTTGAAATGAAAGATCTTGGTGCAGCAAAGCACATTCTTGGGATGGAAATTAGAAGAGATAGGGTAAACAGAAAGCTATGGCTAGGCCAGAGTAAGTATGTGAATTCAGTGTTACAGAGGTTCAACATGCAGAATTGTAGACCATTGAGTGTTCCTTTTACAGTTGGAACGAAACTATCTATTTCAGATTGTCCTACATCCCCATTGGAGACGGAAGACATGAGCAGAGTGCCTTACCAGAGTGCGGTTGGAAGCTTGATGTATGCTATGGTCTGTACTAGACCAGACATTGCCCAAGCAGTGGGAGTACTTTCTAGATATATGTCTAATCCTGGTAGAGTTCATTGGGATGCAGTCAAAAGAGTCTTCAGATATTTGAAGGGTACTTTAGAGTATTCTTTGTGTTATCATGGTAATTCAGTTGGAGACATGACTTCCCTTGATATCCATGGTTATGTGAATTCAGATTGGGCAGGTGATATTGATAGCAGAAGATCCACCAGTGCTTATGTATTTATTTTGTTTGGTGGTGCAATTAGTTGGATGAGTAAGCGACAGGCTGTGGTTGCTTTATCCACTACTGAAGCAGAGTATATGGCAGCTACTCATGCTTGTAAAGAGACCATTTGGCTTAAGAGACTGTGTTCGGATATTGGAATAAAACAAGGTACAGTGACAGTTTACTGTGACAGTCAGAGTGCAATTAGCCTAGCTAAGAACCTGACATTTCATGCCCGGACCAAACATATTGATGTTCAGTATCATTTTGTTAGAGATATGGTCGAAGATGGTAGGGTGAAGCTGGTTAAGGTGGAAACTTTGATGAATGTTGCAGATGCTTTAACTAAGGCTGTGAGCACAGAGAAGTTCAGATGGTGTTCAGAGTCTATGGGCCTTATGGCCCCTAGCAATTGATTCATTGTGTTGACATTCCCTTCCGCTCCTGCAAGGTGTTCGACAAGTGGGAGATTTGTTGGGAAAAATGGTGTCTCAACCTTGCATTTATGCGAGGTTACTATTTATAGTAAGTTTTCATTTGAGCACGAAATGGTGTGAAACTCTCCCTAAAGCTTCTGGTTGGTTAGATAAGCATTCCGGTAAAGTTGCGTCGCAAGGTCACAGCTAGTTTTGAAGATATTAATGTTTTCGTCTTGGAGGGGTGCAATAAAATATTTAAACTTAATTTTGGGGACTTTAGAGGCTCCAAAACGCCCTAAAAAGTGTCCGTAACCGGTGAAGCAGGTTACGAGGTGATAGAGCACTTCGCGAGCTTTCGGGCGCCTCAAACGGTTCGTCAATCGGACACCCGGTTCTCAAGTTATGGCCTCCGGAAGTTTGTACTCCTGAAATAAGAAAAATAATTTGTATCGGATACATAAATGAGCTGTAAAAGGGAGCAACACGTGTTGATGTGTGCTTTAACATGTCATAGGGCGTCTAGAAGGGAGATAAGGTTGGCTACACCTTATTGGGTGGTTCTAGCCCATGGTTTTGTAATACCGTTTGACGGTTTCTTGTATTGTATCTCCTATTTATGAGTTGTGTGAGATAGAGGTTGTGTGTAAGAGTCTTATGGCTATTGAGTTGCCTCTGAATCTCTGATTAGTGGTACTCCTGTGAAGAGCTTGCTCTGCAAGTATGTTGTAATCTATTTTTGATTGCTGAATAAAATATTGAGTTGCTTTTGGAGGGTGGGGTTTTTCTCCCGAAAGGGTTTTCCCCACGTAAATCATTATGTTGTGGTATGATTGCTATTATATCTATTTCTATTTTCTGTAACTGTTGTAATGATCTGAAAAAGTTTTGCATTACCCTCCTCTCAAGGTTAGTGTAGGAAGTTGTTTCCGCTACTTAACTTCCTTACAAAATTATATATCAAAATCAATGGAAATGCCCTTCGGAAGCCAACGGTGAGGTTTTTTTTGGCCCAAACTGCTTTGAATTTTTTTTGAATGTTTTTTTTGATGAATTTCTCAAAATTTGTGCCAAAAAAAAGACAAAACCAAAGAAAAAATTTCAGAACCCAAATTTGTCAAAAATTGACAAATTTTATATGGAAATGGGGGTTTTGTTTTGTTTTTTTATCATTTTGGGCTCAAACGGACCATTGGGTTCTCCCGTAGTCATTCTGATCACATAGCCCTTGTTTGGATCTTGTGATAGCTCCATCTGCTATGTTGGATGTTCCTCCTCTAGCATGTTTCCTGCCTTCCCGAAATATTGATCAGCAAGATCGGGGGGTAGATGACGTGCTGGATTAGTTTCATTAGCATAGCAGACTCTCTCCTCCTCTCTTGATCTCTTTTGTTACTTCTTCTATGTGTTATTCTCATTCTTCTATTTGTTGTCCTTAGTGTTGTCTACTTGAGGACGATGCAAAGCATTGAGATCTCTTTTGGTCTCTCTCATGTTGACTCAAAAGACACATGTGTTCCCTTCTAGGTGACCTTCCTTGATTGGGGAATGAAGAACAATTATGCATACATACATATGATATACATGAATTATCATATAGCATACTGACCCCAAGGAAAGCGAAGTCACCTTGTGCTTTGTATTTTGTGTCTATTATCCTTGGGCGTATCTCACACTTGGGGGCTAAATCCTCGTGATAATGTGCTCCTTTCCCTTCTCATGTCTTATATGTATCACTACCTTAAAGCAATCACCCCTGGTGAGGCGTGTGCGATCGCTTTAACGTAGGGGGGCATACACCCCATTCATATCTTTTCATGATACTTGAAAATTTCTTGGCAAATTTAGCTTTGCCTTGAAAATTTTTGGTATCTTTCTTGCATGACTCATAGTGAGGGAACCTTACTACTGATAGTCATGGTTCTCCCTTGTGATCTTCCCTTTTACTTTGTCAATCGAATCCGTAAGATCCTTAGTCCACTGGGGGCTTGGTGTATCTTGCCTCCTTAACGTGGTGAAAGTTTTTCAATGTTGTTTCCTTGTACTTTACCGTAAGTATGGGCGTACGCTTATACTCCCACTAAAGTGGGGGTTAAATGTAGCATCCTAAAATTGTGACACTTGCAATTTTGACTACATTTGGGTCTTCACGATGGCGGCACAATGTTGAACCTGAATGGAGACCCCGAAACCTGCTTGTGACATCAAAAACTGCATTTTTCTGCACCTTGGCCTGATCCCTCCTTACACCCTGCTGTCCCGGGAGGTGGGACCATGGCGCCCAGTGCCCTGGTCCTTCAGGACTAGGGCGCCCAGCGCCCTGGTCCCCTAGGACCATGGCGCCCAGCGCCCTGGTCCCTGGCCCTATTTTGGGCCCGATCTCTTGTTGGGCATCGGGTCTTTAAGTTTGCAAATTGGAAAATAATGTTTCTAGGTCGGCCTAAGGTCGGAAAAATCAGTCTCTCAACCCTAATTGACAAGTATATAAACTACTTTTCCTCTCCTAGAAAGGGGGAGAGGAAGACATATGTGTGCAAGAGCCGGAAGCGATATTCAAACATTCAAACATGCAAGCATTCAAGCATTCCTTCAAGCAACTGAGCATTCTAAGTCTCCATTCAAGGCTAAGTGTTGCATTCAAGACAAGGATTCAACCATTGAAGAGGAGATCACCTATAACATACAAAATACAACATTCATTACACCTTCGCATGTAAGAATACAAACATTCTTACAATAAGGTATCAGTACTTGTTTACATTACAAACATTTACATTTACAGCATTCTCATTTCTTGGTTAATTCCAAAACCGGGGTTTGCCTTTCCCTAACCCCCAATCGTCCTCTCTTTTCTATGTGTAGGTTGTAGGTACGCGGCTGTAATTGAAGATTTGGAATCCTTGTGCACAGACAAACAGATCCACCTTCGTTTCACGGATTTTTCGGATGACCGTGTGCACTCCGGGCGCCATCATCCTATCAACTTTCGCTCAAATTTGCAGAACAGCATTGTCTCAACATTTTACTGCTAATTCCAGGTCCGTAGCTTCATCCTGTGTCCCCATCTCTATTTATAAGTGAATCTTTCTTACTTTACATGCATTCCTAGTTCAATCATTCTATCTACATTCTTTACAAAAGAGGGTATCCTTGCTATCTCAACCCTTGAAACTCATTTAGAATCCAGTCTTGCCTTGTGTGAGATTGGATCTTGTGGGTTTCAACCCCTCTTTTGAATGTAAAGTCTCTCCTAAGTGAAAACCGTCAACCCTAGTGACCTCCCTTCTCTCTCCTTGGAGTGGGGGGGGGGAAAAACTTAGGGTTCGATTTTCCACTTTACAAGTGATAAAAGCTCATTTAGTGCATTAATTTTGATCGTCAACTCAAATGTGCCAACCGTTGGGATTTGATATCACACGCGTGTATTGAATGCATGGTGGCAGTTTTGGAGTAACCACCAATTCCCAAAAATTATTACTTGCCTTCAAAAATTGGCCAGTTGAAGTCACCTGAGATATGGTTCAATCTTCATCCTACTTGGCAATAAATGCACCACCACGTCATTTAGACCATGGGACTCACCCGATTTGAACATGCATGAACAATTTGAACTGACTTCATGAGGGTTCAAGTAGTTCAAAATGTACGCTGTGCCCAGGATGTTTTACTTTGAAAAGATCAACTTTGTTAACTGTTGCTAGCCTTTTGAACTTTACCAAACATGTTGAACATCACTGAAATGTTTGAACTAGGTTCAAATGGTTCACGGTCTAGAGAAAGAGGATATAAAACATCATACGCGACCATGAAATAGAACTGCTGCAAAACACTTGAGTGAACGTTAGCATGAAAACTTTTTAGACAACTTAGAACCTACGGTACCTAAATGAACATTATGCACACTTTTCAAAATGGTTCAAGGGGTTCATGAGGTTCAAACAGACCTTTGAAACTTAACGCTACAGATTAAGAGACAATTTACAAGTGAATTAAGGATTGAACCAAGGAATTTCTAAAAGTATAAAGACTCAAATAAAATTTTACTAAGGCAGCTTCCTCTTGTTATGAGAGATGAATGACAGGATAACATTGGCTCTGACTGGGGATTGTATTTTGTGAAAAATGCAAAGAACTCTAAATCTCTGGTTCCGCACAACAAAAATAGAAAGGGGACAAAAAGAACGCATACCCAAAAGACACGAAACAAACAACTAACCTATTATGTACAGGAACTCTTGATCATATATTTCAAAGTTTATAGAGCTTGAGGTCCTGCCCATTATAGGTATAGGGCATAACCATTCCATTAGAATAATTAAGTCTGAATTCATTTGGTCCCACTACTTCATGGATCTTGAACGGACCTTTCCACAATGAATCAAATTTTCCATGGGCGCCCTTTGGTTCTCTTCTCTTGTCCCACAACAGTACTTCATCTCCTTTCAGGAAACCTCTTGGTCGAGCTCTCATATCAAATATTTTCTTCACCCTATTCTGATGCTCAGTAATTCTATCCACTAACATCTCTCTTTCCTCTTCCAACTTCATCAAATACATGACTCTCTTCTCCAAATAATTTTGGAAGAAGGAGTCCTTAATTATTGTTTGAAGTCTCACCGCTACCAATTCCAGAGGTAAAGAAACCTTCACACCAATCCCATACACCAGTTCATAAGGTGCCATTCCAATTTCTCTTTTAGGAGTAATTCTATCCACCCATAAGGCTTCATATACCCTTTTATGACAGTTCTAGGCATTATCATCAACAAACTTCTTCATGATGGCTACTAGGTTCTTGTTGCTTGATTCTGCTAACCCATTACCTTGCAGAAAGTAATCGGAGGAATGTGAAAGAGAAATTTGATGTTCATAACAAAACATAGTCAGTTCTTCTGAAGAGAAATATGATGAATTGTCCATGACAATCTTCTGAGGGACCCCAAAACAGACTAAAATGTAATCTTTGAGAAAATTACATACTACTTCTGAGTTCGCATTCTTAGTGGGGACAACCTCCACCCAGTTAGTAAAATAGTTCGTTGTTGTCAGAATATACATATGACCAGCACTGGAAAGAGGATTCATTGGACCAATGAAATCAATACCCCATTGTTTGAAGGGTTCATCCACTATCATGAGCCTTAAAGGTAGAGCAGCTAAATGTGGTTTTCTAGAAAAGAGTTGACATTTTTCACATCCCTTAACATAAGTATATGCATCACGAAACATACCAGGCCAATAAAAGCAATTTCTTAAAATCTTAAAAGCGGTTACTGAGGATGAGAAATGTCCACCGCAGGCTTCATCATGATAAACTTCCAGAAGCTTTTGCTATTGAGGCTTATTTACACACCTCAAATAGGTACCATCCAAACTTTTTTTGTACAAAATGTCTTGTCAAATAGCATACTTAGCTTCTTTCAATTTGAGATTCCTTTTCTCTTTAGTTGAAAAATGACTCAGGCAACTGCCATAGGTCAAATAATAAGGTACATCAGAAAACCATGTACCTTGCAACCCAATGAATAGAGTTAATGGCAACTCTTTTTCTGTCTCCATCTTATTTTTTGCTATTAATTTGCTAAGCCTTGTCCTTTAACCGTCTTTGTAGGATGAATATCCAAATCATATTCCTGAATTTTGGTTACCCATGTCACTCTTTTATTGAGTCCAACTTCCTGCTGAGTCAAAATACTTTTTACTGCAGAATCTGGAACAAACACCATAGAGTGGGAATGTAGAACATAATACCTGAATTGTTTAACTGCTTTAACCATAGCAAAGGCTTGTTTCTCTGAGAGTGGATACTTAAGTTCATGTTTCTTAAGAGGGGCACTCATGAATTCTATAGGTGCTTCAGTCTCAGATTCATCTACCTATAACAATATTCCTGACATTGTATGTTCTGAGGCATAATAGTATATGACAAAATTCTTTTTAAAATCTGAGTTGATGAGGGTTGGCGCACTGGCAACTAAGTTCTTGATCTTTTCAAAGGCTTCTTTGGCCTCATCAGTCCATTTAAAATGATACTTCTCACTCAACAAGCTAATGATGTGCTTAGTAGTTTCTGAAAATTCGGGTACAAACCTTCTCAAGAAGTTTACCTGGCCAAAAAATGACCTTACTCCAGTCTAGTTTGAAGGCAAGTTGAGGTGTTGGATTGCAATGACTCTTTCTGGATCAATCCTGACACCTTCTTTCGAAATGATGTGCCCCAATAATTTGCCCTCAGTTACACAGAAAACTGACTTTTTTGGATTCAAGGAGATACCATGTTCTCGATAATATTGTAGAACTACCCTCAGATCTTTGAGATGATTTTTCCTATCTTTAGAAAACATGATCAAGTCATCTAGGTAAACAACAATAATTCTTTCATGGAAATCCTTAAAAGAAGAATCCATGGCCCTTTGAAAAGTTGCTCCAGTATTAATCAAGCCAAAAGGTATACGATTATATGCAAATGTTCCCCAAGAAGTGATGAATGTTTTCTTGTGTTATTCATTTTCTACAGCACCAATTTGATTGTAGCCATAAAAACCATCTAACTGATCTAGCTATTGTCTACAAAATATGGTCCATATTGGGTAAAGCATAGTTATCCTTAAGACTTGCCTGGTTTAGATTGCGAAAATCTACACAAATCCAAATTTTCCCATTTTTCTTCCTCACGGGTACTATGTTGGTCACCCAAGTAGAGTGATGAATTGGATATATAATTCTGGCATTTAGCATTTTATCTACCTCCTTGAAAATTGCATCTGCCACCATGGGATTGAAATTTCTTAGTTTTTGTCTAAAAGGAGAAACACTAGGCTTCAATGGAATTTGATGTTGAAACTAACTGTAGCATTGTAAATTGTATGCACTTGCTAGGGTGGTACAATTTCACACCTAGTTTAGCACCCGCCTTGGCGCATTTTTCATTTTGCATTGCATTTTCCCTTTAGCACTTAATTAATTAAATTAATTAGGTCTAAGGTTCTATTTCATCATAGTCCACATCATAAAGTTGGGCCCTTTCATTAAAGTGTGCCCTTTTTATTTTATTCCTCCAATACATCATTTAATCAAAAACCCTGATTAGGTCCTATTTTGAACTTGGGGGCCTGATTTCAAGGGTCAAAACATCTCGAAATCAGCTGTAACTTCGGGATTCTCTCTAAAATCATCATATCCGACGGCCTTGAAAATTTAGTGAAAAGTTGTCGGGACCATGGCGCCCGGAGTGCACATGGTCCCGGACATTTTTCTCGAAATTTTAGGAGCATGATCCAATCATAAAATAAAGCTTAACCCCAAGAAATTGGCGGGAGATTCAATCTCTAGGTCGGCCAAAAGTTGAAATTAAGACCTAGGGTTTCATATATAAGAGCTCTCTTTCTTCATTTGAAAGGATCCGATTTTGGTTTCAAAAGGGCCTTCTATGTAGCGAAAGAGAAGATCTTTGAAGACTTCAACAACATTCAACATCCATCCATCAAGCATCTATCAATTTCATTCATCCATTTAGGGCTTTGAAGGCATTAAAGAATAATAAGGGATCACCGACTGAAGATTGGCTTGTACCCCTCCCTTGGGGTTGGATATGATTTCATGTTGTTTTCATGTCTTTGCATAAGCTTCATCATATCATTCGTATTCATGCTTTAGATCACTTTGCATATTTATTTGGAGCACTTACATTATCATGTACAAGCAATTAGGGTTTACTTTCTAGGTTGCTCTAGTTTGCTTACTTGCATTTTAGGATCTTGCACACACACAAGGTCTGCACACACACTACTTTTACAATACAACTTGGCTATTCGTGGAGCTGGAAATCACCAAAACGAGGGTTTGACTAAGGCAAAACCCTATATAGCCGCCCACCATACCTCTTCAGATATAAGTGCAGGTTTCAGGATTCGGACGACGCCGCAAGTTGCAGATCCGACGGAAGCAGACGGAGACTGAACTTCACACCAAATTGCAGAGCAAAAGACCAGGACAGGGGCGTGGGGCGCCTTGGTCCTACCAGGACAGGGGCGCTGGGCGCCCTGGTCCTTCTGTCAGACAGCAGTTTCAGCATTTTTCTAACAGCTTTTCACGTTGCAAAACAACAGTTTCAGGTGCAAAATCAGGACAGTGGCGCCCGCGCCCCCATCCTGAACATTTCCACTCAGATTTTAACCCCAGGTACACATCTGCATTCTCCTTTTATCCTTGTGTTTATAGCTTTTCATCACTTAATCTCAATCTTGCAATCTTGTTACTAGTTCATACTTGCACTCTAGGGCTAGTAGTTGAACTTGCATCATTTTATCTATCATTTACAACAAAGGAATAGAAATCCTAATAGGTAGCCCGTGGCTCTCTCTTCTACAAAAAGAAGTAGCCAATTGTGTGATACCTCTAGGCTCTTTCGTATTCCACAAGTGTGTGATTGAAAGTGAGATTAGGGCATGTTTGCTTAGTGTCACTTTTTCCCCTACACATTTTGGTGAACCCGACGTGAATTCCAATCTTCTCTAATTCTGATTTATGTTTTCAAATTTGATTTTTTATGCTATTTCAAATTCAAATTTGTATTTACAAGTTTTAATTTCTTGCAAGATTCAAAATTTTAGAAGAAATTTTGCTAAAACCCTAATTTTTTCAATTCAAAGTTGAACTTGTGGATAGCTTAATTGGGATCAATAATTTCAAATCTGATTTAGGAACTCATTTGAATCATAAATTTCATTTTCTAAATCTACATTCTAAGTGCTTGCATTGGTTAAAATTAAACATTTCCTTCTATTTTGCATGTGTTATCATTTGAAAGAGGAAAATTGTTGTCATGATGCATTCATTTCATAGATGTGATAATGGGTTAGCTTCCCTTGTTTCAATTTTTCCTTCTCCTAAAGAACCTCCCCCCATCTATAACAACATTTTAGTGCCTAAAAGAGTTTCTTCCAATCCCTTTGAGACTCTCCCATGCTCTAAGGATGAAGACTTTAAGAGTGATCTTGACAATTCTCCTAAAATGTGCCCTCCCTATTTAGCTATCCTAGAGGAAGAGAATGATATCATAAACACCTTTCTTAATGTTACTTCACCTTCCCTACATGATGCCTCTCTAAGTGAAAAGGCATTGATGAACATTGACTTATTTTCTCCTAAAGTTGGTCCTTCCAATGGGGGCATGTTAGTGCAACAAGAGGTTATGAACACTTCTTTCAAAGATCTCCTTCCTCAGCATGAATCTTTGGAGAAATATGTTCATGTTCCTCCTAAAAAACACTCCCTTCATGAGAATCCTTTTGTGGAAGAAGATGACATTATCCCTACATTTCCTAGTGATGGCATTTCCTTTTCCAACAAAATTCCCACTAGAGATGATGAATTAATGATAAATGCTTACCCTTCTCCTAAAGTTTGTCTTACCCATAAGCATCCCTTAGAGAAAGAAGATGAAATAATAAGCAATTTCCTTAACTCTCTCTCCCCTAAAGAACATATTGAACATATTTTGAGGAAAGAGGATGAGTTTAACACATCTATTGATCCTCTCCCTCCTAAGGATGAGGAATTAATAAACAATGTTATCTCCTCTCCCAAAATTGACAATACTTCAAACATTCCTTTCAACAACCTCACTATTTGGGATGAACCATTAGAAGAAGGTATAGATTATTCTCTACCCCTAGCCAAAGGGGATGAAATCAAGATTTAAAACTCCCTTGATAGTTTCTCACCTTCCTTGAATCTCAATTATTCTCCCTCTAAAAATAAAGCATCTCCCTCTCCTCAACTTGGTTCTACTCATAAGGATACCCTAGTTCAAAGCAAGATGGTTAACATCTCTTTCAAAGATCTCCCTCTCAAAAGTGAGAAATTAGAGAGTAATGTTGATCCTTCTCCTAGAGAGTTTATTCCCCATGTAGATCCTTTTATGATAGAGGATGATATGACCTTTCCTAGTATTACTCTTCCTACTAGAACATCAATGCCTACCCCTTGTCTCTCTCCTAATATTTATTTAATACATGTGAATGAAACACCTAACAAACCTCTCTTCACTGTCCAAGGTGCTTGTCCTTCTCAAAATTCTCAACCTTTAAATAAGCCTATCTTAGTGGTTCATGGTGGTTATGCTAATGATTCTTTTTGCACTCCTAAGAAACCTATTATTACTGTGCAAGGAGGTTATTCTACTAAGAGCCCTTATGAGTATGCTAAGCAACTGACTAGAGAGAGTTATAACGCGGTTGCTCATACCTATAACACAAGAAACAATAGGCAACCTAATCCTCCTCCAGTTATCCCAACTTGACTTCCTCCTTCCCAACCTCTTCTTCCTCAAGCTCCTCGTATTTCACAAATTCTTAGTAAGGACTATGATCTTATAGAACAACTTAAAGCTACCCCTGCTAAGATATCCCTTTGGGATTTGATCCAAACTTCTTCCACTCATCATGGAATGTTACAAGATGCCTTGAAAGATTTGAATGTTCCTCCACCTAATACATCTAGTAATATAGTGTCTTTGGTTAACTCTGTGATGAATCCTAAAGCTCAAATTGTGTTTACTCAAGATGAGTTGCCTACTAGTGAAATTCAACATCAATATGATCCCTTGATGATTGTGGTTATCATAAATGACACTGCTATAAGACGAACACTGGTAGATAATGGTTCTCAACTTAATGTGTGTAGCATTAATCTATTGCATAAGATGAATGTGGATAAATCCCTTATTGAGCCTGACTCTCGTCCCATTCGAGGCTTTGATAATGTGGCTAAGTTTTCATTAGGTATTATCACCTTACCCATCACAGTGGGACCTGTTACTTTGCCTACTCCTATCCATGTTATGTCGGGAAATCTAACATACAACTTGTTATTAGGGAGACCTTGGATTCACAGTATGCAAGCTGTCCCCTCTACATTGCATAGACAAGTTAAATTTATTTATAATAATAAGACATATACCTTGATAGGTGATACTAATTTTCAAGCTTGTTTGCAAACATCTACTTCCAAAGGGAGTTCTTCTAAGCCTTCCTCTTCTAGTGATGACTCGTTAAACAAGATACCTATGGATGAATCATCACCCTCTGATAATCAAAATTCTTTGGAAGAGTCTGAAGTTCCTGAAGAAGATTCTTCTCAACTTGAGTCTACACATGAAAAGGCTTTTGATCCTGAGAAGGTTCTCGCAGAAGACGATTGGGGATCTCTTGATTTCAATCCCACCTTTGTAGGTGAGTATAGGGTTCCTCCTAGAGAGCTTAAAGTTAAAAAGAAGGAAGAAACTAGAGATCAATCAGTCTTACCTAAACCTATGAGCAATAATTTTGTGGCCGCTTCTCAAACTTCTTCTCCTCACACCTCTAATTCTGAAGAATTTGATTCTTTGTCTTATGAAAAACCACCTTTTCTTTCTGAAATGGCTAATCGTTATGGTCGTGGTTTTCATATTTTGGCTAAGAGTGGCTATAGTGGAAATGGTTGTGGCACAAATGAACAAGGAATTAAAGTTCCTTTAGAACATAACATGCATGAATATTCATGTGGACTTGGATATAATCTTTCTAAGCCCACCAAAGCATCTAAAAGACCATCTCTCAATGTGAATGCTATATTTAGTAGTGATGATGATCGCACTTCAACTAAATCATCTTCTACTTCTATCAACTCTCATTCCCCTCATAAGGAAATCTTGGCGATGAACAAATCTCTTTATGACTCCCCTCAAATTTCTAAATCCACTTATGAATCTTTATCTCCTATTCACCATAAAGTCCTTTCCTCTAGGGATAAGGCTCTAATAAATTACACTCATCCCTCTTCTAAGACTTCTTGTGACTTTTCTTCTTCAATTTTTATCACTTTATACATGTTTTTGATCTCACTTATAGTTGAGCATTTAGCATGTCATATTCAAATACCTCATTTAGTCTATCATGTCTTTAAATAACATTAATGGCTATTATGTTGCTCATCATTATGTGACATTGGTAGCTCATTTACTGGGGGTTCATTGTCATTCATGATGGTACAATTTCAAGTGCAATCATATTTTTGAAGCAACATAATAGCCTAATTTTTCTATGTTATCTCTTGTTCCTATGGGGTAATAATGTGGAAATATTGATCATCTTTTCTTTAGAATCCTCTTTTCCTAGATATGGGAGAAGATGTGTATTCTCTTTCTTACCTTACCCACTTCTTGTGAGGAGCATTTTACATACACTAATGTCTTGCTTGCATGAACTCATGTGAGTATGTAGTACATTTTGCTTATGTCTAAATCTCTCCCCAGAAGATTGTGTAAGTCCTTCTCATTGTCCTTATCCTTGGGAGCCAATGATCTTTCCTTATTTTTTTTCTAAGGATCTACTTTTTCCTATTTCGTGGATGGTGTGAACTTTATTACTTGATGTTATTCCTTGTATGCATTTGTTGTTGTTTGTTCAAGGATTCTCTCTTACAAGAGGTGTAAGTCCTTAACTACAACCTCTTTTGCACTTGGTCAAACACATCCATAATGAATTCACTCTCCCAATTGGGTTAAAAAGAGAATCATCCTTCATTAAGAATCACTTTCACCTCGCAAAAGAAGGAAGTATTGAATTCTTATTCTCTTCTTTGTCTTATTCTAGAAGAGGTTATATTTGTCTAAGACAATTCCTCTCAGGGATAGGTGTCTTTTGTACAAAGATCTCTTCTCCCCTAAGGATCTCCTTTACACATACTACAAGATATCCCTTTTCAACTATCTTAAAGAGTGCAAAACTCTCTTGCTTGGATCTATGACATTGTTGCATTTTTGGGGTATCTTCTTTTGTGATGAAGGTAGGTATCCTTGTTCTACTTTGCTTATGACATAAACATTACACTTTTTGAGCAATGGGTCATTCTCGGAACTAGAGCACAAACTCTTAGAGCGAGATGTCTCCATTTTTCTTTTATGCAAGGTGATTATTCTTGGAACCAGAGCACAGACTCTTAGAGCGAGATGTCACTCTTTTGTACTATACATATACAGTTTGTAGCGTACTCGGGCATAGACTCCTATGAGGTGCTTCTAACCTCCCTTACACAAAAATGCACGAGGTTGAGTGGAACTAGTGGCATAAGGCTAGACTTTCTCACTCTCCTCCCTTACATGGATCACCTAGACAGACCCTAGGGGCTAGTTTTCCATGTCCTTTTCCCGTGGATCACCTAGACAAGATCTAGGGGTGAGAAGTCCATGTTTTCTCTCTCACTATTCTTTTCATGGATCACCAATGTGTGTATTCATGCTTTTTTCCTTTCTTTTCTTCTCTTTGCATTTTGTTTCCATTTACATCCTTCATCTTGTGTTAGAGAACTCTTAAATCCTCACACTCTTTATTGTGTTGGAATTGAGATTTAGTCCTCTTTCTTACCAAATGATTCTCCATTAGTTTTTGATCTCATATCAAATCTTCTTGTGAGCATTTGTTATCAATATTCTTTAACAATTCGAAGTGGTAAACATGATACCCTATTTCAACTCACTAAAATTAGCAAGCCAAAACAGAGGGGGGCATATAGCTACCCTTGAATTTTCATCACCTTCCTTAGTAAGCATTAGGTGATTTTGTGATCTAACGTGTGTTTTGTAGGGTGCGGTTCCTAACTGAGTACTGCAGATACCGCTGGGGGCTTCGTTCGATGACTTATGGATATATCCTTTTTCAAATAATGTTTACTTTTCTGTACTTTAGCTTGCATATGCACGTAGTGTTCATATGACCGCTAAAGTGGGGGCTAAATGTAGCGTCGTAAATTGTACGCACTTGCTAGGGTGGTACAATTTCACACCTAGTTTAGCACCCGCCTTGGCGCATTTTTCATTTTGCATTGCATTTTCCCTTTAGCACTTAATTAATTAAATTAATTAGGTCTAAGGTTCTATTTCATCATAATCCATATCATAAAGTTGGGCCCTTTCATTAAAGTGTGCCCTTTTCATTTTATTTCTCCAATACATCAATTAATCAAAAACCCTGATTAGGTCCTATTTTGAACTTGGGGGCCTGATTTCAGGGGTCAAAACATCTTGAAATCAACTGTAACTTCGAGATTCTCTCTAAAATCATCATATCCGACGGCCTTGAAAATTTGGTGAAAAGTTGTCGGGACCATGGCGCCCGGAGTGCACATGGTCTCGGACATTTTTCTCGAAATTTTAGGAGCGTGATCCAATCATAAAATAAAGCTTAACCCCAAGAAATTGGCGGGAGATTCAATCTCTAGGTCGGCCAAAAGTTGAAATTAAGACCTAGGGTTTCATATATAAGAGCTCTCTTTCTTCATTTGAAAGGATCCAATTTTGGTTTCAAAAGGGCCTTCTATGTAGCGAAAGAGCAGATCTTTGAAGACTTCAACAACATTCAACATCCATCCATCAAGCATCTATCAATTTCATTCATCCATTTAGGGCTTTGAAGGCATTGAAGAATAATAAGGGATCACCGATTGAAGATTGGCTTGTACCCCTCCCTTGGGGTTGGGTATGATTTCATGTTGTTTTCATGTCTTTGCATAAGCTTCATCATATCATTCGTATTCATGCTTTAGATCACTTTGCATCTTGATTTGGAGCACTTACATTATCATGTACAAGCAATTAGGGTTTACTTTCTAGGTTGCTCTAGTTTGCTTACTTGCATTTTAGGATCTTGCACACACACAAGGTCTGCACACACACTACTTTTACAATACAACTTGGCTATTCGTGGAGGTGGAAATCACCAAAGCGGGGGTTTGACTAAGGCAAAACCCTATATAGCCGCCACCATACCTCTTCACATATAAGTGCAGGTTTCGGGATTCGGACGATGCTACAGGTTGCAGATCCGACAGAAGCAGACGGAGACTAAACTTCACACCAAATTGCAGAGCAAAAGACCAGGACAGGGGCGTGGGGCACCCTGGTCCTACCAGGACAGGGGCACTGGGCGCCCTGGTCCCTGGGACAGGGGCGCTGGGCGCCCTGGTCCTTCTGTCAGACAACAGTTTCAGCATTTTTCTGACAACTTTTCAGGTTGCAAAACAACAGTTTCAGGTGCAGAATCAAGACAGTGGCGCCCACGCCCCTGTCTCAAACATTTCCACTCAGATTTTAACCCCAGGTACACATCTGCATTCTCCTTTTATCCTTGTGTTTACAGCTTTTCATCACTTGATCTCAATCTTGCAATCTTGTTACTAGTTCATACTTGCACTCTAGGGCTAGTAGTTGAACTTGCATCATTTTATCTATCATTTGCAACAAAGGAATAGAAATCCTAATAGGTAGCCCGTGGCTCTCTCTTCTACAAAAAGAAGTAGCCAATTGTGTGATACCTCTAGGCTCTTTCGTATTCCACAAGTGTGTGATTGAAAGTGAGATTAGGGCATGTTTGCTTAGTGTCACTTTTTCCCCTACACACTAACCATTCCTAAATTCCTTCAAATCATCATAAGACCAAGCAAACACATCAATATATTCTTGCAGTAACTCATTGAGCATTCGTTCCTCCTCAAGAGAAAAACATTTGCCAATTGTTACCATTTTGGGGTTAGATTCATCACCCAGATTGATCTTTTCACAACCCACCTTACTATCATTATCAAGAACTTTCTTGCCAGTGAACACATCATTACGGGTGAAAAACCTCTCTAGAGTGACCAAACCTTTCAGGATTTTGTTTCCCTTAAGCTGAATGAAACTCTTATCAGAATCAATACCAGGATCTGGGCAAAATTATTTACATATATCTTTGAAACCCTCAAAATATGATTGGACAAAGGATTGGGTACACTCCATTAAATCTTTAATCTGAGCATCTGTATCAAATACTTGCCAATGATTCGCATTGTCATGGACACTAGGCCTATAAACCATTTCAACCCTATAAGAATCGTTCTTAAAGTCTAGGTGTGGTAACAAGAGAGAAGCAGAAATGGTCAATGAATCTGCCCTAGTGTTTTGCTCTCTTGGTATAGCCTCAATTGAGAACGCATAAAAAAAATCCATCTCATCCCAAACTTTGTTTCTATAATGTTTTAGTCTATCATTTTTAACAAAATAAACATTTCTTACCTATTTAACAATTAGCTCTGCATCACCTTTAACCCTAAGCAATTTTATGCCCTTATATTTAGCTTCATTCAACCGTAAAAGTAATGTCTCATATTCTATAGTTTTATTTGTATTCTTGAAATCTAATTTAAAGGAAAAAGGGAAAACATTACCATTAGGGGAAAGCAGAACTATGTCTACTCCTGAACCAGAGTTGACACAACTTCCATCAAATTCCATTTGCCACAATTCGTCTTGTTTATCAACTGCTTCTTCTAATTCTTCTTTATCAAGTGCAAGAATGAGATAATTCCCAAATTCACACTCTTGAAACAAAATCTGAGCTTTGGGATTATTGGAAGGAAAGACTGTATATATGTTTTTTGGCTCAGGTTCAAGTTTGATCTTCTATTTTCCTAGAGGAATGATAGCTTTTGACCAATCCATCTTGATTTCACCTCCAAGATCTTTTGCAGAAAGTCCTACTTAAAAGCATCCCATAACTTGCAGGAATGTCAACAACCAAAATAGTCAGTTTCATCCTTTTATCAGGACATGTTGCAAGCACTGCTTGAACATCCTTTACCTGCCCAATGAGAGGGACCTGCTTTCCATCCATCGAGTAAAATATCCCAAATATTTTAGTAAGTGTTAAACCTAAAGCTTTGGCAATAGATGATGTCATTATGTTATCTGATGGCCCTGAATCTATAATACAATTGCTGAGCTTCTAACCATTCATGAGGAGAGAGATATAAAAAGGTTTGGGCTTCAGAACTTCAATGTCAAGCTTATCTTTAGCATTGTGAAAGGCACAAGGATTAATCGAATCAGTGGGATGGCAAGAAGCAGATGTAGATTTTTCAACAGAAAACAAATCATTATCAACCCCACACTTATGCACTGAGGACTCTGAGGTAAGATCTCCTTTTACATATTTGATCAACTTGTCTAATTCCCTTGGGTTCAGTTTCAAATATTCAATGGTGGAAAGGGCAAGTGCAAGGTAATGAGTCACAAATTTGTGAAAGTCCATGCATTGGAAAACATGCTCTTATAAACGGGGGCCCGTTTATGCTTCAGGCTCCCGAGCCAAAATGTAATGGGGGTCCAAAGAAAAAAAAAATGGGCCCCCATTTTGTTCTAAAATGGAGGCCCGCTTTTAAACAAAACGAGCCCCCATTTCTAAATCGCATTTTTCCTTTTTTTTCCACAAGCCACCCTTGTTTGAGAACGGGGGCCCGTTTTGTGGAAGTTGATTCCACAACCCACCACTTGGCTTGGGATTAGGCCCGGGATAGGCCTAGGATGGCCACACCTGAGACATGGACCTGCAAATTCAAATCTCCATGAATGAAAGCACAAATATGAACTTCAAAAATAGTTTACGCACCTCTAATCAGAGAATTTTTATACGAAATTAAAACCCATTTCAGATTATACTGTCTAGATTCTAAATATGTAAATTTATTTTAAAATTGATTATTTTAACAATTTTTCATTTAATTTATACTAAATCAGGTCCATAAATTTGAAATATTAACTAATTTTGTTAATTTAATAACTTTTTTATTTTAAAGAATTTTGGAAAAAAAAATTATATATCATAAATCAATACAAAATTGTTTTGTATTTAAAAAAAAAAAAATGTTAAGTTTACATCAAATTATGTGGGTCGTACACATTAAATTTTTAAAAAGATAATTACGGCCATTAAAAAATTAATTAAAAAAAAATATTAGAAAAAAAAATACAAAAAAATATGCTCATCAATCTTCAGTGTGTTACAAACCATTTCCCAAAACGGTTTGAGAAAATAATTTTAATCGTGTCAAAAAGTGTGGGTCGTACACATGCATGGTATGGTCCTGAAACAGGCATTTTTAAAACATAGTTTTCAGAACTCCATTCAAAAAGTTATTTTTTATTATGTGGGTATTAAAATAAATTACATATTTGGAAAGTACACTCAAAGGGCTATCTTTTATATTATTGACTTTTTCCAAGATTCAATCTCTAAGTGTTTCAAAATTTAAGCTCAAATGAGACAAAATCTGAAAATCAGGGAAAACACTTCCACTTTTTGGCCAAAAAGTGGACTCATCTTCTTGCACTAACCCGAAAGTTGAATAGTTGAAGCTTTGAAAAATTCAATTATGTCAAAGGGAGGAGAAAGAGAAGAATTATTTTTACTTTCAATATTCCTTTGTAAAATCTTAACTTCAGGAGTCTTTGCATGAAAGGAAGAATCATTGCTTGCGGGATCCTTACCCTTGAAACTAGTTCCAGTAGAGTTTGCAAAAGGAGCAGGTTGAGGGGTTCGTTGATTCATTGTAAGGAATGCACATGCAGGGTCTTCAAGAGTTACCAAAATATTTCCACCTCTTTCTGAATCTGATTCATATTCAAGGTAAAAGGATCCAGAGTCACCAGGTACTTCTTGAATCTTCTCTGCTCCAACAAATTCTTTGAGTTCATCCTTAGCACTTCCCATTTGGACATGCCTTATCATATCAGGACAAGAATTCCCATCATGATCTGAGGTAAGGTGAAAAGAGCACATAGCACCTTTATCAGAAGGAGCCTCTATTTGCAATCTTTGCAGGGCAACAGGAATTTGCAAAGTTCACCCATAATTATATTGGTTTGGTTGTTTTCTACTTATATCTTGATATGGTTGTGGGTAAGAACCTCCAGTTTCTAGAATTTTCCTCTTCAAGGCAATCATATCGTTGACTAATCTTTGGACAACTGGATCAATCAAAGAAGTGGAAGCTTGAGATTGACCTTAAGAAATTTGCACTTCTTTTCTCCACTTCCCTCTCTTGTTATTAGATCCTCTTCAAGCTTTATAGCCTAGTTTTGTGCAATATCAAGATCGGCTGGCCTATTCCTTCGGAGATGGAAACCAACATCAAGAGGCATAGATTTGATGGAGAAACATTGTTGGTTATCAGCAGTTGGTCTTTTAGCCAAGGGAATTTTATGAATAATCTTATTATATCTAGCTACATAATCTCTCATTGGATCATGGATCTCTTTCTTCATTTGTGTGAGTTGAGCCAAAAGTGAGTGCTCATCATCAGCACTATTGAAATGTTTCTCAAAATCAGTTTTCATTGTTTGCCAATCAGTTACTGATCCTGTATGCAGATGACTGAACCAATCTGTTGCTCCCTTGGTAAGAGTTTGAGCAAAAAGCCTGATAGCCACATCCTCGTGCTGCACTGCCAGTATCCCAGTAGCTACATTAAAGGAATTCAAATGTTCTTCAACCGAGATTTTCCCATCTCCATTGAACTTAGGTAAAACATCCCTAGCCCCTTTCAAAAGAGAATTATGAGCACCGAGAGCAAGAGGCCTGACTATGGCACCCCATGTGGGCCATGATGAAAATAGGGTAAATAGTTACAAGAGGAGGAGCTTGAATTCTAGAAAGCGTTAATTCTTGCCAGTGGCTAGAAGAGAGAGGTACTTTGGGAGTAGTTTTAGTAGGGGAAGAAGGTCTGCTTTTAGCGTTCCTCTTGGGAGTAAAATTTGTGGAAAAAGATAACCCCTGCAATTCTTCAAAACAATTATCAACAACTCCCTCTCTCCTTTGTGACCTGGTATAAGGAGGAAAATCCAGTACTATTCCTTGTAGGGTCTCTAAACGACTCTTTCAACCATAGCAACATTCTTGGGTTATGTGAATTTCTCTCAACTGTTCACCTTTTTTTTAAACAAAGCAATCTTGTTGATACTGTTGGTTATGAGTTTTAGTTCTAACACATATGTAACACACTGGTCTATTGAATGTTGACGTTTCCCTAGGAGAGTCGCCAAAAATCTGTTAGTGAACAATTTTTTTCTTTCTTTAAATTGAATTGATTCTAAGCTCTGTTACCCCTTTGAAAGACAAAAGTTCAACTAAAAAGTTGGGCAAGTGTGACGTACATCACTTCCCTCTGAATTTTAGATAGGTATAGCTCCCTCCATTAGTTATTTAGGGAATAATCTAACTAAATAAACTGATATGCTTTTAACCTGAAAGCACGTAAGGCAGCCTACTTCACTCTTTGATGAGAAGCCAGGTAATATGTAAAATATTTAAGGACAACTTTGTACAAAATGCTTCACCATGGATCATCAGAAGAAATTAAAGCAAAGTTTAATAACACTGATTTCTCACTTCTTAAAAATGAACAAGAGAAGCGAGGTCCCTTTTCAGCTAAAAATCTTGTTAAACAACATAGGAAGAAGCGCCAGATTGATAACAACATCTACCATCACAAAGATAATCATGGACATTTTGATTAGATTAATATTTGCAAAGAAATACCACTTCACAGATTCAAACTCAAAGATTTTCCACCTCAAAATGTGTATGATCTTTATATATATATTTCATGCAACAAAGACATAACAATACACGCATAAATTCTTTCCAAGTTCAAATTATGAAAAAATTGATCACTTCCTTCTGACCAAAAACAAAAATAAAAACTTCTAAAAAACTAACTATATCATTCTAACCCTTTCTCTATCTATCTTAATCTAATTTATAGTAGTCTTTAAAGAACAGAGGAGGTTCCCACAAAACTTGATCTCCTCTGAAGCAGTTATAGAAACCAACAGAGTATTTAGGGGACAAATTTGCCGAAGTCATTGCAAGATTATGAAAAACATATAAAATAAAAATAAAGCATTAGCATCATGTTATGTCTCTTCTCCATTGTCACCCTCTCCTCCACTTTTCTGGGCATCGTGGTCGGTTGCAAGCTCCTGAATTATAGACTGACTCGTATTTTTCATGGCATTGATCTTTACTTTTGCAGCTTCCTTGTCCCACCTGTGTTTCACCATTTTCTCGACATGCTTAGGTAACCGATCGTTACCAATGAATGTCATGGACTCTATTTGGATGATTTGTGTTGTATCTTCAGGAGTAAATTTTCCCTTGGCCTTAACTTTCTCCATGTGTAGCCTAAATGCCTTTACCACATCCTGTGTGTTCAGCCCACAAAGTCCCAGATGCCAATCATGGTCTAGGTTAACCACTTTATTGTCATTGACCAAGCTACACCGAAGTTCTTGAAGCTCATAAATAGAGGCCCTAGCATCAGAAATCACAGACTTGAATTTAATTACCCACCATGCTATAGTTTTATTTAATATGAAAAGCTGGCACTCATCAGTTACCAATTTGATTGAATTTTCTGCTTAAAACTTTGTATCTATGTATTCCTCTATCTTGGTGAGCATGGGTAATACATTTTCCCATTTATGCTCTTCTTTTTCCCATGGCACAATCTGATTTTGAATCTCTGCAATGAGGTTTTTCATCTCATCGCATAGCTTCCTATTTCTTGTAATATATTTTTCACCATCTCTAATCACTCCTTCAATCCATTTCACTATAGCCCCTGCAATGCTCTTGGCTCGCTGAACTTGATTCACCAGTTTCTTGTTCTCTAGTGAAGTGGGGTCAAAATTTTCTGAAGCATGCAATATGGGAAGTGCTCCAAAATAGCTTATGCTATCAATGAACTGAGCTAGAATCTTGATATGCCATTCCAGTTCTCTTTTCTCCTATCCATCTTTTTCTGACCTAGTGAGCATCTTCTTAGCCGATACTTGGAAAAGGTGATTATCAGAATCCCTGCTCATGTTCTCGAGATCCACTTTGGTGACCTCAAAAACCTCTGCATTTACTTCCTTATTCTCATCTTTGGGATTATAGGAAGCAATTTCGGCAACCCACCTCCCAGTCTTTTCATCAGCATCCAATCTAGCAGTTGTTTTGAACTTCTTCTATTTGGCACCCTTTTCCATGTATTTAACCACCATGTCTTGAATTGGGATGGACACTGGGATGAAACTTCATTTCTTGCTTACTCAAGTGGTTAGCCATTTAGGAGTTGCACTTGAACTAAATGTTCCTCGAGTTTCTTTTGATGCAGGTGTCATGGCTACAATGATTACATGAGAATCGAAGGTGTCGACAATGTCACTATGAAGGTCCTCAGCCTCAAAAATTAGAGTATTAAGGATTTTATCCTTTACCTCAGTGTCTTTGACCTGGTCCATTTTCCTCTATGCAACACTCCATGATCTTGTATATCGAGGGGCAAAAAAGTTTAAGGTAGTATTAGGCTCATTCTTGGTGTGAGGTGAGTTCTTATTTTTACTTGCATGAACAGGCACAGAAGTGGGGTTAGAAAAACATTTTTTGGAACGTAGAGAAACCACATTATCTCTTGCGGGATCAATTGTGATGCCTATTTTAAGTTTTCTTTTCCTATTAACCCAATTTGTGGTTCTTTCCAAGACTCTCTTTGTTCTAAGTTGTATATCATCCTCTTCTTCCACATCCCAATTAATGCAGGATGTTTCGGGTTCAGCTTGGTCTAGATATCGAGGTTCAAAAAGTTCTAGATAATCCTCTTTGATCCCACTTATATCAAGTTTCACTTACAGTGAAACTACCTGTTCCAGAACCATTCTCATATTTGCTCTTTTGAACACTTCAAGCTCATCACCGCAATCTTCCCAAAAGTCCTCCAAGTGTGGGATTGGAAGATGCGGCATCAAACCAAGACTCCATGAGAAACCTTTATTTCAAAACCCTTCCTTTCATGATACAGTGGAAAATTGAAATTCTTCAAGTTAGCTCCTATGCTCAACGCATCTGACATTGAACTACAAGATAAAATGCCCAATTGAATAGGAAAATGATCCTCCCATTTATCTTTGGGTTGAGCTTTCTTAATTGCGGTAGACAACTACCTATAGATCTCAGCAAGGACAAAACAATCTGAACAAAAACGAGGAAGTCTAAAAGGCTCTTCTTCAAAACCACCTACCCTTATATAACAGAAACGAGAAAAATGAACAAAGAAACTACCATATCTTTTCACTAATGCCTGGGCATATTCAGACATCCTCTTAGTTTTCATGTTCTTTAACTCATAGCACAAATCTCTCAGGAAAGCATTATGTAATCTCCTAAAATCTTGCAATGCATTATCTTTTTGCAACATGGAGTAAAAGTCATACACATAAACATCTCCCTCAGCAAGCTGCCTAGGTATCCCCATTATTTCTTTAACACATGCCAGGCAATATATCAAATATGAGGATATAAATAAGTTTTGCTTGAACTTCTTCGCCATGCTCAGCTATTCCCTCATGGAGTCAGCAATAAGCTCTGCCCAGTCAAGATACTGCTTTTCTTCCAACACCAGTTGCACATAACAGTAAATCCAATCATCGAAGTTGTATGCCTCTGTTGAACCTCTAACTCGGTGTAACAGTAACATAACATCATGGATGTGGGGAACCATGTGATTCTTGTTGGGATACTTAGGTAACCTAGAGCCACCCCTTTGAGGAACTTTCAACCAATGCTTCGCTATATTATTTCGGTGTCCAGTTTTATTTGCATTGAACTCAGTCACCGATTGGGCAGGAGAAAAATTTAAGAACTTATAATTAGGCAACTTGAAAATAGAGGAAATGACTTCCCTGTTAATCGCGAGGAGGGTTTCACCATTATCTCTCCTGATAGTTTCAGAAATAGGATCATACATCGCAATGCACTCCCTAACTAATTCTGGGAAAGGGAGAGTAGGAGGAAAGGTTGCCACTTCTACAAGACCACTACTTAGAATTTCTAAACCAAATGAACCATCAATTCTTTTAAATACCCTTTCCTTCAAAACTTCCAATTTTTCTCCTTTTAGGTCGGTATCACTGACAATGGGTTTTCTGCAAGCAAGACTGAAAATATTTTTGAAAAGATGCAGAGTGGACTTCATAATTCTTAAATAACAACCCTTATCTCCTCCAACAAATTTTATTACGAGAGAGAAAAACAACTAAAAATCACTTGGAGATGATAGGAATGAAAACTTACCTTCACAATTGAAACCAATTGAACGATTACTAGCAGACAAACCTTCTATCAAACACTCCGTAGCAATGAAGAACAAGTTTCAGAAATTAATCATTTCATACCTTATAGCAAATAAAGTGATAAAATCTCATTTAGTGCACTAATTTCGGTCGTCAACTCAAATGTGTCGAGAATTGGGATTTGACATTGTAGACACCTAAAATTGTCATGTCTAATTAAATAAATATCTTTATTTAGTTAATTATTTTAGCCTAATTCTTCTATTAATTAAATAAATCTTTATTTATTTAATTAATTCATTTATCCTCTTCTAGCCTTATTTCTCATTTAAATAAATTCATTTATTTATTTAAATTATCCTTTTCTTAAATTAAATAAATATCTTATTTATTTAATTGATCCCACTTCCTCTATTGATTAAATGAATCTTTATTTATTTAATTAATTCATTAGCCTTTTCTCCCCACGACACTTGTCATTCATCTCTTAATTCATACACTACCTACCCCCTTCATTATTTCATTATTTTCATTACCTACCCTCTAATCATAGCCGACCTCTTTTTATACCTCTCAATCTTTTCTTATAGTGTCTTCTATATAAGGAGATGCTTCCTTCATTATCAAACTCTCACTATGCATTCAGCCCCGACTACACTTTCGAACTTGCATATGCAATCAAGCCTACTTGCAACCACATTTCCGTTCTTTGTTGAGCTCTTATGCACATATAAAATCTGAGAGCAAATATATCAAGCAAGATCAATGGGGATAGGAAGAATGGAGATCCAAACCCTATTGGACAGGTGATGGTATAATCTTTGTGATTTCATTTGATTTGCATTGTCTTAGGTAATCTTCATATGTTATGGTGGATCTTTGTTGTTGTTAGGCTATGGTTTTGTGGTTGAATCCATTTAGTCTTTCAATGTTGTTGCTATCCATTTTCACCATAAATATTTTGGCATGCCTGGTGGGACATGGATTTTTCTTAGATCTATGTATTTTGTAGGTTTTCCTAACCCTATATTGTTGTTTTGTAAAACAATTTGGACAATAACCTTGTGCAGCTAGGGTTTTGGACACAAAATCAAGATCTTGGAGAGATTCGATCATATCTCACAAACGGCTTGGAAATTTTGCACCAATTTGTTTTTGCAGGTTGAAGACAGTATCAAGAGCTCTCAAAGAAAAATTCAAATCTATTGGAGCATATTTTAATTTTTTATGAATTATTTATGAATTTTCATAAAAAAATAATTTTGAGAGAAAATGAGCGAATTTTTTGGATTTTCCTACATTTTTGGAAATCCCTCATAATTATACATAGGATCTATTCTTTGTGATTTTAATTTTGATGCAAAATATTTCCTAAAAAATTGGATCTTTAAAAATTAGGGTTTTTCATTGTTTTGATCATATCTCACAAATGGCTTTGAATTTTGGTATAAAATCGTTTGTGAAGTTCAATAACATTCTCAATAATTGACAGTACAAAAATAAGATGTTTTAGAGCATATTGGAAATTTCTATGAATTTTTTATGTATTTTCATGAAAAATTAATTTTGAGAGCAAATGAGTGAATTTTTCATATTTTCTTACATTTTTTGAAAGATCTCATAATTATACATAGACTCTATTTTTTTTTTTTTTAAATTTGATGCAAAATCATTCCTCAAAAATAAGATCTTTGAAAATTAGGGTTTTGCATTATTTTGCTCATAGCTCACAAACTGTTTGGATTTGTTACATGAATTTTTTTATGCAGGTTTGGAAGACCCTCTACACTGTCCAGTAAAAAGTTTAGATTTTTTGGATGAGTTTTTCATTTTATATGAATTGTTTATGATTTTTCATAAAAAATTAATTTTTGGAGCAAATTAGCAAATTTTTTGGATTTTCTTACATTTCTGGAAAATTTTTGAAATTTTATAGGTGGTCTTTTTTTTATGACGAATCAGATCTTTGAATTGGTAAAAAAAAAAAATGCATTGTTGAAGGCCCCTATTTCACAAAGTCTTTTGGATCTAAAATTTACCTAACTTGTGTGCTTGCAGGAGGGGTATTATTACAAAACTACTAACACATATTTGTTGTAGAATTTTGGTAAGGTTTTTTGATCTTTATTGTGTGCCTTATTTTCATAGACTAGCAAACACTTCAATTGGTGCACTAAAATTGAACTAGTGTCTTTTGTGTCTTGAGCAATAGGCTCTTTTTGTTTAATCTTCAGAGGGTCTGTCTCCCCGTGTGGTCATTAGGACTACTAGTGAGGAGAGAACAACCCAAGTGGTAGCGAGGAAAACCCCACCTCTTCCAAACCACTATAAACAACTGTATTCATGGTGAAAACTATGAATAACGTGTGTTGATTAGTTCATACCGACACTATGTCTCCCCATAAACCCGTTTGATCAAATTTATTTGATCAGTTGTAGGGCGTAACTCCTACCGGCTGGAAGCCTTTTGTATTTACAGAGCGGAAAGTGCCACATGTATGGCCACATGAGCGGATGCCCTTACTAGCACCTTTTTGTTTTAGAAGCCAAAATCCTTCTAGTTGTTGGGTCAAGAGGTCGGACCTCTGGAGCGACCCACACACATATGGTTCTTAGTAGAGATACAAAGCTCACCATGGGGATTTTTCATGGGGACTGTTGCTTGGTTGCCCTGAGAAGTGAGTATCGAGGGTGGAGCCAGTGGGGTCAAGCATCTAAGTATCCGCTCTGAATAGCGTAGCCTCGGGGGAAACTCCATGTGGGATCAACAACTATTGTCGTGGCCAGCCATAAGAATTGTGCTTGACTTATTTTAAACAATCAAACATTTAAGACAAAACATCAAAACATTATGTCTTTTGTGTCTTCAAGTGTATGCAAAACATTTTTACATCAAACAACACACTTTTCTTTTAAGTCATTTTGAGTCTAAACACTTGCAAACATTGAGTCTTCATCAACATTGTGTCCTCTTGTCACAAAAAACAATCAAACATTCAGATTTGGTCACAACAAGCAACTTCACGGATTGAAAAAAATTGCACAAAGTTTCTAGAAATGTGTCTGTGTCTGATAGAACCATTTATGTGTCATCTAAACGTGTTCGTGAAGGGCAGAAACACGTTTGTGTTCTCTTGAGCAACATTGCACTTACAACATCTCATAAACGCATTTGTTTTTTACAGAACCACGTCTGTGTCATTTAAGGGTGTCTGTGTCTGACAGAATAGTGTCTGTGTTATTTAAGCGTGTCTATGAAGCATACAAGCATGTCTGTGTTCAGAATTGAAAACTTTCATTATCTAGCAAACAAGGAACAGTCAGTTTCAGACTTATTGAGCTTCCTAGGTATCTCTCTGGGTTTTCATCTAGAATTCAACCTGTCTTTTGGGTCTCACAAAGTCCATCATTTCTTTACACCTTACATTACATTCACATTTGTCTAAACTTGAGTCAAAAGGTCACTTCCTTGTCCTCATCATACTTTGTCAACACATTACATACATACAACATTTTGCTAAGTGGTCCCTCATCAAGGTCTATCACCTTTGGGTCTCATTTGGTCTTACTTAGAGTCAAGGTCAACTTACCTCATCAAGAGAAACTATCATCTCTTTGGAAGCCATACCTACTCTACTACATACATATTTTGGTCTTACACTTTGGACATTGCAAGTAAACCTAAGATTCATTTATATTCCATCCAACTCTTGGTCTTCCATACTCTTTCCATTTTCATCTAGTCTCACACATTTTGGTCAATACCTAGTTCATGGTTGAAACCTGTTCCCAAAAATCTAGGAGAGAAACTAAAGAGGCTCAAGAGTCCGCAAAAATGAGTTCCTATGAGTATGACAATGATATCTTTTTCAATTCTGATCATAACACATTACCTGACATGGATGCTTATAGAAATATTCCAAATGTTGAGAACATGGACACTACAAACAACAATGATACACACAATGACAATGTGGACAACATTTTAGTACATTCAGAAAAAGTGGAAGACACCATTATGGATTCCCGTTTCAATCAATTGGTTGAGGAAATAATGAGGAGAGATAGACAATACTTCTTACAAGTGATGGCACAAAGTGGAGCCAAGATTCCTCATGATTTTGACATGTCTCAAATAATGGAAAATCAACCTTTGCAACAACCTCACCTCAACATGGATCAAAGGAGGCCTAATAGTGGAGGCAATAGAGGACCACATATGGTGCCTGAATCACCATCATCTTTGTTTCAAAAACTAGAGGTCCCATACACACATGGTCAAGCATATGATACTAACCTTCGCAGACCATTATGGAAGTCTTATGCAGAATAATATACTCAATCACATACCAATGCTAAGGATCAACCACCAAAGCAATTGGATATCCAAAGGCATGTTCAAAATTTGGACAAAAGGAAACCCCGTACCAAATTTGGGGGCATCACACTAGAACAAACTCATGATATTCCTATAGAGTATGGTATACAAGGACAAAGCAGATATTTTATTCCTCATCATGACTCCATACCAAGTGGTCCATATACGCAGCATCATTATAGACCTCCTCCATATGAATATGTCTATGTTCAATACCATCCATATATGCAACATGCTCCTCCACTCGGTGGTTCAGGCGTGGGGTATGGTCCAAGAAGTCGGTCTCCACCTAAGAACAATTTGGAACAACAAATCAAGGATTTACAAAAGAAAATGGAGGACATAAATACACCGAAGCCAACTTACACAATGAGAGACATATGTCCCTATCCATTTGACAAAAGCATTCCAATGCCTCCATTTCCTACATGTTTTGTGACACCTAAGTTTGATAAGTACAGAGGAAAAGGGGATCCTAAGGCACATATAAGACAATTTTTCACAGCTTGCATTGAGCTAGCAGTAGAAGAGACATATTTGATGAGATTATTCCCACAAAGCTTAGGTGATCAAGCTATGGAATGGTTCTCTCAACTTCCACGTGGAATAAAGTCATGGGGTGACTTAGCTGAGGCATTTATACAACATTTCTCATACAACATAGAGACATACATATCAATCACTACTTTGTGCAACACCAAGCAAAGGGATGGAGAATCTTTTTCATCATTTTTACAAAGATGGAGGAATTCAACTAGCAGATGCTCTTGTGAAATTCCACAAAAACAAATGGTAGAGATCTTCACCCAGAATGTTAATAAAGATATTGGTTATGACCTTAGAAAATCTTGCTTGTCCACTTTCAAGGATGCCATTGAAAAAGGCTTAGCAATAGAGAAGGTCCTAATTGAACAAGGAGTCATCAAAATATTCAAAGAAAACAAAGAGGACTTTAAAGGAAAAGACAAGCCAAGATTTTGGAATAAAAACAAGAACACTTTCAATGATGGTGTTGTGGATGCCAATACAGTGCGACCCAAAATCATTTTTTCTGGATCAAGCTCTACAAACAATCAAGTGAATACCCAAACAACTTCCAAGTCATGAAGGAAGTACACTCCATTGGGAGAACCACTAGAATCAATTTTCAAAAAGCTAGTGGCAAACAAGATAATCACAATTCCAGATCTGCCTCCATATGAGCCAAAGGTTAAACCAAATTGGTGGAATGATGATGAATATTGTGAATTTCATAAAAGTAAAGGACATAAAATAGGAAATTGTCACCGACTGAAGAACATCATACAAGATCTTATTGATAGAGGTGACATCGAGATTGAAGGGCGTTCATCCAATCAAGAACATGAAATGTTTCAGGAACCATTCCCAAAGCATGACAAGGGAAAAGCTAAAGCCACAGATGACCAAACCAACTATACCAAAGCATCCTATAACTACGATTCAACTATCAATTACATTTCAATGGATAATTATGTCTCTACCATTATCATCAAAGACAAAATGCCTAAGAATTCTACCCAAAGACCCAAGATTGCCCTAAAAGGCATTAGATCTTCTTCCGAACCTACCTCTGAATGTAATGTTACAACTCATCGAGGCAAAATCACTTTGCAAGGTGCTCCAATTAAAAACACTGCTTCCTCATCAACCAAACCTGAGTATGACCTTGTAGAACAGTTGGGGAAGACACTCGCGCTTATCTCAATCCTTGAGCTCTTACGCATATCCCCTGCACATAAAGCCATTCTTGACAAAATCTTGAGAGACACTTCTATCCCTATTGATCTGAATGTGGACCAGTTTCAAGCCATGGTGGGATACCTTTCCATTCCACACTCCCTTACATTCACAGAAGCCGATGACACCTCTGTAAGTCAGCCACATAATGCACCTTTACACATTGAAGCCTTCATACACAAACATTGAATAAAACGAGTCCTGATAGATGGAGGAGCTGGTCTCAACATTTGTACATTGAGAACTATTAAACAATTGGGATATTCTGATAAAGATGTGAATTCTACAAACAAAATTACCATCAAAGCATATGATGATGAAGAACGATCATCCAAAGGGCATAGTCACCTTGCCTCTCAGATTTGGGCTAGTTACAAAGGATGTGGTTTGTCAAGTTCTTGATTTAGATCTCACATACAACATACTTTTGGGACGTCCTTGGATTCATGAGATGAGCGTAGTCCCATCTACATATCATCAATGTATCAATTTTCCTCACAATGGAGTTGAAGTGACTATCAAAGCTGACCCAAATCCATTCATATATTGCAACAATCTACGACCTAGATCAGAAATAACAATACCAGTCAATCGAGAGGCTATTCCATATTTAGCATATGTGGATCCAGAATCCTTGAAAGCTTCTACATCAAAACAAGCAAAGATCAAAGAAAAGTTCAAGTTTAAAGACATGGGATATGGTGAGTATATCTTTCATGTTGATCAACTCCCACTATCTCCTAACATATTTTTTCGACAGGAACAATCTATAAACAATTTGCAATGCCAAGGAATTGGGTACGAAGCACCTAGTGTTGTGGCTACTAAGCTTGAATGCAAATCTCCTCTAGTGGTGCAAGCACCTCTTGATATCAATAGTCCTAAGAGTGGTTCCAGCAAAGAATCTATTGAGCCTATTGCCAGCCCTCTTGATAACTCTTATAGCCTTACTATTTCATCCACTCATTCCATTTCCACTCCTCTCCCAGACTTGGATCAACAAGAATTACAAAATCCCTTACTAATTGGGGATGAAAAATCAAGCATTGAAAAGAAAAAACTAAAAGTCAAAACTAAAGAAAAGTCCTTTAGTCCAAATCAAAATCAAAAGCTATTGGACTCGGCAAAAATCAAGGTCAAGGATAAAAATCCTATGAAGGAAAAAGAACAAGAGATGATCTCCCCTAATATCAAAATAATTGGGGGCAAAAGTTTGAAAATTTCAAGTGAAAAAGCATCTTTGTTGATCCTAAGTCTCCATCATGCTATCCTACTTTCACTTCTTTTCACAATCATAAGCCTTCATCACTCATCCACTTGTTTCACACATCAATTCCCTTCTGGTGATACATCATGGACCTTTAATGTAGCTTCCTCGAAGGAATTTGTTATCAGGGATGCCCAAACTTCTTTAGGTGACATGCATACGGGCCAGTGTAGTCCACACACTAGTAATTTTATCTCAGTTCCTTTATCAAGGAAGACAGTCATTCAAGCTACATATCATTCAGTCAAGGAACATTGCAGCTACAATCACAAGGTAAATCCTTGCACATTTGAGGTGGGTGACTTAGTTCTCAAATAAAATCCTAAAAATCAGCAAGATAGAGAGAAGAATGGAAAGTTCGAACCAAATTGGCTTGGTCCTTACATCATCATAAAATCCTATGGATCCGATGCATATCGACTCTCAACCATAGAGGGTGAACCTTTGCAGGATCCTATAAATAGCATGCACCTTCGCAGGTTTTACACATAGCTCTTTAGAGTATCCTAATTTATAAAATACAAAAAAATACAAAAAAAAAAAAAAATTGAAAAACAGAAAAAAAAATTCATCCAACTGTGAAAACCACTTTGGTGGTGCCCTGGGCAAGTACCATGGTGAAAAATGGGTCACCAGCACCATTCTTAGAGACATTGCTCCTCCCTCCTTCAGGATTCCATTTCATCCTTTCACTTTGCACACACTCACAACCTATCCATTCATAATAAACTTACTCATTCCCATCATGGCTTGTTATTGATCTACCTAAGATTGGTTAGCCATTACTAATAATCCCTCCTTTTCACCCCTTTCCATCCATAATAAATCAGCTCCTATCCGTGGCTAAGGCTAATCCTAAGTCTATTGATGGGTGTGGAACTGAGAGCATCACATGTTTCGAGGAGTACAGTTTCTTCCAATTTTCTTCAGTCTATCCGCGCACAATCCACAATAAAGCAACATCTGCATCACCAATCCGTAATAAATTTCCGTCTTCTCTGCAATAAAGTAACAGTTGCATGGATTCTGTCAGTTTCAAATGAGACACAACAACAAAAATGGGCTTCAACAAATCAAATCTTTCAACAGACTCAGACAACATTATGGTTCAATGCTATCTATCCTTTTGTGAAAGTAAACATTGTGACCACAATCAAATAAGACTTATACAAGTGACAAGAGACACTAAACTTGAGGACTACACTGGATTTTGGTGTCGAGTCTTGGTTTTCTTTTAATTTTTATCTTTTGGTGACATGTCTTTTAGCTTTTCCAGGATGTCTCTGACTAGAGATTTTATCTCCAGGATGTCTTTGACTAGAAAGGCGAGGATGGGGTATCGTCACCTATTTTTCTTTGTTGTCTATGGATTGTCTCTTAGTAATGCTATGACTTGTCCAAGGATATGAGGACAGTGTGAGTCTAGTATGAACTGGGGCATTCCTTATTTGTGACTTTCTGATCTCCATGCAAATGGGTACAATGACTTTCTGGGTCGAACATATGCCTCGATTGTCATAACCTACTTGCCATAATAAAGCTCAATGATGATAATGCATAAGAAGCTCTTTTCACTTCCATATCTTCTATCTTTCATCCTCCTTTCTTGATTGACCTCCATCATCCTTCTTGAGTCCGTGTAGCCTGCTATCACATGATTGAGTATAATGACATGGCAAAAACATTTGCATTTCATGTAGTTGCACCTGCATTATCACATGTTAGCATTTCATACATACATATAGATATCACAATTGCATCACATCCTGCACACAACACATATTAGCACATTTTACATTTTCATCATGTAAATAATCATTTGCATTATCATATTCATTTGCATTTCATACATTCACATTTGCATTGGCATAACATTTAAAAACATAAAAGAACAAAAAAATTGCATTTCATTATGTACATATTTGCATCCATATCAATCATCATCATAAATCACATCAAAGCAACATCACATAGGTACACATGCATATAGCTGCCACAAGGATGGATCATCTCATATATATAATCATAAGTGTCATGATACAATGATGTCAAAATCATATGGCTACAATCACCCGAAGGTGTCTACATCATCATACAAAATGGTATAAAATTGATACATAGGGAGCCCTCTACGGCTATGATGAACTCCCTCCCTTGGAGCCGATTGGCCTCGATGGAGTCTGCGCCCTGGAAGGACCCACCCCAAGATCATCTCTCCTGGCCCTTGTGTCCTCTGCAGCCACCCCTTGTATCACCCTATCTGGACAAAGGAATCCACTGATCACTCCTACCAGCACCACTGCTAGTGCCAATCTTGTCTGTGTCATCGTGTCCCATGCCACATGTCCAACCCTCATCTCCAGTCCTAGATCCTGAAACACTCATCTCAGTGCATCCCTATCTCCGTCTCAATCGTAAGGAACTAACTCCCCATCGATCGGTATCCTCAAAATCCTGTATACATCCTCCAAGGTGACTATCATCTCACCCATCGACAAATGGAAAGTACAAGTCTCTGAGTGCCATCTCTCAGCCAGCACAGTCAGCAATCCCATGTTCGCCTGAAACTCAGGCACATACAAAATATGTCACAGGCCCATAACCTCAATCGCAGCTCTGTCCTCAACTATCAGCTCTGGTCGTAACCTCTAAGTTGATGGGAATCTCTCCCATGATTCCAGCATAGGTAGGTACTCCTGCAGTCAAGCAAATCAATCATGTCAGTCATAGTGGCATTCCCTATTCATCACAAAATGTTGCTCTTTATCCTAGTGCTTATATTTATCATATGGCGCTATTTATCCTAGTGACACTCACTGTTCATCACAAATTGTTTCTATTTATCCTAGTGGTACTCCATGTTCATCACAAAGTACTACGTGTTTTTGCACTCCCTGTTCATCACAAAGTGTTGCTTACATTTGCACTCACTGTTCATCATAAAGTGCTGCTCTTTTTTTTAGTACTCCCTGTTCATCACAAAGTACTTTGTCTTGGTACTCCCTGTTCATCACAAAGTGCCTTGATCTATCTTATCCTAGGGCCTCTGCTTGAGTGTATCCTCTTAAGTAGTTTCATAATTGGCAATGTATGTTCTATCACATAATTGTCAATCCTGGCCCTATTTGCTATTTTAGTCTTCCCTATAGGACTTGCTTGAGTGTATCCTCTCAGTAGCTTATCCAATCGACAGCATATGTTCATCACAGAACTATTGATTTGGCCTAGAAGACATAAACACACTTACATATTGCACAAACGCCTTTAAATTCATAGACGCGCCTGGCACAAACACAGACGTGCCTAGCGAACCTAGACACGCTTGGCACCAACACAGACACGCCTAAGCATTTTTTGACCTTGTTTGACATATTCTAAAAGTGCATTTATTGCACTACCTAAGATGCATTAATGACAACATTTATTGCAACAAAGTACAAGGAGGTTTTGTGATACTTACCGACTCTCCTGCATCTGCTGGCCTTTGAAATCGGCAAATGTGATCAAATCTGTGAACCAAAGCCATTGTTGCTGACTGTTGCTGCTCTATTCTCTCTCTGCACTCTAATCTCTTAGATGTGAGGATGACAATGAGGATTTTTTCCCCTCGTGGTCTATCTTATAAACTTCCCTAGCCCTAGCCCATGTTCCCCGAGTCAGTCTTCTTTATCCCATGATTCTGTCACTTTATCTGGTCAATCCTTTCTAGTCATTCTTTCTTATCGAGAGATTGTCTGCGATCTTTTCAGACATTTTCATCCAATCTCTTGAGGGGGTATATCATTCCCATCTTGGGGAAACATTGTATCAGTTCATCTTATCTTCTTTGAAACAACGCGACAAGTTGCATTGTCTCAAAGAGGGGCAAAATGTAGACACCTAAAATTGTCATGTCTAATTAAATAAATATCTTTATTTATTTAATTATTTTAACCTAATTCTTCTATTAATTAAATAAATCTTTATTTATTTAATTAATTCATTTATCCTCTTCTAGCCTTATTTCTCATTTAAATAAATTCATTTATTTATTTAAATTATCACTTTCTTAAATTAAATAAATATCTTATTTATTTAATTTATCCCACTTCCTCTATTAATTAAATGAATCTTTATTTATTTAATTAATTCATTAGCCTTTTCTACCCATGACACATGTCATTCATCTCTTAATTCATACACTACCTACCCCTCTCATTATTTCATTATTTTCTTTACCTACCCTCTAATCATAGCCGACCTCTTTTTACACCTCTCAATCTTTTCCCTCCATTTCTTATAGTGTCTTATATATAAGGAGATGCTTCCTTCATTATCAAACCCTCACTATGCATTTAGCCCCGACTATGCTTTCGAACTTGCATATGCAATCAAGCCTACTTGCAACCACATTTCCGTTCTTTGTTGAGCTCTTGTGCACATAAAAAATCTGAGAGCAAATATATCAAGCAAGATCAATGGAGATAGGAAGAATGGAGATCCAAACCCTATTGGACATATGATGGTATAATCTTTGTGATTTCATTTGATTTGCATTATCTTAGGTAATCTTCATATGTTATGGTGGATCTTTGTTGTTTTTAGGCTAGGGTTTTGTGGTTGAATCCATTTAGTCTTTCAATGTTGTTGTTATCCATTTTCACCATAAACAAACATCACACGCATGCATTGAATGCATGGCAGCATTTTTGGAGTAACCACCAATTCCCAAAAATTATTACTTGCCTTCAAAAATCATCCAATTGACGTCACCTGAGATATGGTTCAATCTTCATCCTACTTAGCAATAAATGCACCATCATGTTGTTTAGTCCATGGGACCCACCCGATTTGAACATGCACAAATAATTTGAACTGACTTCATGAGGGTTCAAGTAGTTCAAAACGTATGTTGTGCCCAGAAAGTTTTCCTTTGAAAAGATCAAGTTTGTTAATTGTTGTTGGCCTCTTGAAATTTACCGAACATGTTGATCACTGAAATGTTTGAACTAGGTTCAAATGGTTCACGGTCTGGAGAAAGAGGATATAAAACATCATACGCGACCATGAAATACAATTGTTGCAAAACACTTGAGTGAACGTTAGCATGAAAACTTTTTAGACAACTTAGAACCTACGGTACCTAAATGAACATTATGAACTCTTTTCAAAATGAGTCAAGGGGTTCATGAGGTTCAAACAACCATTGAAACTTAACGCTATAGATTAAGAGACAATTTACAAGCGAATTAAGGATTGAACCAAGGAGTTTCTAAAAAGATAAAGACTCAGATAAAATTTTGGTAAGGCGGCTTCCTCTTGTTATGAGGGATGAATGACAGGATAACATGTTACCATTGATTCACCCTCCCCCCCCTCACTAGTCCATTTGTGTTCCTTCAATTGGTATCAAAGAACTAGGTTCCATATTAGTTAATATTTCTCCAGCTTTTGTAGATTATGGTGTGTGAACACAATGGCTAGATTTGAGTCATCTTTTGCTAAAGTACCAGTGTCTGATGGCACCAACTATGCTTTATGGAGTAGAACAATGGAAACATATTTGCCATCCCTAGGTTATGATGTCTGGATATCAGTTAAAAATGCTTATATTATCCCTACCAATCCTCCAGCTTATCCTGATGCTAAAAAGGAATATGAAATCAATGCAAGAGCCAATCAGACTATCCTTAGTGGATTATCAAATATAGAGTTTGTCAAAGTTATGCATTGTACATCTGCAAAAGAAATACAGGACAAGCTGGAGAGAATCTATGAAGGAGATATGAGAGTTAAGGAGGCTAAACTACAAATTATTTAAGCTCAGTTTGAAGGCGTGAAGTTGAAGGAAGAAGAAAATATTGTTGACTATCTACAAAGAGTGGATGAAACAATTAATGCAGTAAGAGGACTTGGAGAAGATGTTCCAAAAGAAGTCATAGTCAAGAAGGTGTTGAGGTCATTAACAATAAGGTATGACACAAAAGGTTTTTTTCATCAAAGAAGCTAAGGACTTGAAATATTTCACTATGGATGAATTATTTGGATTATTATCAGCATATGAAATAAGAACTATAAGTGTTGAAGCATAAAAGAGAGAAGATTCCTTCACCTCTGAGAAGAAAGTAAAAGAAGTTGTAAGTAGTGTAGATGATGAAGAATCAGATTTAGCTGAAGCCAACTTTGTAAGGAAATTAAAGAAAGGATCTAGAGAATATAAAGGTAAATTGTCCTTCAAGTTCTTTGACTGTGGAAATATAGGACATATAGCTACTCAATTTCCTTATAAGAAGAAGTAAGATAATGATGAGGATAGTGTCAAGTTTAAAAGTAAAAAGTTTAATAAATCCAGGAGAAGGAAGTTTAAAAATAAGAAAATTATTTACACTATTGATAGTGATAAATTTGATGATGAAAGTGAGTCAGCTAAGGGCTATAGTGAAGATGGAAAACAAACTAATATCTTAATGGCTCAAGAGCTACCTAATGAAAAGAAAAGTGGATCTCAATCCACATATCAGAACTCAGGTGACAGTGATGAAGAAAGTGAGATTGGTGCTAAAATTCATCTTGAAGCAAAATTAATAGGTGCTCTTGAAGAACTGGACAATGTAAGGAAAGAATATTAAAAATACAATAAGTCAGCCATAAAGGAACAAGATCAGCTGAACAAGATGCTTGATGTGTCTAATTAGAACATCATCACCTTAACAACTCAACTAGAGGAAGCCAAGAGGTTGAGCGAAGTAGTAAAATCAAAATTAGAAGCCAAAGAAAAGGAATGTCAAAAATTGGAAGAAGTTGTGAATCTCAGTAAAGAGTTTGAGAGATGCAAGGAAGATCTCAAGATGAGGTTGAAGTGTGATAGTGACACATATTCCTACTCCAAAGAAGGAAAATATTGTTGCTGCTATAAGAAACCATCATGTTGATCCAAAAGGAAAGACCAAGATGAATGATGATGGCTTCACCAAAGTTAACACACAAGGAAGAGCTTTAGAAGGCCAAGATACGTTGCACCAAGGAGGTGAATGTGGAACTATTACTTCAACAATGACTAGCATGCCTCTCAATTTCATTGTTATTGCTATAAATGTAATGCATATGGACATAAAATTTTAGATTATAGACCCATGCATAGATCTGCTCCAAGATATGAAAACAAGAATCCTTTTGTTGTCCTAAGAGATGTTAATATTATATATTGTCTTTATACGGTAAAAATAGATGATGCAAAACAATAATATTGAAAGACTAACAAAGTTCCAACCACAAAACCCTAGTCTAACAATGAAAATGATCCACCATACACAAATGAAGATACCTAAGATCATGCAAATCAACAAAATAAAACAAAATATACCATTCACATGTCTAGTAGGGTTTCAATCTCTATTTCTTCCTATCTCCATTGATCTTGTTTGATATATTTTCTCTCAGATTTTATGTGTGCACAAGAGCTCAACAAAGAACGGAAATGTGGTTGATAGCTTGATCACAAGAACACTTGATTGCATAAGAGATTTAACAATTAGGGTCATTAGTGTTGATAATGAAGGAGAGTATCTTCTTATATAGAAGACACTGTAAGAAATGAACGGATAAGATTAAGAGGTGTAAAGAGGATAAATGGCCGGCTAGGATTAAAGGGTAGGTAGAGGAAATAATTAAATGATAAAGGGGGTAGGTAGAGAAGAATTAAGATATGAATGACATGTGTCATGTGTAGAAAATACTAATGAATTAATTAAATAAATAAATATTTATTTGATTAATAGAAAAAGTGGGATCAATTAAATAAATAAACTATTTATTTAGTTTGGGAAAAGGATAATTTAAATAAATAAAATAAGGAAAGGCTTAGAAAAGGATAAATGAATTAATCAAATAAATAAAGATTTATTTAATTAATTGAAGACTTAGGATAAAATAATTAAATAAATAAAATATATATTTAATTAAAGAGGATAATTTTAGGTGTCTACATTTTGCCCCTCTTTGAGACAATGCAGCTTGTCACGTTGGCTCAAAGAGGAAAAAGTGATACAAAGTTTCCCCATGATGGGAACGATATGCCCCCTTGAGAGATCGGATCAAATTTTTTGAAAAGATCACAGACAATCTCTCGATAAGAAAGAAAGGCTAGAAAGAACTAACAAGATAGGGTGACAATGTCACATAGGAAAAAAAACTGACACGGGGAAGAAAAAATCTGATATGAGAGACTAGGGTTAAGTAGCCTATATAATAGGGCCACAAGGAATAACATCCTCATTTGTATCCACACATCTAAGAGATCAGAGTGCAGAGAGAGAGCTTAGAGAAGTCAGAGTAGCCAGCAATGATGGATAGAGTTCATAGGTTCAATCAAGTCCGGCAGTATCAGAGGCCAGACGACATGGGTGAGTTGGTAGTACCTCGAAGCCTCTTTATCTATTTATGTATTTATTGTTGACATTAATGCACTTGAGGATAGGTAAGAAAAAACACAAAATCAATGTTTTGTACTGCGAGCGCGTCTAGGTCAGTGTCAAGCATGTCAAGTTAGGATAAGTGCATCTATGCTAGGTTTGGTCGCGTATGTGCATTTAATTGCATCTAGGTAGGGATAGGGATGTATCTATGTGAAGAATGCACATTTGTGCTAAGGGGGTGTGTGTGAAAAACAAGCGCATCTGCATAGAACAGCGATGCATCTGTGATGTACAAGTACGTCAAGGAAAATAAACCACGTATAGGTTGATTAAAACCATGTTTGTGTTGTAGAAACATGTTTGTGTCTAAGTAGGCTCAAATCAGTATTTCTATGATGAACATCCGTTGTCGATTGGATAAGTTATTGAGAGGATTCACTCAAACAAGGCCTCTAGGGAAAACAAACTGAGAGATAGGCTAAAATTAACAATTTTGTGATGAACATACATTGTCAATTGGATAAGTTGTTGAGAGGATACACTTAAGAAGGGCCTCTAAATAGAATCAAGTACAATGTGATGAAAATATACACTAGGATGCAGCACCATGTGATAGACATAAGCATTAGGATAGTAGTAGCAATCTATGATAGGCATGAGTACCACTAAGATTGACATGATTTGTTTGATTGGATGCAAAAGTACTTGCCCCAGACAGAGTCACAGAAGAGATTCCCTATGACACAAAGGTTGCAACCAGAGTTGACCTTTGAGGACCAAGCAGCTATTGAGGGTATGGGATTGAGACACATCATGTATTTGCCTGAGATTCGGGCGAACAAAGGATTATTGACTTCTCTAGTAGAGAGATGGCACTGTGAGACCTGTTCATTTCATTTTCCAACTAGCAAGATGTTAGTCACCTTAGATGATGTGTACAAGATCTTGAGGATACCGATCCACGACGAGCTTATGTCGTATGATAGGGAGGGAGACAGGGATGCACTGAGATGGGTCTTTGCGGACCCAAAGCTGGAGATGAGACCAGGTCATGTTAGCTATGATGTTATGCTACCTACTAGATGCAGAGTACCGACAGTAGTTGGAGGAGTGATTATTGGTTACCTTTGTCCAGATAGGGCGACATGGGGTACGATTGTTGGTTGGGGGAGGACCCTAGAGATGTTGGTGACACAACATGCAAGATATGCATGGGCTCCATGTGTATTAGCACACTTATATCATGAGCTTCACCAGTTTGTGCATCTCGGTGATTGTGATCTAGGTTGCGGGGTTACGCTATTACAGGTTTGGTCATACGAGCACATTGCAGTGACTAGACCAATACACTTCAGAGGGAGAGTGCATGGACAGTCATATGCACATTTGTATAGTATGATCACTTCCTATCCATGGATTGGGAAGGTGGACTATTAGAGATAGGTAATAGATGACATAGATAGTGTCATATGGAGACCCTATCTTGACTACAAGGAGTGGGAGGAGGATACTACAAAACTACCCTGTGTCTTAAAGAGAAAGTATTTGATTGGGCAGACACTGTATATACTAGACAGGCATCCGATTGATAGGGTATGCAGGAAGTTTGGACAACAGTAGAGGATGCCTTGGGGATCTAGAGAGTTTGCACAGACAATGTGAGAGAAGACTCACTGGGGGCCAATTTTGTCTTATGATGTTGTTGTTACATAGTTTGAGTAGTTAGTGTCAATGCCTTAGGACCTACAAAGTAATATAGGTGATGCATGCATAGATGTGGAGTATGTTACCTATTTTACGACACATCCAATATCGAGGTTGTTAGATCTAGATGAACCTTTGGTAGCTGAGGATGATGACGATGAGGATGATGAGGACGAAGGTGGGGGAAGACAAAGGAGGCAGAGGAGAGGAGTGGTGAGGAAGGTGGTAAGGGGTAGGAGTGGATAGAGGGATGCTGGAGAGAGATGAGGGACAAGATCCACAAGGAGGGAGAGAAGAGGACAACTCCTACAAGTTAGAGGATAGGTATAGGGATAGGTATGAGAGAGAGAGGCATAGGGATAGGCTAGGCAGGAGGAAGGTGCCTAGGGTGGAGATGATGAGGAGGATGAGTTTCTAGCACTATGAGAGATTGCAGTAGGACAGGTCGATGAGATCGAGGATCTCAGGAGAGACGTGACTCGATTGAGGTGACAATTAGTAGAGATGCAAAAGGAGAGAGATCAGGCCATTCAATGATATATAGTCACAAAGGAGGCAATAAGGGTAGGTAGAGAAATAGGAGAGGGGGACCATGGAGTAGGTTATGCCTATGTCCTACGACCAGGGGAGGAGATTGTTAGGCCCAATATGGAAAGCTAATGTACTAAGAGGGGAGGTGTGAATCAGTACTTCAAATCCTTTCTTCAACAATAACTTTACTATTAAGCATAAACCAAAAACTGTTGTAACATAACATAAACCTAAAACAAATAAATAACAATCATGCATGATTCACTCCATAACACATATATTTCGGTTACGCAGAAACTCCTGGTTAGAGAGAAAAACTGTGGTGGGGATGGCACCCACAACTTCACTACTGCAATAATAAAGGTTGCTCGGTTAGAGCTACATGTTTAGATATTTCTGATAGCTTACCCTGTTAGGAGTATCAAGATCGTTAGATCTACCTTGCTAAAGGATTTTACAACACTTATTCTAAATGTTGCACCTGGTTAAAAGGCTTTATAATTTATAGACTTTGTTAGAGTCTTTTACCTTGTTATAGGTTTCTCTTACAACTCAAATTATTACAATAAAATCTTTACAAATATCTACAACTTCACATCTGAAATGTTATAGCAGATTCTATGTGCTCAAAATGAGATTACCTTGCTTATAGCATACCTCGATAATCCATAGATTAACTCAGTAAACCCTTCTATTTATTCTATTCCTTGATTGTTCTCTGAAATCCTTCTCAGTGACCTCTATATCTCTAACAGTCACAATACTCAGTGCTTCCTTATCTATCACACATGTCTTTCTTCATATGCCTCTGTATCTCATATTGTTATCCTTAATTCATGCTGTATAAATAGATCTCTTATGTCAGTGATCTGGTTCATTGCTTCGATCTTACAAACATGTTTTATCGAATGAATAACCATACAAAATATTTCATTGGATAGATGACCTCAAGATCATAAAAAATCTTTAAGTGCAATTTCCAATGTGATAACGGTTCTTTGTTCCTCGATCTTGTAACATGTTTCCCATGTGTGTCTAGGTTCAATGAATCTGGTAACACGTTTCACTCAGTGTGTGTTAACTCGGTATATCATTATTGATGCTCGGTAGACATAGAGTGTTACTCGGTAGATAGCTCGGTGTATACTAGGCTCTGTGACTACTTTATTCTATAACCAACTGCTCTATGCTTATCAACTGAATATTTCGGTAGTAGTAACCGACTAGAGTATATAGAATGACTTTGGACATAAAACTAATGGCAACTTAGTAAGTAGTAACAATCTCACCTTTTGACATTAGTTGAGATGTTTGACAAAACTTCTTTCAAAGTCATAACTCAAAAATCTATATACTTACAAAATTTGACTAATCAGATAGTATATACATTTGTCAATAAAATAGTATATTCAGATATACTCCCCTTATCAATATACTGTACAAAATTCTGATTATGCATGCGTTGTGATCAATATTCTGTATTAACTGCTCGGTTCACTATCAAAATTATCTATGCATTTGGATACTCTGTTCTGTTTGGTATACTCCCCCTATATACTACACTCCCCTTTCGTTACTTTGATACTATACTCCCCCTTTTTGACAAACATCAAAACTTAGTTACCATTCAGTGGAGGCAACTGGTCAAAAATGGATCTATACTTTGTCCTTGCATTGGTGAGAGCGGCAGAGAGGGCATCCTTGACACTATCCATGAGTGAATTATGAGTTGTAATGTCAGCTAATAGTGAAATTAGTCCATCTAAACTGCTTCCCTCTAGTTGAGTGGATAGGGAGGTAGCCTTGTTGATCTGCTCTTGGACGGAGGACAAGTGTGGAATGAATAAGGTTTGAAGAGTCATAATGTCCATCCTTATTTGGTGCTCTTCATTCCTAAGTTCCAGTTGTTGAGCCATGAGCTTTTGTAACTTTGTATAGAAATGCTTAATAGAATTTGACTCAGTGGTCAACTTATTTGAGAGATTGTTGATCTCTTTCTCAATCACTTCTATTTTATTTTTAATATCTTTAATGAATAAAGAGAATGTATAGAGTTTCTGAAATAAATAAAGAATATGCTTGAGTTGAGGGGACAACTCAGCAATAAATTTGACAAGTTTTACTTTGCCAATAGCAATGGCTTTTTGTACCTCTTCAATCATTTTAGTTGTGAGCTCTTTGTCCTTTAACTTGCTCAAATATTCAGATGCGTCTACTCTAGATGTCTCTATTTTAGTTAGGAGTTCATCCAGTTGAATATGGATGGCTGCATCTTTTGTCACTGTAGCTTCAGGTAGCATATATGTTAATAGTGCTTTCACCTTCTGAAGTACTTTGTTTTTCTTTTGAATAGCCATTTATTTTTCCTATTCTACTTTGGCTTTGCATAGTTCACCAAATTCAATGAGTTCTTGCCCTTTTAATTTGGATATGTCTACATTTGGCAACATTATTGGTTTTGACAAATCTAATTTGAAACTATGCTTTTTCATTTTATTTCTTTAGTTTTCACCGATTGAACTAATACAATGGCTTGGGAGGTTTGTTGACTCTCGGTAGGTTACTCGGTAGAGGCAACACTTTTGTCAATTTCTTGAACCTCTGATGTAGCCTTCGGTGAATCCTTGCTCGGGGTCTCAGTTGTAACATTTTCAGTGCTAGAAGGAGCTTGAGAAGTAGCTTCTCCTTTTGTAGACTTGTGACCCTCTGTTCCTTGTTCAGTATCCTGAGGGGCCTCTATTGAAACAGGCTGATGGACCGGAGGATAGGGCTGAACTTGTTCCAAAACTGACTCACTGGATACCAGTTTGGCATATGCTCTTGTGCCTCGGTGTCCATGATATCCTCATCAATTTGTATAGTGTCAGCAGGGTCTTGCTTCGTGATATCAGGATCTTGCTCAGTGACATCAACTATTTCAACTTCAACTTGCTCACCAGCATTCTTGATTCGAAATATTTCCTGCCATTTTTCCTTGGTCTCATTCTCTACATCCAAATAATGGCCATTCATCAATTTCAAGGCTCTTTGCTTGACTAGGAGGTTTGTGTGGTAGTTTTTCAGACGTTCATTGATCTCATCTACTGACATGTTTGGAAAGAGATGTACCAAACTTCTTTCTCTCATCTTCTTTTCCGAGTCCATGACATATTTCCACCTGTTATCAATATGCAAATACAATTCTTTTGGAAGAGAATTAGTTACTTCCAATGGGACCAATCGAAATTTCAGAAGAGTGCAAATTACGGCTTCTTCAATTTGCCTCTTTTCTGCATCAGATCTAGATTCATATTTAACATATCTAAATGATCCAAATCCACCATATTGTTTCAGATTTGCACAAAAACTATCAACGCTATGTACAGCTTCCTTTTTGGTCTTGACAATCTGAAATTTACTTTTGTCTTCAGATTCGGTGTCACTGGACTCTTTAGTCAAAATGAGTCTCCGAGTAGATTTCTTATAAGTTTTTGTTACCTTTGGTGTGGCAACATTCTTTTGTTTCTTACTCAGTGACGCTACAGATGTTCTTGTGTTTGGGTGCTTTACTGAAGGAGTCGTTGATACCTTTGATGTATCTTGTTTTTCCTTTTCAAAACTTTCCCTTTAGGCAACTCGGTGCTTAATGTAATAGCTACCTCTTGGGCTTCAGATTCCTCCTCAGTGATGACTAGAGTGCCATTGATAGGTGTGGAGGAAGAACCTTCTCCAAATTTCTCCATTAATGCCTTGATCATTTTTGTTGCTTTCCTTGTAGCCTTGGGTACTACAATACTCATCTTAACTTTCTCTTTAACTTCTTCAAATGTATTGTATCTCAACTCGATAGCATGCCTTGGTAATGTAAGAAAAACATCTATTTGTTGTTGTGTGATGTCAAAATCAATCTCATAACCCATAGGTGGCAAAGATTGAGTTATCGGTTCCACAACATTGACATAGCAGTAGTCGGTGTCTACTTCAAAGCATATGTCATCCTTGTATTTCTCTACTAACTTGGGTGGAATTATATACCTGTTATGCATCTTTTCTTGAAACTTGCTAAAGTAATCATCCATAATATCATTAAAGTTATCACCTAGCCATTTGATAAAGTCATTGATTTGATGGGTGATTGGTCGGTGTAGCTCCCAAACTACATTACCGACTAATGGAAAGAATTTCTCAAAATAGAAAAACATGCATACCAAAAGTCATCCAAACTTCAGTGTGTTAGGCGAGTTGTTCTTCTTTGGCTTCCTTATGGTGTTTAGATTCTCAAACAGGTTTCTCAACAATACTTCGCATAGATCAATTTTCATTCCTTTCTTCACAATTTTATATGCTAAATCGACTGTTGCACAAGGTACACTATTTTCCCTTGCCGATTGAAAGAAACAATAACCTATTACTCTAATGGCAAACTTCAGCTCTGCATCTGTCACATTGTTCAATTTCAGTCCTCTACAGTTAGATTCAACTCTAGTTAAAGTGATCAATTCCTTTTGTGATATCATTTTCTGAGCTCGGGCATGATCAAAAATAGGGTAATTGGTGATCAAATGAATAATTTCCTTGGTGATCTTGAATGGTTGCTCCTCTAACCACATGAAATCATCATGGACTCTGCTTAGAACAAACTTGACCCATTGGGGTTTGAATACACGGGGATAGGTTAGGGCTTTGGTCAATCCCTTGATTTTAATGTGTTCATACTTGCTATCCAATTTCCCATCGGTACACAATTCATCATATGTGTCCTTGATCTCAACATGACCTAGTTCCTCAACACGACACTTAGTGAAGAATCTGACATCCTCAACTAGTAAAACCCTATCCGGAATGAGTGAAAATATAGTTTTATCATCCGGTTCAGATGCTACTTTGGGAGTTAGAGAGTATTTCAGTGAGGGCTTTTCAATGTTCTCAACAACAATGGGCTTTTGGATCTTAGGTGCCATTGCAGATTTTGGATAAATACTAACAAAAGATTCTTAGGGTTTGAAGACTTTTAAACAGCAGATGCTTTCCACTTAACAAATATAAAATAGATATTCACAACTGATATGATCGGTAAACTAGCTTGACAATGCGTTGTGATTGATGTAAATACCTTGAATTTCGGTTCGGAGGAGGTTTGATCACCTTTGAATCGCTTTGCTCTACTTTCTTGAAAACTTGGTAAGTGTAAAATGACCACCAAAAAGCTTTAAGTACACAATATACCTTATCGGGCTTCATGCAGTTAGGTCAGAAAACATTAAATGCACTCGGTACCACTTCCTTTATATGCTTTTACCGAGTAGCCAGACTTCCTGTATTTACCGACTAGACAAGCTTCCAAAAAACTTGATAAAATTTCAAATTTCCTAATGCATCTTTAGTTATGCATATTTTGAATTAAGCACATGATAAAATAGGAACTGCTAAGATTTAACCTTTGAGAGAATGCAGTCCCTTCATACCTTTACCGATTAATTTGAAATAGGTGCACCTAACTCGGTAGATAAGGTGTTTTCTTCATTTGACACAATTTCCTTCTTTTTCCAAATCATCTGTAATTTGCCTTTTATTTCCTCAGTGTCTCCTCTAGGTTGATCTCTGCAATCTCTAGCCAAGTTTCCAACTTTGTGACAATGAAAACATGCCATACCAGGATTTCTCCATGATCTTCAGTTGTTCATTCCAAACCTTATAAAGAAGTTGGCACTTATATGTCTATATCTTCCACAACATTCACACCATATCCTTGTATTGTAATCCCATGGTACTATAGAATACTATTGGTTAGGATCTATGTGAGTTCGGTAGCCTCTAGTATTTGCTCGGTGTGCAGACTACATATAGTTCTTTTGCTTAAACCAACACTTCTCAGTACTATGTCCATATCTATTGCAGTTTTTACAAAATCCTTTGAATTTTGCCTTCTAATAATTACTAGCAGACTTTGTCCTACATTGGTTAGATGTGTGACCATATTTATTGCAATTGTGACAATAACCATTAGACCTAGTGACATTCGGTTGCTTACCTTTTCTAATTTGGCACATATTAGCAGTATGTCCTTGTTTTCCAGAGTAGTTGCAAATAGGCTTCTTTCCTTTGATGTTCTTCTTGTTTCTAGCTTGCTTTGATGATTCTCCTCTCTCAATAGTGTGGATTTCCTTCTCAGTAGAGTCTTTTCCTTTGTAACAGAGTCCTCCAACTTTGTTGGTTCTTTTTGTATTAAGTTGCTCATCCAACATCTTTGATGTTTCATAACTCTTTTTCAGTGTTTCTTTGGATTTCTTCTCTATTTCGTGTTCATCGGTCAATCTTGATACTTCAAGTTTCAATGCTTGATTCTCATCATCTTTCAGATTTGCTTCATGATGTGCATAACCCAATTGATCTGACATTTTTTGTTGAATCTCAGTCAACTTTGTGATTTCATCATTCTTTTCAAATACTAATGCTTCAAGTTGTTGTTTTTCTCTTTCTAGATCTCTTATTTTATCCTCGGTTGTCCTCAATACATCAAGATTTTTAGTCATCTGTGTGCTGAAATGTTCATGTTCTCTTTTCATTGCTTTTAGCTAATCAGTCAGTGCTTTGTTCTTTTCCTTTAGTTCTTCAATCATTTCTTCAGTCTCTTCAGATGTAATGTTCTGAGATGATGTTTCAATTTGTTCCACTAACTCTTGAGAGTCCTGCAAATCATCAGATAATCTTCTTCTAACTTTTAGAGATTTTTGCATTTGTTTCTGCATGTTAGCAATCACTTGATTAGCATGATCCAATTCATTTTGAAGATTCACAATTCTCTGAGATTTCCTATAGCCTTCCATTGATAAGATCTTTCTCTTTAGGTTGTTAAACCCTTTTCCAGGATTGAAGCTCTGATACCAATTGTTAGGCCCAATATGGAAAGCTAATGTACTGAGAGGGGAGGGGTGAATCAGTTCTTCAAATCCTTTCTTCAACAATAACTTTACTGTTAAGCATAAACCAAAAACTATTGTAACATAACATAAAGCTAAAAAAAAAAAATAACAATCATACATGATTCACTCCATAACACATATATTTTGGTTACGCAGAAACTCCTGGTTAGAGAGAAAAAATGTGGTGGGGATGGCACCCACAACTTCACTACTGCAATAATAAAGGTTGCTCGGTTAGAGCTACATGTTTAGCTATTTCTGATAGCTTACCCTGTTAGGAGTATCAAGATCGTTAGATCTACCTTGCTGATGGATTTTACAACACTTATTCTAAATGTTGCACCTGGTTAAAGGCTTTACAATTTATAGACTTTGTTAGAGTCTTTTACCCTGTTAAAGGTTTCTCTTACAACTCAAAATATTACAATAAAATATTTACAAATATCTACAACTTCACATCTGAAATGTTATAGTAGATTCTATGTGCTCAAAATGAGATTACCTTTCTTATAGCATACCTCGGTAATCCATAGATTAACTTGGTAAACCCTTCTGTTTACTCTATTCCTTGACTATTCTTTGAAATCCTTCTCAGTGACCTATGTGTCTCTGATAGTCACAATACTCAGTGCTTCCTTATCTATCACACATGTCTTGATTCATATGCCTTTGTATCTCATATTTTTATCCTTAATTCATGTTGTATAAATAGATCTCTTATGTCGGTGATCTGGTTCATTGCTTCAATCTTACAAACATGTTTTATCGAATGAATAACCATACAAAATATTTCATTGGATAGATGACCTCAAGATCATACAAAATCTTTAAGTACAATTTCCAATGTGATAACAATTCTTTGTTCCTCGGGGTCCGGGGGTGGGCCGGGCCATGGGTAGGGGTTCGGGGGCGGCAGCCCCCAAGAAAATAATTTTTTTTTTTTTGCTGTTTTTTCATTGATGAAAACCGACATTGTAATAAAACCCTAAGAAAAGGCCGACTTTGTTTGTTTCCCTAAAAACACATGTTATAAGCAGCTGGGATGCTTAAGGCATGGTAAGGTTGATGTACTTTTTTGCTGGATAATAAGAAAGATTGGACGGCTATGTATGGTGGACGTAACCCATTCTGAGTGAATCATGTTAAATCTCTGTGTTATCTGTGTCCTGTTTTATTTCTTTATCTTTTGTATTTAAATCTGCATATAATTGTTAGTTCATATTTGCTTCAGATCTACTTGAAACCCTAACAATTGGTATCAGAGCGAGGTTTTCTATAAATTGGCAGGACTTTCAGATTTGAGTGGGAGCACTGGAGGATTCCAAATTCAAGGTCGAAAAGTTTAATGGCCAGAATTATCAATTATGGAAAATGCAGATGGAGGATTACCTGTATCAAAAGGATTTGTGGCGGCCACTGGAAGGAAAGGCAAAAAAACCGACCACAATGTCAAATGAAGAGTGGGATATTTTAGATAGAAAGGCACTGGGATCCATTCGATTGTGCCTTGCGCTATCTGTAGCATTCAATATAACAGAAGCAAAAATGGCTGTAGATTTGATGGCAACATTGGCTAAGTTGTATGAGAAACCCTCGGCTTCGAATAAGGTATTTCTTATGAAGCGTTTGTTTAATTTGAAAATGAGTGAGGGAGGATCAGTAGCGGAGCACTTAAATGAATTTAATACAATTACCAGTCAATTGTCTTCGGTAAAAATTACCTTTACAGAAGAGGTTAGGGCTCTCTTGATTTTATGTTCTTTGCTAGAAAGCTGGAATAGCTTGGTTATGGTTGTAAGTAACTCTATCTTTAGTAAAAATACTTTGGTATTTGATGATATTGTTGGTGTTATCCTAAGCGAGGAAATGCGAAGGAAAAGCACAGGTGAGACTTCAACATCATCGGGTAGTGTTTTGAATGTGGAGAACAGAGGAAGATCAAAGGAAAGAGGAAAAGGCCCTGGGAATGAGAAGTCACGAGGGAAGTCAAAGAAAGGACGCTCTCAATCTAGAGGAAGAAAGATTGCTGGTACTGCAGAAAGCCTGGTCATCTAAAGAAAGACTGTTGGTCTCGGAAAAACAAAGAAAGAGACAAAAATGAAAATGACAGTAAGGAAGCTAATATTGCAAGTAATACTTTACAAGATGCTTTAATCTTATGTTTGGATAATGTTAATGATTCCTGGGTAATAGATTCTGGGGCTTCATTTCATGCTACACCCCATAGAAAATATTTTCTAGATTATGTTTAAGGTGATTTTGGACAGGTATATTTGGGTGATGATGAGCCTTGTCAAATTGTTTGAAAAGGAAAGATAAAGATCAAGTTGCAGAATGGTAATGACTAGTTTCTGCAGGAGGTAAGACATGTTCCTAATTTAAGAAGAAATTTAATTTTTGCAGGGCAACTAGGTAGTGAAGGTTGCATAGTTACCTTCTCAGACAGTATGTGGAAGGTCACTAAAGGATCATTAGTAGTAGCTAAAGGTGCGAAGGTATGCACATTATATCTATGTATTGGTAACACTTACTCTACCTTAGCTACTACAGATAAAGTTACTACAGGGACAACAACAATAGATGTTGCAAGAACAGATTTGATAATGTGACACCATAGGCTTGGGCACATGAGTGAGAAAGGGATGAAAATCCTTCACTCCAAAAATCTATTGCCAAGACTAAAGAAGATTGATTTAGAGTTCTGTGAAAACTGTGTTTATGGCAAACAGAAAAGAGTTAGATTTCTCAAGGTTGGGAAAGAGAAGAAGAGTGAGAAGTTAGAGCTTATGCATTCATATGTATGGGGACCGGCTCAGGTATCATCTCTTGGTGGCTCTTGTTATTATGTTATTTTGATTGATGACTCAACCAGAAAAACATGGGTATATTTCCTAAAACAAAAATCAGATGTTTTTGAAACTTTTAAGAAATGGAGAGCTTTGGTTGAGAATGAGATAGGAAAAAAGTTGAAGTGTCCCAGATCAGATAATGGAGGTGAGTATTGCAGCAAAGCATTTGAAGATTATTGCTCCTTAAATGGGATTCGAAAGCAGAAGACAATTCTAGGAACTCCACAGGAAAATGGTGTGTCAGAGAAAATGAATAGGACTATCATGGAATGTGCGAGGAGCATGAGATTGCATGCTGGATTGCCCTTACATTTTTGGGCAGATGCTATACATACTGCTATCTATTTGATAAATAGAGGACCTTCAGCCCCTTTGGATGGTGGTATTCCAGAGGAGGCATGGACTGGTAAAAAGGTAAATTATTCTTTTCTAAAAACTTTTGGTTGCGAAGCTTTTGTCCATGTTGATAAAGAAAATAGAACCAAGCTTGATGCTAAATCTCAGAAATGTACCTTCATTGGATATAGGATAGATGAATATGGCTATCGGTTATGGGATTTTGAAAATAAGAAAATAATTAGAAGTAGAGATGTTATATTCAATGAGAAGGTCATGTATAAAGAACAGATGTAGGAAAAGAAGCATGAACAGGACAAACAAGAATATGTGGTGTTGGATGAGATTCCTGAAAATGAAATGCCACAGGTACCTGATGCTCAGCAACAACAGATTGTTCCACAAACTCTTGCAAGAGTTAGACGTTCTACGAGGACAAGTAGACCCCCTGAAAGATTTTCTCCTTCTTTGTATTCTATTTTATTAACGGATTCTGGTGAATCAGAAGAATATGAAGAAGCAATGCAGGTAGATGCCAAACAACAGTGGGAGCTAGGCATGAAAGAGGAGACGGACTCCTTGATGAAAAATAAGACTTGGGACTTAGTCCCTTTACCTGCAAAAAAAAAAGCCTTTCCTAACAAATGGGTTGATCGGCTAAAGGAGGAGGAAGGAGGTCAAAAAAAATATAAGGCCAGACTTGTGGTAAAAGGTTTTGCACAGAAAAAGGGTATAGATTATGATGAAATATTTTCTCTAGTTGTAAAAATGACTTCAATTAGAACTGTACTTAGTCTTATGGCTGCCGATGATTTACATCTTGAACAATTAGATGTCAAAACAGCTTTTCTCCATGGAGATTTGGAGGAGGAAATTTACATGTTGCAACCATAGGGATATGAGGTCAAAGGTAAGGAGAACTTGGTGTGCAGGTTGAAGAAAAGTCTGTATGGCCTAAAGTAAGCACCCTGACAATGGTATTTAAAATTTGATAGTTTCATGGCTGAACACAGTTATCATAGATGTCATTCTGATTATTGTGTATATTTTAAGAGGTTTGATAATGGCAGTTATATTATCCTGTTGCTTTATGTTGATGACATGCTTGTTGCTGGGTCTAACATGCAACATATAAATGATCTTAAATAGAAATTAGCTAGGTCATTTGCTATGAAGGATTTGGGTGCAGCTAAACAAATTCTCAGTATGAGGATTACACGGGACAGGAAAAATAGAACCTTGAACTTGTCCCAAAGTGAGTATATAAAGAAGGTGTTGAAAAGATTTAACATGCAGGATGCAAAAGCAGTTAGTACACCTTTGGCTAGTCATTTCAAATTGACTAAGGAGATGTGCCCAAAGGCACAGGAAGAGGTTAATAAAATGTCTAACATCTCGTATTCATTAGCTATTGGCAGTCTGATGTATGCAATGGTTTGCACAAGGCCAGATATTGCACATGCAGTGGGAGTTGTGAGCAGGTTTATGAGTAATCTAGGTATGGAACATTGGAATGTTGTGAAATGGATTCTTCGGTATTTGAAAGGAACTACTATGAAGGCATTATGTTTCAAAGGATCTAATGCTGCTCTAAGTGGATTTGTTGACTCTGATCTGGTGGGTGATATTGATTCATGGAGGAGTACTACAGGGTATGTTTTTACTATAGGGGGAACTGCAGTCAGTTGGATTTCTAGGCTGCAAAAGGTTGTTGCACTTTCAACCACTGAAGCTGAGTATGTTGCTACTATAGAAGCCAACAAGGAGATGATTTGGTTGCAATGTTTTCTGGAGGAATTGGGTCAGACACAAGAGGATAGCCCATTGTATACTGATAGCCAGAGTGTCATTCATCTTGTGAAGAACTCTGCTTTTCATTCAAGGACAAAGCACATTCAACTCAGGTACCACTTCATCTAGACTGTTTTGGAGGAGGGTCATTTATGGCTTGAGAATATTCACACAAGTGAGAATCCTGCCGATATGTTCACAAAGGCAGTTCCATAGGAGAAGCTGATTTCTTCATCAGTTTCTATTGGTCTTCTTGATTGATAATTGTGGAATTTATACCAGTCGAGTCCTAGTGTTTTATCCAGCGGATGTTGCATGTATAATGGTGTCGTGTAGTATCAGTCTCCAAGTGGGAGATTGTTCGGTGTGGAGCCTGATCAGTCTCCAAGTGGGAGATTGTTGAAATGTGGTGACTGATCAGCAAAGTACTGTACACTTAGCACGTATCCTTGCCGAGGTCCGGAGCTAGGCCGGGCCCCGAGCAGGGGTTCAGGGGCAGTAGCCCCCGAGAAAAGTGGGGGTTCAGGGGCGGTAGCCCTGAAGAAATTTTTTTTTTTTTTTGCCATTTTTTCGTTGATGAAAACCGACATTGTAATAAAACCCTAAAAAAAGGCCGACTTTGTTTTTTGCCCTAAAAACGCATGTTATAAGCCGTTGGGATGCTTAAGGCATTGTAAGGTTGATGTTCTTTTTTGCTGGATAATAAGAAAGATTGGACGACTGTGTATGGTGGACGTAACCCATTCTGGGTGAACCACGTTAAATCTCTATGTTATCTGTGTCCTGTTTTATTTTTTTATCTTTTGTATTTAAATCTGCATATAATTGTTAGTTCATATTTGCTTTAGATCTACTTGAAACCCTAACAGTGTATACTAGGCTCTGTGACTACTTTCTTCTATAACCGACTGCTCTGTGCTTACCGACTGAATATTTCGATAGTAGTAACCGACTAGAGTATATAGAATGACTTTGGACATAAAACTAATGGCAACTTAGTAAGTAGTAACAGAGATTGGATACTGGAGAGATCTATATTACACAACAGTTCCTCCAGAGCTCAGGTCAGGGAGTTACACAAGAGCCTCTCGGACAACAACCATCAGGAGAGACAGGAGGCAGGCATCTAGTGGCGGGGTCATGGTTACCAAGAGGAGGGGACAAAGGAGGTGATCCTGGAGCAGGGACTTCGAGAGTTCAGATTCCTTCGTGGTCGGTCGGCTTCGAGGGAGGGAGTTCATCATAGCTCCCTTGGATCCCATTTTGTATCAGTTTTCGTATGATGATGTAGACATCTTTGGGTGATTCCGTAGTCATATGAGAGATATTGACATCATTGTATCATGACACTTTTATTTTTTTGATATATATATGAGATGATCCATCCTTGCGACAATCATATATGCATGCATATTATGTGATTGTGATTTTATATGATGATGATTTCATGATGATGCAGTTTATATATGTGAGTTCTTATAATGATTCTATGATGCTTATAATGATGATTATGATATGGATGCCAAATATGTACCTCGTGAGATGCATTACTTTTTTTTCTTTTATATTTTTCATGATGCAAATGTGAATGTACTAAATGTAGCTGGATGTATAATAATGATATGATATGATTATTTACATGATGAGATGCACGATGTATTATTATTGTGGCATTTTATATTTTATATAAGAATGCATATACTAACCAGTGATATATGCAAAATGTAGTTCTATTATGATATCTATATGTATGTATGAAATGAGATATGCTAACATATGATGATGCGGGGACAAACTACATGAAATTTAGATATTTTTTGGTGTGTCATTATACTCAATCGTGTGTTTATTTTTTGGTGTGTCATTATACTCAGTCGTCTGATAGACACATATAATAGATTGTACATGTAATTATTACTATGTAAATAAATACTTCATTCAAATATATGATCAAAATATATTTCTATTGCAAATGGTTACAAACTTTTAATAAAACCATTATAAATATACTTTGAAAATATCCAATATCAAAATACCCTAAAACTAAAATCCATCTAAACTTTTAGTGTAGATATTAAACAATCTATTTTATTGACCCCTATGTATATCATTGAAAGATCATTGTCTCACCTCTGCTATTGTAACATCATTGAGGCACTTCTCTCATGGCATGGGTTACAACTTGAAGAAGTAACATAGGAACCCCTCTTGCAACTACAACAAGAATTTAGACATACATTTCAACATTGATAAGTGGATTATTAGACAGGCATTTCTACATCAAAATTAACTCTACTTTTTTCTTTTCTTTTTTTGATGGAGGTCCAGACCTGCAAGCACGACAGCCCAGCAAGGGCATGAAGCCCGTGAGCTGCCAGCCAAGCAAGGGCCTTCAAAAAGTAATTTGTCCAGGGCACGATCCCAGCCTCATCCCTTATGATGTCGAAGCCTTGCCCTCAACAAGACTTGATCCTTGGTGGGCTCATTTGGAGCCATTCAACTTTATCAGTAGACCAAGGGCCCATTCACTCATTCTAATATATTTCACATTTATTTAACTTTGTGACACCCCAATTTCTAATTGATATGACTCATTACTTGTTTATTCTTGCATTCATTTAATTGATATAATTATATAATTTTTATATTACAATTCTTGCAATTCATGTCTACATATTATTGTTGTTTACTTAACTTGTACATTAAATTTATAGAATAGATTTTTAATATTAAATTAAAATTATAGATTCAAACTGAAAAAAACAACTCAAAATGAATACAACAACAATGAGATAGTAACAAGACAGCTGAAGTCAATTCAAAATAGAGACAACCTCAACAGTCTACATTGAACAACGATTTTAAAAAAAACAATCTAAAATAATAACAAGACAACTACAATCCATATTATTTGCCACACCAACTCTTTTTTTAAGTTGAATTTATTACTTTCTAGATAAATGGGATAAATCAGGTTGGGGATGAAAGCATGTTAGGAAGCGTCTAAAGTTCCACGCTCTGGTTTGGCATATGTTGCTTTCAATGCTTGAAATTCTGCATTCAATCAATAAGTTTGGTTATAGTAAAAAAGTTTCTACGTTATAATCAATAAGTTTGGTTATAATCAATGACTTTCTAGATATTATAAAGTCAGTAATTTGGTCAACTACCACAAAAAAAAATTAATAATTCAGTTTTAAAAAATAGAATAGATTTACATAAAATGAGTAGATGCGAATGTAGACTTTTAAATGAATAAGTGTTAGAAATTGTGGATGTTGTTGTGATTCAAATTTATAAATAAATGATTTTTTATTTATTTTATCTTATTATCTATATGATGTTTAATTTTGAGAATGGTAGGAACTTTAAAAAATTCATTTAATTTTTCTTTTCTATTTGGTTAAGAAAATTGAAGAGTTCTAATATTTTTAAAATTGTAAAAGTTAGTAATTTGGTAAAATAAATATGTATAATGGTGAAATTTGTTTACGTTTCAATTTTCATTTAATTTTAGGCTTATCTTGATGGAATATTTAAGTATAAGTAAATATTCATAAGTACTATATTTTATTTTAGATTTGGGTTACAAATTAATATATATTTCTATTTCTTTCTCATTTGTTTACAATTGTTTCTATCAGTTTGGAAATGTCTCATCTCCTTTTTACACAACCTCTCATATATTTGCTATTATTAGCCATTTATTGCACCTACACTCACACCCATATCTACACATTCATTCATTGCCTTAAAACTAACACTTTCTTATACTAGGTCAATCTTGTGCACCTTTTGATTAATCATAAGTGGATTAGGATTGATCCCAACATTGAAATTTTCAAAATCAAAAATTCAAATTCCTAGCCTTTCCTAGTAGTCATTGTGAGCCAACTTGATACATGCTTGTGCAATTTAATACTATGTTTTCATATTTAAATAAAAGCATTTATGTAGTCATTCAAATGGAATGATAAGGATAATTCATTATAGGAATATTTAGATTTGGAACTTAAAAAGAACCAATCTCCTTATAATCATATAGGCCATCTGCATGATCAAGAATGTTGTATATGATTGTTCACTTAATACTATGAAGTTGTTCTATACAAGCGGTTGACCTCATCATACAATTGTAAATCATCCTATAATTTTATATTCTTTGCTTTTGAGTAATATGGCATCCATTTGTGTAGCTCTCATTTGTTGAAGGCGTTCCTGTTTACCATTTGATCTTGTAAGTGCTTGTGTTGCAAAATTTAACATGGTATCAGAGCTTTGAAACTTCAACATTGTATCCGAGCTTTGAAAATTCAACATAGTATCAAAATAATAAAACTATTTCCACCCTTTTCAAGTTATATCCATTTCCTATTCCTATCCACATGTTGAGAGATATTTCCTTGGATTCTATTGAAAGAGTTCCAAATTATATGGACAAACCAATCATTTTAGTGATGATAGCTCACATCATAAAAAATTCTCATGTGTGTATGATAGACCATCCTCATTCTACCTCCATTGTTACTTATATCTTCATTAACTAAATTATTCACCTCCATGGTATACTTTCTTTCATTTTCAATAATCATGATCCAATTTTTAATAGTCACTTAGAGCAAGAATTTTTTCCATTCCATAGCATCCAACTTAAAATGAGTTGTGCATATAATCCGTAAAGTAGTGGTCAAATCAAAATTGTAAATAAATGCTTAAAGGCCTATTTAAACTACCTTTCTTTCAATAGACAACATCATTGGACCAAATGGTTGGCATTGACTTAATCGTGATATAATACTACTTATCACATAGAGACTAAGATTAATTCATATGAAGCCATGTATGTTCAATTGCCATCATATATTTAGATATCCATACTAGGAAAATCAAAGGTACTTATACTAGATTCCGCCCTTCAAACATGTAACACTATTATTCACACCTTAGGACAACTTGTACCTAGCATAAAACCATATGAAGTTGCACAAGTTGGTTAACACCATTTAGAGCACACTTTTACCATTGGCAACATGCTCTTTCTTTGACTTCAAGCATAGAAGCAATTATCATTAAAGTTGAGTTTTATTGCATATACATTAGAGATTCATCCCCCGCCAAGATCCATTAAGTTATCAAGTCTCCTATTTTAAGCAAGCTCTTAGTTGATATATTCATGCAAAATATACATTGTGTGAGTTAGATACTAAGGATCATTTCTCTTAACCCCTAATTATATCCTTGATAGATCGTTGTGCCACATTTGCAGCTATAACATCATCAAGGTCCTTCTCTCATGACATGGGTTACAACTTGGACATGTAACATAGGAACCCCTCTTACAACTACAACATGAATTTTATCACCTCAAATGTTAACCCTAATTAAAAATGCATTATTAAGGACCATTGATAATGTATTGTGGTAAACATATTACGAATTTATGGGTTGGAGATTTTTTTGGGCATCATAGGATTATTAATAGAGCATTTATTATAACACATTACTTTAAATTCTTTATATGTTTGTTCCATGTCTATGATTTTTTGCTCAAAGTTGTAAATTCAATCCATTTAGACATTTAACTTAGGAGAACTTGACCCTCACATCTAGTAAATTCTTAAAAGGTTTTTGTTAAACAAGTCTACCAATCCTTACAACTATTCAAATATCATAGATCAAGGTGAGTGAGTTCCAATAGATTATAAAGTCTCATATCATTCTCATGAAAGTCTAAAATTTTGTTACTTGCATCCACAATCATAACATTAATCTCAAACAACACGAAAGTGAATTCTTAGAATAATAACACGTAATAAATATCTCAGCATTGATATACACTTCTACTTCAAAATCAATTCTTCATTTTTATTCTAATATATTTCACAATTTTTTATATTTATGAGACCTCAATTTCTTATTGACTTAATTCATAACTTATTGTTTACATTTATTTAAGGAAGGGGAAAAAGTTACATGTTCAAACTGAAAAGCAACTAAAAATGAACACTGTCTGAAACAAGAAGAATTGGATAGCAACAAGACAGCAGAAAGCGGCTCAAAATAGAGACAACGTCAATAGTCTACATTGAACAAGAGCTTAAACAATCAATCTTAAATAATAATAACCAGCTCACATTGAACAGCAATCCACATAAGTTGCCACACCAACTCTTTTTTCAAGTTGATAAATGTGATAAATCAAGTTGAGGATGAAAGCAAGCTGAGAAACGTCTAAAGTTCCACGCTCTGGTTTGGCATATGTTGCTTTCAATGTTTTGGTTCCAATGGATCTGCCTCTTAGCCTTTTGTTTTTTCTTGCTTTTACGTGGAGAAGAGGGAATAGAATACCTCTTATCCATCTATGTTATGATCAATAAGTTTGGTTATAGTCAATGAGTTTCTAGACATCATAGACTCAATGATCTGGTCAACTAACATCAATAATTAAATAATACAGTTTTAATTTTGAATTTATTTTGATGTAATATTTTAATATAAGTATATATTAATAAGAAGTATATATTTGTTTAAAATTTGGTTATTAGTTAATATATTATTCTATTTCTTTCACATTTCTTTATATTTATGTTTATATATTTGGGTATATCTCATCTTTTTTTTATACAATTTCTCATATATGTTATTATTAGCCAATTTTGTACCTACATTCACACCCATCTTTGGACATTCATTTATTTCTTTAAAACTATCACTTTTGTACCCTAGGTCAAGCTTGTGCACCTTTTGATTAATCCCAAGTGGCTAGGGATTGATCCCAACATTGAAATTTTTGATGTAAAATATTCAAATTCCCACCCTTTTGTAACAATCATTATGAGCCAACTTGATACACACTTATACAGCTTGATACTATGTTTTGGCATATGAAGACTATCACTTATGTAATTTTTCACATGGAATGATAAGGAATTTCATTATAGGAACGTTTAGGTTTGGATCTTAAAAAGAACCAATCCTTTTATAATCATGTAGTCCATCTACATAATTGAGAATATTGTATATGATTGATCACGTAGAACTATGAAATTGGTCTATACAAGAGGTTGACATAGTTGAACTCAAACCTAAAAATTAGGCAATCTCTTGAAAGCTATTTGTAATCATTATTTGACAAACATAGATATAGAATAGGTGAAGATGAATAGATCTTGTAACTATGCTCTATAAAATCATTCTTATGGATTGCATTTCATTGTCACATAATAGATCATTTGTACAATTCTTGAGGTTAGTACTAACGAACTTAAATTCAATCCATAGAGATTTTTAATAGCCCACATATACCTTAAAATTATTTAGACTATAAGCATCAATTTCCAATACCTTGGTAATTGGATTATGAACAACATTAATATTAGTTCATTAGTGTTCCTAAAGATAATTGCCTCTATCCATTGGATTTAATTTTTTTAAAGGAAATTTTTATTTGTTCACTCCATTTTAATTTAATATTGGTGATTATACTTTATATTTTATATTCATTTAATTAGCCTATATTTATATGAAAAATATTTTAGTCCATATACATTTTTGTGAATTGTATGCTCTAAAATCACCTAGGGTTTTGAATTCAATTTCATTAGGAATTTTTAGATATAATTTTGTTATGGCTATATTATATTTGTGTATGTTTGTAATACTTTGAATAGGACTTGTTCCTACATAATGATATATCTTTGACATCTCACCCTTTAAAGATAGTTCACCATATGCCCTTCCTAGGTCATCTACCTTGGTTTACATGTATGCATATGTATTTATAAATTTTCTATAGTCCTATCCATTATGAAATTTGATCCTTTTATCTATGTCACTCCCATAAAAAAATTTATACTATAGATGAAGATAAAATTTTAATCGATTTATTTTTTATCAAGTATTATTTTTTCACTCCTACACTAAGTTGGTTAGTCATCATGCTTTCCTCTTAGGCATAATCGCTTAACTTCTACATAATCCTTATAGTGATCCTATATGTTTGTAAATTTTGAATCTTGTGAGTTTATTCCTGGTACATATACGTCATGAGTTAGTGATACACCTTCTCCACATATGCATAACATTCTTATACCTTTTGATGATACTTCTCTTACATATAATTTTATATCTATGTTCATATATTAAATTGATTATAATAAATCAAATTATTTTATGCATTATGGTGCATTTCATGGTGACATTTCTACATCTTATCCTAAGTGTATGGATACATATGTTTGCATTTTACATCTAGTCACATTTTACAAGATGATATCTTAAATAAATGTAAACAAGAACCATTTTAGAAAGAAATGAATTACTAAAATGAACATAGATAAAAAGATGCCTTGATACTTTACTTTAATGACTATTTGTAGAAGATTACTGCACATATAAATCATATATCTCCTCCTTTAGGTAGATTATTCAATTTATGTAATAAAAGTTGAAAAATAATCACTCATTGGGATATACATGTATTCATTACTATTTTCTTACAACATTAAATTAATAACATACACTATCCAATATTCCTACAAGGATTTAAAAATCATAGACTCATATTAGTTTAGAAAATATAATTTATGAAAATGGGTTATGCATAATGGAAAAATTTAAATTTAATTGAAAATTAATATAAGGTTTAGAATATGTTTTCTTGATTTATAATGGTGTTCATTTTTAGCCTTCAACAATTAGAATTGCACCTACTACAACATGGATCCAAATACGGATGAAACACTAATGACCAAGAAAACACTAAAATTTAGAAATTCTATTTTTTTAGCTCTTTATTATAGAGCTTATTCTCTTAAATAACTTTACATATTTTAGACATACACCTCTACTTAGTAATCCACCATAATATCAATAATTCTTCATATCAATCATGAAATATTTTTACCTTGGCATAAATTGCATGAAGAAAAAGTACTTATACTGCACCTCTTAGATGCAAACTAACATAGACCTTATACAAATTTTAACAAATGTAAAGTTATGGACTCCTTTAATACCCTAAAACTCTTAAAATATAATGGAGATATAATTCATAACTAATAAATAAACTATATTTTAAATTATTTTAGAGAATGGATCTTACAAAATTATAATATTTTTTCATACAAATATAAGATTGAATTACATTTATAGGTACTAGTAAAATAATTCAAAACTAGACTCAAATGAGCTCTCTCAAGCATATGAATAGAGACCAACTCCTATAATGATATCGAATTCTAATTGAAATGAATATACCTACATATTGGAGACACTTTTCATATCAAGATCATAGAATGAGTCACTTAAGAACTATTACACAACAAGACAAAAGGATCCATACAGAGAAAGTGAAGGCTTATTACAAGTTTTTTACAAATAACTATTTGGAACTAAAAATTGCTCCAATAATTGAGATTCAAAGTCAAATATAACTATCAAAATATGAAGATATTATGCATACATCAGAAGGAAAATCCTCATAATTTTAAAATATATTGGTAAAATCATGAAATGTGTGAATGAATGTGACCCTAATCCATAAGATATCTCTGAATTAATGAAACCTTTACATTTAGAGAAAAATGACATGGAGTATCCTCAAAAATCCTATATATGATATGTTGTAGGAGCTCTTAATTTAATTTTTTACTTAAATTCATCACCATTCAATTAAAATATGCAATTTAGCGTGAACAAATTAGATTAGGTGGTTTCAAGGTCCAATTATGCATTAATGAAAATAATAGCTTGTAGTCAAGTACACATTTGCAACATTTAAGGTTCTACTAACAAGTGAAGGGGAAGAATGCAAAAGAAATTATGTGGAAGTTGAGAAGGACTTATATTCAGTTGCACATCAAATTCCTTGTAAAGGGAAAATGGAGAAAATAAAAGGGATAAATGGAGAAGGGATTTGTAATAAAAATGTTTTCAATTTTGTGCTTGTGGGAATTAAGGTTCTTTTGGTAATTAAACTAGATGATGAAAGAGAAGTGAGTGATTTTTCCTCGAAGGTTTTAAAACAAATGGTTTTTCCTTAGCACTTGGTTGTTTTGTGTGAGCTTGATTCTATAAAATGAAACATATGTATAGTCATTGAAGTTAGCTGGTTTGAGAAGGTTATCGTTTGTATTGAGATCTCTTATTGATTGCATATGTGAATCATAGCATGGTATATGTGGTTGCATGGTTAACCATTATGCTTGGACACATGGAGGATGCATTGAGGGAGGTGGATGTTTCAAAAATGTTAATGGAGACTCCATATGTGTATTGTAATATTTTTATCATTGAATAATACAAGCATGGATGCTTTTGGAGGCTAATTTTTCCATGTTGTGTTTTTTTCTAAGATGTATCTTGTGTTATCTTTGGGTATGTCTCTTTTTTTAAGCTTGTATGCATGCTTTTCTCATGTGGTTATGTAAAAAGTGCTTTGATCAACTTGGTAAATTTTCTTAACAAGAAAATTACGATCATTTCTTGAGAGTTACTATTCATTGTAAATGCATTTTAGGTGGTCTACCACTTATCAATCATAACTTCATCTCATTATCAAATCTGAACTTTGCTTTAGTTGAAGATTTTTAATCTAATGATGATTTACAATTAATTGTGTATATGTAGACCTCATGGGCCATGCCATTTATATGCATCGTGTGCTCTTTTGTATGATCAAGCTTTCTAAATTTAGGTATTCAATAAACTCTACCAATGAGTGGTATGGAAGATTTGGCATTTAAGCATTAAAGTGGTAATGACCAAGAAGGAAGTAGGTTGAAAAGACCGCACATGAACATTGGTTATGTGTTCTATAATTATGAAAAGAACTAGTCAAGAAGTCTATATTCATTCCAAGACATTTTGAAAATCTCAAGATGCTATTATACTTCAATATTCTATATATTTTTATTATTGAAAGAGTCATTCAATAATCAAAACTAAAAATACAAATTATTTTTAAAGTATAAATGAGGTGTGAAACCTTTATTTAACATGAAAAAAAAATATTCACAATTTTTCGCTTAACAGACTCTACTCATGACTCATTTTTTAGGTTCCTTTGGGGCGATATATTCTTCAGAAGCTTTTGTGCAGGAGATTTTTCGGAATATACAAATGGGAGAAGGAGAGAAGACAGAAGAGACCTCCCCTATAAATCGCAGGAATAATTCCCCATAACTCTAACACGCCCTGCAATTTGTTCCAAATCAAAAAGAGCTCCTTCCATGGCGGGGTCTGCAACCGATCCTTCCAAATCCACCACAAAAACATACTCAAAATACTTGAAACCTCCCACGCCGTCTCTCAGGGGCTTTTCCCTTCTCGGCCGGCTCTCGATCTTCACAACTCTCAACCCTCTCCTTTCAAAAATCTCCACAGCCTTGAACAGACTAGCAGTTTCTACAGAAAACGCCACTGTCGTCTTGCAAGTTCTATCGGAGGCTTCAGAAGCCACCGGTAAATGTTTAGCAAGAACAAGAAACCGTGTAAAGTTATCGTCATCATCCTGCATTGCCGGCTCCAAAACACGAAGCCCAAATACCCGCCCAGCAACGCCACTGCAAATAACTGCCACGTCATAACATTCCCCCTCAACAACTAAACGTGCCGCCTCGGCGGCACAATCGACGGCCTCAACGGTAGCGTTAAGTGTCTGAAGGCGGCGCTGACAGTGACTCAACGCCTGCGGGTGGCCAAGAACTCGTCTCACGCCATTTATGCCGTTTAACCCCAACAGACAATGATTGACTTTCAGAAGCACCTCCCCCGCGATGTGTATATTCTGGTGGCGCAGAAGCAGATCGTAGTTTCTCCCCACGACGCCATCTAAAGAATTTTCCACCGCCACCACCGCTCTGTCGACGGAGCCGCTTTCCAGAGCATCGAAGGCTGAGTCCATTGTTTCTGGGTAGGGAAGCGCGTCGCACCGCTGGAAGGCTTGAACCGCCGCCTCATGGCAGTACGACCCGCGCGCTCCCTGGTATGCTACTTTCACGGGTTTCCCTTAGTAAAAATCTCCTGGCGTTTTGGGTTTTACCGGTAACAGTAAATCATGGTTTTTATTACTTTTTGAGAGTAGCCGGTCATTGTAAATGCGTTCCAAGCGATCTAATACTGATCTCTCAAACTTCAGCTCGTCGGCAAATTTGGGCTTTGCTTTAGCTGAAGCCTTTCCGTCTAAGGGGCGCTCGCAAGCAATCTTTTGTATATGTGTCGACCTCATGGCCAACGCCATTTGTATATATATTATGTGTATATAGCTTAGGGGCAGGTTTCTGAATTTGGGTTTTTGCAGAGGGGAAATAAACTCTGCTGAGGAGTGGCATGGAGGATTTGGTATTTAAGGAACAATTGAGAGGGGAGTAGGTTGGGTCGAGCACACATGGGGGTGTGATTAGTGAGAAAAGAATTGGTCAATTGATTCATTCAAAGCCTGTTCGAACAACTCCCGCGGTTTCATACCTCGGTTTTCCAAAACAATGCTTTTGATGTTGAAGGAGGCGTTTATATTTCCAAAAAAAACCTTATCCCAACAAATGAAATTTCTACTGTAACACGATTTTATGATTTTTATCACCATTAAAAAATGGAAAGCTTGTGTTTTTACCAAACGGGGTCAACGGTCAAAGGATGACTTGAGATAAAAACAAAGTCTAAAGCTTATTTTGGGTTGGTACAATCACAATTCATATTCTTGCAGCTCTACTCCATTGTTGAAGTTCTAGTTGCATGCTCGATTCTTTTGGCTTTCACACTTTCAATGCTATTCTCACGTGTTCTTCTTCTTTTCCATTCGGCAATTTTGCTTTGGGTGTGGAAGGGAGTGCTTTTCTCGTTTCCTTCCATTTATCTCCATAGCATATTTATTGTTGAATATTTCTTATTCTTTATTTTATCATTTCATTTATCTATCAATTTATCTATTTCAATTGTTCATGGAGGTGGAACACACTAAAGTGGGGATCTGACTTTGGTAGGCCTTTAAATCACAACCACAACATTTTGTTTTCACATTCATTATGTGTGTATGTTGCCGAACAGATTCGAGGAGCTAGCTGGTGTCTTCAAACGTAGGACTGTTGTGAGAATCTCCTTCCTTTTTAATTCTTCATTGGTACTATTGTTTTCATTATATTTACATTATTAAGTATATTGTCATAATACATCAAAAATTGGTCCATTGCACTCTTTGTACGGTCCTCTATACTTTGTATGTATAGGATGTCATTGTGTCGCTCTGTTGTCTTAGACTCGTGCACACGCCCTTGCATAGAGGCTGAGCAGAAGTCATGAAGGAGTCTTTGTGGCTTGTTCCTTTGGGTTTTATAGTTAGATAATCTTATTGCATCTTCTATCCAATAATCTCCATTCATAGGTCTGTCTCACAAGTGGACCAGGTTAGTGAGGTAGTGAAGGTTGGTTTTCTCCTTGAGGTTTATCACTTCAAGGGTAGAAAATATCCTCCTCTACAAAATCGATAGGGCTATCTTATATGCATATGGAAAAGGGACTTATGCAATTGGATGGGGAAAATATAGATAATAGGGGTTCTAAGAATATATTATCCTCACCTTATATGCTTGCCCTAGTATTATGATTTTACAAAAAGTAATATTCTTCTAATCTTTGGCATATCTTTATATAGACATTTAACAACCAGGATGGAAGGATATTTTACTCTTTATTGGTCCTCGCCTCTCATTATGACCAAATATGGTTGTTTAAATCTTACTCATAGAGAGCATACTTCTCATGAAGTGATAGCTAATTTTGGGTCCACTCACACTATGTTGTCTAAAGAAAAAAGGAAAAACAGAGCTACTGCTATTAGAAGGAAAAGAAAACCATTGTTTCTAGATGTAACTAAATAGATAGATGAATGGGCAATAAAAGAATAACAATAAAACTTACAAAAAAATTGACTCATTTAGCCTTAATACTTATGTCATGTACATGACAAAGATCAAACCATCAAGCCAACATGAATGATCTCCTGAAACTAGCTACCAAGGAAGATTAGAGTATGACAAAATTATGGATTTTATATTTTTATACTTCTAGATGTAATAAGGTATTTAGGAGTAGGTTTGCATCTCATTTCGCCAAAAAAAAAAGAAGGTTCTCAAATATTTCCATTTCATTTCATTTATACCAGTAATAATGTCTATTGTGAGTCACTATTACAAGGGCTAATTTAGCAACAAAAAGAAAGCAGTTATAGATATTTAAAAATTCAAAGCTTCTCATTAAAAAAGTCAAGGTTCAAATGCTACCAACAATATCAAGATGAGATCATACCACATATATGGCATTGCAATATTTATGTCGAATTTAAATCTATCTATAAATGCTAATAATATCCAACCAAACCCTAGATCTACAAACTAATTCAACAAAGTCAATAGAAAACTATCATGCAATGTAAATAAACCATGAAGCAAACAAAATTATACCTTCATATTCATGATAGGTGTGTCTTCATTGTTCTCTTATCTTCCATGATCTTGTATTTGATGTTATTTCTCTCAAATTTGTGTTGCACTTACACAAGAACTCAAGGAAGAATGGATTTGGTTCTAATGATGTATGATTGTGATGAGGTATGCATGTGATGAGGTATGCTCTAGAATGATTTTGGCATTATGTAAGTATAAATGCTTGTATATGTGATTGATCAAAATGGAAGGAAGAAACCTCTTTTATAGAAATCTTTAAGAGAATCAAGGGCTTAGATTAAGAGACTATAAGATGAAGGGCCATAATCACATAGATGAAAGAGAATCAATAAGATTTGAGAGTAGGTAGAGATGAAGGGAGGAGATTAAGAGGTGAAAGGTAGAAAATAAGAGTGAATAGGATGAAGAGGTTAAATTTGAAATGGAGGGATGAGATTCAAAGGTGGGTTTAATTTGGAGAAAACACAAAATGAATGAAGAGACAATTGACACTTGTAACATGCCTATGATTTTAGATTATGATCCATGTGAACAAGTTGGAGGACTAGGATTAAAAGAGGAAAAAGGTAAGTGAATTAATTAAATAAATAGAAGTATTTATTTAATTGATAGAGGAAACGGCTAGATAAATTAAATAGATAAAATATTTATTTAATTTAGGGAGGGAACTAAATAAACAATAAATTTATATTTAAATTAGAAAGAAGAGGCTAATGAATTAATCAAATAAATAAAAAATATTTAATTAATAGAAGACATTCAATTATCAAGAGTGCATTTTTGGATTCAATTATCTTACACACAATCGAATCCAGAAATGCACTCTTGATAAGTATATGATGGATTGTGGAAATCTCTTAGAACTGAGAAGACATCCAGATAAAATAATTAAAAAAATAATAAATATTATTCAATTAAAGTTTGATTTTAAGTGTCTATAGATAATAATTAGATCCACTTGACCCATCAAATTTCCAAATAAAGATTATGTTAAATTAATTATAAGGCTTACAATTCTAGATAATTGAGAGGGCTAATAGGGTCCTGAAAGTGATTCTCATTATTGTTTAGTATTTTTTAGATTTGATTGTTTGAGTTTTTTATTACCAACTTTTTTTATCAAACACCATGATCCATCATCAAGGTAAGATAGCAAGAGAAGACAAGAAACATGATATTAGCAAACCAAGATGACTAAATAGATGTGGGTGAAGGAGCCACACAAGTTAGGAAGTCACAAGAATCTAGGAAAGAGATGAGAGAGAAGAGAGATAAACCTAAAAGTGATAATAGAAAGAAGCAAAGAAATGGAATGAAATCAAAGAAAGAACCACAAATTTAAAATAAGAGATAAAATGTAAAATTAAAAATGAGAAGAGAAAGGAGAAACCACAAAAAATTGTAAATGAAATGATAAAAAGAATAATTATAAAAAATAAAATGTGAAAGGAGAAGGCAAACAAAAAACCAACAATAAATAAAAACTATAGACAAAGAAAAGGTAATAAACAATAACCCAAAAATAAATAAATCATATTTAAAAAAAAAAAATAGACTATAGACTAATAAAGAGTATCTATTGTCTTCGGACATGTAGTGTCGCGGTTTAAACACTTCGTTGGTGAAGCGGCCACCAAGGTTCAAATCCCTGTTGGGCCATTGTGCTCGCAAGGCCTTGTGCCTTCGCTAGGCAATTGTGTTCACGGATTTGAACAAGTGAAGTGTGGGGATGAGGTCCCCCATTTGTGGCCTCACTGATTCATAGCTCTGGGTCAAAAGCATTCACGTGGAGCTGGAGGTCATGCCGTACCAACGTCATTGGTCACGTTAAAAATTTTACCAGACATAGTTTTTAAAAAAATAAAATAAAGAGAATCTATTAATCCCCAATGATGAAAAGGGGATAGACCTTATTCCACTATAGATAATAGGGATTTTGTTCCCTTGGAAAAGCAAAATTTAGCAAGATATGCACTCAAAACCAAATCAAAATGATGACTTAAATGTTTGTGAAAAGTACAATTGAGTTCTAGCATGGAACTATAAGGATTTTAAAAAGAAAAGATATTTAGCACACTATTAAATTTATACAAATTTAAAGCAAGATAAAAGCAAAGATCAATCAATTCAAGGATGTAATCCTTAATGGGAAAAGAATTTTGATAAAATTAATTAATTTTAAAGTTATTTTTCCTATTAAACACTTAGGTTAAGTATCAAATTTGATATTGGTAAGGAAAACAAAAGGGGATGTTAGTCTCAATGTTGACTTCAAGCAGGGATGTCACGAATCGTTTAATTTAATATTGTGCAATTTAAAGATGTAATGTGATTTTGAAATTTAAAATAGATTAGATCATTCATAATCTAGTATGAGGAAATATAGTATGCTTTTTACTCCTGCAAATGATATGAAATTCAATAATCTTTTGGGTTTGTCAATGCTGATAAAATTTTGAGTGCAAGTAATGCAGGATGAGGTGAAGGAGGTCGAAGGCGAGAACACGAATTAGGTAGAATTGCTTTTAACTGAACGACTTTGATGGAAAAGGGAATCTCTCACACACCACATTAGGATTTATATTTGCATCTTGAAAGATGGATGATTTAAATGATCTTATTGAGTGTTTGTTCAAATTGAAACGATGAATTTGGCATGAGTAGTAGATTGATTTAAATGTTTATACATGTGCATTAATTGCATGATGTGAGTAGTGTTTGAATTAAATCTAAGTTGTCTGAGTAATTGTGAAATATTATGCTTTATTGTTAAAAGAGATAAAATGTATAAACGATTCAAAAATGAATATAGACCCTAGGTTTAATGTTCTTTTTAGATATGTATAAATGTATGAAAATTGTACTTACAAGTTTAATTTTGTAAATTGAATAATAGTATAGTATATATATATGAGAAATTTATTCAATCATATACATATATCAATATCCAATTATCATGAAATTTGAATTCATCAAATGTTTTGTCTATTCATATGAAATTTGTCTAATAATAATTTGATCATCTATTTGTAAATATTGAATATGTATTTATGAAATTTAAAATTAGGAAATGAAAATCCAATATATATATTTTATCAAAGAAAAGGTTTATCAAAGAATTTATTTAAAAACAAAGTTTAATGTTTAATCTTAATGAAAATCATTTATAAATAAATTATAAAACAAACCATATTAGAAATATAATATTATATATCACTTTATTAAACATGTTAATAAAGGTGGCAGGTTGAAATGGTAGTCAACCGTTTGGAAGCCGAAGGAAGAGCTTCTTTGGTCGGTGTGTCAACAGACTTCCTCCACCCACGATAGCCGCTTTGGTCAGTTTGTTAGCAGAACTCCCTCCATCCATGGTGGTCGCTATCAAAGCCTTTAATGCAGGTCAAATGCGGTGGGAAGCAATTAAAGGTAAGATGTTTAAGGTAGGCGTAGCTTAAGGGAGATACCACCGACTACTACTACTCCCATTTGTAACGTAAATAATGTGTAAAACACTCCCACGACCCCTTGGGGTGACTTGGTATGCAACACGACTTGGCATGCAACATCACTCTTCGGTGGATAAGCTAAAGTCGACAGAACCCATGCAGCAGTCAAGCTCCAACTGAAATGGTTGGAAGTTTTTAACAATAAGACTTGAACTTGCCACAAATCGAGGGTGGTATTAAATTCATAGAACTGCGTGGAGAATATAGTTACAACCACTTGACAATAGAAATAATGGAACAGTAAATAAGACCCAGAGGATAGCAGCAAACATAGCCAGAGATTAGAATAAATAGACGTATACACACACTCATTTTTTCATTCTTTCTCACACAAGATTAGAAGAGTGATAAATTCTTGAAGGGAGGGTTAGAATAGTTTGATAGAGAGGAAGAATAGTTTGATAGTTTGATAGAGAGGAAGAATAGTTTGATAGTTGATAGAAAGGAAGAATAGTTTGATAGAAAGGAAGAATAGTTTGATATAGAGGAAGACTAGTTGGATATAGAGGAAGAATAGTTGGATAATATCGTAGAGATTGAGTGATAGAGAGATAGTTGGATAGAGATAAGAATAGTTGGAGAGAAAGAAAGACTTGCGATCAAGGTGTGGAATCGTTTGATGAAGAACAACAAGGTCAAAAGCTTACAATCCACTCTAAGTTTCCAAGAGGTTAGAATCCTTTGTTTATGTTTTCTTTTATTTGTTAAATTTGGTATAAAATGTGTAGAAATGGAAGTTTAGATAATAGATATGTACGTCCAAATGGGTATCAATTGTTAATATCGTATTTGAAATGCTTTGTAAACCATTGTGGTATAGAAGAAAAGAATTTAGAGAAAAGATGTTGTTAATATCGTATTTTGCACCAAAAATAATTAGTTTTAATTCTATTTTTAGAATGTGTTTGCATACTTTTGGTTACATATGAGATTAATTTCATACATGTTTAACACCTTCTTTTGTATGTACTTTATTTTAGTCAAAAGATTGATTTTAAGATTATTGCTTATAAAAGTTTAACGTTTTCCAAAATATGAAAGATTGTCTTCGATAGATATATTAGACAAGTAATGATTAGTAAGCAAAAATGATATCTCTATTTTTGTTTTAAAAGAAAGATTGTACTCTCAATAGAATTTGTGTTTGAGGGAATCAAGCTAGGGTTAAGCTTGAGTTGGAAAAATTTACCTTTCGGGACAGGTGCCGAATGTGGAAGTTTTAGGGAGAATAGTTGCTTTTTCCAACTATTATTTTGCTGTGCATGGCATATACTCAGCCGAGTTATTGTTTGAATTATCCATAGAAAAAGATGGAAATTCCTTATTTATACTCTCTACCACATCCTAGTATGATAGCGAATGCTTGTTTCTTAGAATGAATTAGGAAAAATGAAAATGCATATATTATCTAGGCATGCACCAGATTCCCTCTTGCTTTCGAATTCTTTGGTTAAACCAATTCGTCCAGGGTCTATTATTCTTGATTGACCAAGAATTCTAGGGAAGCGTAAGCTTCAAGGTTGAGCAGAAAAAGTGTCTGATTCTTGTTCTCGTCTGCGTTCAAAAGACAGAAGGAAGTGACTCAGACTAAAGATCGATGGATGCATCTTCTTGTATATTCTTAAGGAAATTTGTATACCTAAGTAGGAAATAAGAACTTCTTAGTATTGGATATTGTATTACTCATGTGCATTATTATGATATATTCGATGTTTGCTTATATCTTGTATAAAATATGCTTAGAGATTGAAATTTTAAGTTTATTTATGAATAAAGCATAGTTTAGGGTTAGATCCTAGATTGACGTCTTTACATTTTGGTATCAGAGCCTAGGTTTATAACACTAGGACCTATATGAGTCACTTCGCTAAGATAAATCTAGAAATTAATAGCTTTATGTTTTACAGAAATGGTTCGCACCAAGCAGACAACCCGAAAGTCAGTAGCAGGATATGCCCATTACCTGAGGGTTAAAAAGGATCCTTAATCACCTGTTAAGCCGGTTTTGGATGATGCCCCTTTTGAAGAAAAACCAGTCCCAAAAAAGAGTATTGTAATAGGAAAGGACCCTACCAGATGTCATACTAAGAAGAATATCCCTGAAAAAGAAAAAGAGCTTGAGTTGGAATATTCACCTATCAGGCCAATAGTGATCAGTTATGAGGAATCTGAGGGCTATACCCCTTTAAGTGAGACTGAATCAGAAGGATATACCCCATTAAGTCCAAATGAGTCGGAAGAATCCACTCCCCTGACTCCTCTCGATGAGTGATGTAACGTGTTACAACACTTCAATAAAATGTCTTTCCTTCTATTACTGAATAAGGATGTAATCCCTTCTACTATAAAATAAAGATGTATTCTCTTCTACTATAAATAAAGATGTATTCTCTTCTACTATAAAATAAAGATGTATCCTCTTCTATTATCAAATAAAGATGTCTTCTATTGTATTTTGAGTTAAAAATTGTGTATTCCTTAATAATATCTATATATATACTTGGAACCTAACTTATATAGTAAATGGGAAAGAAGTAGAATGAAATTATTTGATATTGTTATATTTTAAATTTATATCATTTTTCTTAATTATTCAATAGGAGTATTAAACTCTCTAGTTGCTTTATAAGGATATAAGTTAGGGAATATTATAAAAGTTACGAAAGATGTAACATAGCAAATATGTCTTTTATTGCTAAGAATTATCAATATCTCCCTGTTGCAGAATTAATAAATAGAAATGGCCTCAAGAACCACAAGGGCAAGGTCAAGTAATGGGAACGAAAGGTTAGATCAAATTCTTGATCTACTCAATCAGCAAAGTGCAAGGATGAATGATCTCAAACAAGAGGTTCGAAGGGTCGGAGAAGTCCGACAAGAAGCCCCAAGGGTTGAGGAGCAACCCAACAACCAAGCCAGAATAGAAGAAGAACTGGCAAAGGATTTGAAAAGGAGAGCCCCGCCAAAGTTTGATGAAAAAACAATTGGCGATGGTGCAGAGGCATGGGTAATTGAAATGGAGAAATATTTTGGTCTCCGCAACATGTCAATGAAACCAAGGCAGTTTGGGCTGCTTATCAGTTGTTTGGTGAAGCTGCTACTTGGTGGGACAATGAAAAGTCAAAAAGGAAACTACAACCAAGAGAGATCACTTGGGATTTTTTTTTACAATCCTTTAGGAAAAGGTGGCTTCCACAATTATTCTTCGACAAGAAGATGACAGAATTTCAAAACCTTACTCAAGGTAGTATGTCAATAACACAGTACTGGGAGAAATTTACTAATCTCCTTAAGTATGTTCTGCAATACCAGATGGATGAAAGGTTTCGCATTCGAAAGTTCATTTTGGGACTAAGAACCCATATAGGAGTAGAGGTGGATATCCATAATCCATTAACCATGGTGGAGGTATTTGAAAAGGCGACTAAGCAAGAGCAGAAGTTACAGCAGTTGGGGAACCTCCAAAAGAATGAGAACAACCGACCGAATTTTGGGAATAGAAATTTCCAAAGGAATCACAATAGCAACAATCGGCAGATAAGAAATCTTAAGAGGGGACCCAACACCCAGGAAAAAGGAAGAGCAAATCAGGATGGAAATAAGAAAGCAAACTATAACACCAATGCTCAACAAAATATTGACAGAGGAAGGTCAGGTGGCCATCCTGGTCCTAGGGATGGGTGTTATAATTGTGGAGGGAGTCATTATGCCTCCAATTGTCCACAACGTACCTCAGCATAGAGAGGATCATATCAGCAAGGAGCCCCTCAACATCAAATTCACGCTGTTGTCAACAATCGTCAAGCTGATTTCCAAGCTGCACCTATCCAGATCATGAGTAAGCTCTTTGGACAATCAGTTTCTATTTTAATAGATACAGGAGCTACTGAATGTTTTATTGATCCACAAGTAGTTTCTAGAATATCTGTTAAACCTGGTTATATTTAAAATTCATGGATGGTTCAGTATGGAAATCGAGCAAAAAAGAGGGTAGATACTTGTCTATTTTGCAGTGAATTAGAACTTCCTAGTTTCCAAACCCAAGTTAACCTTTATGTTGCACCACTAGGATCATATGATGTGATCTTAGGTATTAATTGGTTGACTAAACATAAAGCCATAGTGAACTGTGAAGATAAGGTCATTAGTTGCATGGATGATTTTGGGAATTCCATTGAAATTTTTGGATCTCAAAGTCCTCTTGAATTGAGATACATTTCGGCAATGCAACTCAAGAAGGCCCAAAGAAAAGGATGTTCCATCATTTCTGTCATGGTTAATGATTTGAATAGTGTAGAGAAAATTCCTACAAATTATCCTATCCTTGCAGAGTTTCTAGATATTTTTCTAGAAGATCTTACCAAGTTACCACCTAAGAAAGAGTTCAATTTTTCTATAGAAATCTTACTTGGAATAGAGCCGCAATCTAAGGCTCCATATAGAATGACAAAAATAGAACTGTATGAGCTTAAGGCTCAATTGTAAGAATTGCTTAGGCAAGGTTTTATTAGACCAAGAGTATCCCCGTGGGGTGCACCAGTGATCTTTGTAAAGAAGAAAGATGGTACTTTGAGGTTATGCATTGATTATAGGATGTTGAATAAAGTAACCATCAAAAACAAATATCCTCTACCCAGGATAGATGAATTATTTGATCAAATGAAAGGTGCATCTGTATTCTCCAAGATCGATCTTCGATCCGGATATCATCAGTTAAGGATTAAGGATGAAGATATTCCTAAAACTGCATTCCGAACAAGGTATGGGCACTATGAATTCACAATTGTACCATTTGGTTTAACTAATGCCCCAACAGCATTCATGAACCTCACGAATAGTATTTTCAGAGAATACTTGGATGACTTTGTTTTAATCTTCATTGATGACATATTGATATATTCTAAGAATGAAGAAGAACATAAGAAGCACCTAAGGATAGTTTTGCAACGTTTGAGAGATCGTAAACTTTATGGAAAATTCTCTAAGTGTGCCTTCTTTCAGGAAAAGGTGCAATACTTAGGTCATGTCATATCCGCTGAAGGAATTTCAGTTGATCCTGCAAAGATAGAAGCAATAGTAGATTGGCCAACGCCCCAGAATGTTTCAAAAGTTTGAAGTTTTATGGGACTTGTAGGATATTATAGAAAATATGTGGAAGGATTTTCCAGGATAGCAGCACCAATTACCTCACTTCAAAAAAAGGAAAAAAGGTTCAAATGGACTGAGAAATGCGAGGAATCATTTCAACTCCTAAAGCAGAAATTGACAACAGCACTAGTATTAACAATACCAGATCCCAACGGACATTTTGTAGTAATTATAGATGCCTCAGGTGAAGGTGTGGGAGCAGTATTGATGCAAGAAGGAAAGGTGGTCGCATATGAATCACAAAAGCTAAAACAATATGAGATGAATTATGCTCCACATGATTTAGAACTACTAGCTATTGTGCATGCATTACAAATGTGGAGGCATTACCTTTTAGGGAAGCCTTTTGAGCTTAAAACAGATCATTTAGGATTAAAGTATATTTTTACACAACCTAACCTAAATGCAAGACAGAGAAGGTGGCTTGAATTTCTAAGTGAGTATGACTTTGGTATTGAATATATCCAAGGGAAGGAAAATAGAGTAGCTGATGCTCTCAACAGAAGAAGATGCCTATCTGCAATGGTTACAACAAGGAAAAATTTGAAGCAACAAGTGTTGCAGAATCTTTCTGAAGATGAACATTATATAAGAGTTAAACAAGCCTTGGAAAGAGACTCTTCAGACCATCGCTATGATGGATATGAGATAGAACCAGAGGTTATTTTGAGATACCAAGGAAGGATGTATATACCAGAAGGAGGAGAGTTGAGGAAGTTGATCTTACATGAGATGCACAATACACCTTATTCAGGCTACCCTGGAATAACAAAGATGGTAGCTGATTTGAAAACATTGTATTTCTGGCCCAAACTCCAGATGGAAGTGGTTGAGTATGTAGCACAATGTCTGGAATGTCAAAGAGTAAAAGTTGAACATGTTCATCTAGCAGGACTTCTATTTCAACATGTCATACCAGAATACAAGTGGCAGGTAATCAGTATGGATTTCATCCAAGGATTACCGATGAGTAAGAATAAGCATGACACTATCTTAATAGTGGTGGACAAGTTGACTAAAGTTTCACATTTCATACCTGGTAATCTAAAAGATGGATCATTTGTTCTTGCCAAGAAATTTGTGCAAGAAATTTTTCGGTTACATGGATTTCCAGAAACTATTATATCTGATAGGGATACCAGGATGACTTCCAGATTTTGGACAACATTGAATGCAGCATTGGGAACAAGGCTAAATTTTAGCTCAACATATCATCCTCAGACTGACGGCCAAATAGAAAGGGTTATTCAAGTAGTGGAGGATCTTTTGAGAATGTATTGCATGGATCAGCAATACAAATGGGAGGAGTACTTGCCCTTAGTTGAATTTTCTTATAACAACTCCTTTCATGCATCATTAGGTATGGCACCTTTTGAAGCACTCTATGGGCGAAAATGTCGCACACCTATCAGCTGGGATAGACTAGAGGATAGGATCATTATTGGTCTAGATTTACTCAAGGAAATGGATGAACAGATGGTGTTGATTAAGAGTAGATTGAAGGAAGCAGCTGACCGATAGAAGAGTTATGTAGACCGAAATAGAACTTTTAGACAATTCGCTGCAGGAGATAAAGTCTTTTTGAGAGTCAAACCTCATAAGAGCTCTATCTCATTTGGAAAATCATCAAAATTGGCTCCAAGATATGTGGGACCCTTTGATGTACTGGAGGTTATCAATCTAGTTGCTTATAGATTAGCTTCACCCCCTGCTCTAGCTTGAATCCATAATGTGTTTCATGTGTCTTTATTGAAACCTTACAATGCTAATGCATCTCATATTCTTGATTGGCAATCCTTACAGGTTCAGGATCTAGGGGTGGTGCTAGTGGAGCCCATCTGAATCCTAGATCAGCGTAGTGTGAAGCTATGTAGCAAAGATTTCATTCAGTATAAGGTTCAATGGGACCAATATTCTGAGGATAGTGCTTCATGGGAGGATGCTGAGATGATTGACCATCATTTTCCTCATTTGCTTTCTTAGGAAATAACTGCTATTTAATTTTGGATATTTTGAAACAATTATTATTATTTTATGATGTAAACTTGGATAGCCTATGTGCTCTTGGTATTATTATTTGAATTTGAGGTAAGATTGACATTTTGTGAGATATTATGGTTTTGTGAATATTGATGAGTGGCAAAACATCGAGATGATGTCTCTTCCAAGACGGGAAGGATGTCACGAATCGTTTTATTTAATATTGTGCAATTTAAAGATGTAATGTGATTTTGAAATTTAAAATAGATTAGATCATTCATAATCTAGTATGAGGAAACATAGTATGCTTTTTACTCCTGCAAATGATATGAAATTCAATATTCTTTTGGGTTTGTCAACGCTGATCAAATTTTGAGTGCAAGTAATGCAAGATGAGGTGAAGGAGGTCGAAGGCGAGAACACGAATCAAGTAGAATTGCTTTTAACTGAATGACTTCAATGGAAAAGGGAATCTCTCATACACCACATTAGGATTTATATTTGCATCTTGAAAGATGGATGATTTAAATGATCTTATTGAGTGTTTGTTCAAATTGAAATGATGAATTTGGAATGAGTAGTAGATTGATTTAAATGTTTATACATGTGCATTAATTTCATGATGTGAGTAGTGTTTGAATTAAATCTAAGTTGTCTGAGTAATTGTGAAATATTATGCTTTATTGTTAAAAGAGATAAAATGTATAAACGATTCAAAAATGAATATAGACCCTAGGTTTAATGTTCTTTTTAGATATGTATAAATGTATGAAAATTGTACTTACGAGTTTAATTTTGTAAATTGAATAATAGTATAGTATATATATATATGAGAAATTTATTCAATCATATACATATATCAATATCCAATTATTGTGAAATTTGACTTCGTCAAATGTTTTGTCTATTCATACAAAATTTGTCTAATAATAATTTGATCATCTATTTGTAAATATTGAATATGTATTTATGAAATTTAAAATTAGGAAATGAAAATCCGATATATATATTTTATCAAAGAAAAGGTTTATCAAAGAATTTATTTAGAAACAAAGTTTAATGTTTAATCTTAATGAAAAGTCATTTATAAATAAATTATAAAACAAACCATATTACAAATATAATATTATATATCACTTTATTAAACATGTTAATAAAGGTGGCAGGTTGAAATGGTAGTCGACCGTTTGGAAGCCGGAGGAAGAGCCGCTTTGGTCGGTGTGTTAATAGACTTCCTCCACCCACGGTAGCCGCTTTGGTTAGTTTGTTAGCAGAACTCCCTCCATCCATGGTGGTCGCTGTCAAAGACTTTTATGCAGGTCAAATGTGGTGGGAGGCAATTAAAGACCTAAGATGTTTAAGGTAGGCGTAGCTTAAGGGAGATACCACCAACTACCACTACTCCCATTTGTAACGTAAATAATGTGTAAAACACTCCCACGACCCCTTGGGGTGACTTGGCATGCAACACGACTTGGTATGTAACATCACTCTTCGATGGATAAGCCAAAGTCGACATATCCCATCAAGCAATCAAGCTCCAACTGAAACGGTTGGAAATTTTTAACAATAAGACTCGAACTTGCCACAAATCGAGGGTGGTATTAAATTCATAGAACTGCGTGGAGAATATAGTTACAACCACATGACAATAGAAATAATGGAACAGTAAATAAGACCTAGAGGATAGCAACAAACATAGCCAAAGATTAGAATAAATAGACGTATACACACACTCATTTTTTCATTCTTTCTCACACGAGATTAGAAGAGCGATAAATTCTTGAATGGAGGGTTAGAATAGTTTGATAGAGAGGAAGAATAGTTTGATAGTTTGATAGAGAGGAAGAATAGTTTGATAGTTGATAGAAAGGAAGAATAGTTTGATAGAAAGGAAGAATAGTTTGATATAGAGGAAGAATAGTTGGATAATATTGTAGAGATTGAGCGATAGAGAGATAGTTGGATAGAGATAAGAATAGTTGGAGAGAAAGAAAGACTTGCAATCAAGGCATGGAATCATTTGACGAAGAACGACAAGGTCAAAAGCTTACAATCCACTCTAAGTTTCCATGAGGTTAGAATCCTTTGTTTATGTTTTATTTTATTTGTTAAATTTGGTATAAAATGTGTAGAAATGGAAGTTTAGATAATAGATATGTATGTCCAAATGGGTATCAATTGTTAATATCATATTTGAAATGCTTTGTAAACCATTGTGGTATAGAAGAAAAGAATTTAGAGAAAAGATGTTGTTAATATCGTATTTTGCACCAAAAATAATTAGTTTTAATTCTATTTTTAGAATGTGTTTGCATACTTTTGGTTACATATGAGATTAATTTCATACATGTTTAACACCTTCTTTTGTATGTACTTTATTTTAGTCAAAAGATTGATTTTAAGATTATTGCTTATAAAAGTTTAACGTTTTCCAAAATATGAAAGATTGTCTTCGATAGATATATTAGACAAGTAATGATTAGTAAGCAAAAATGATATCTCTATTTTTGTTTTAAAAGAAAGATTGCACTCTCAATAGAATTTGTGTTTGAGGGAATCAAGCTAGGGTTAAGCTTGAGTTGGAAAAATTTACCTTTCGGGACGGGTGCCGAATGTGGAAGTTTTAGGGAGAATAGTTGCTTTTTCCAATTATTATTTTGTTGTGCATGGCATATACTCGGTCAAGTTATTGTTTGAATTATCCGTAGAAAAAGATGGAAATTCCTTATTTATACTCTCTACCACATCCTAGTATGATAGTGAATGCTTGTTTCTTAGAATGAATTAGGAAAAATGAAAATGCATATATTATCTAGGCATGCACCAGATTCCCTCTTGCTTTCGAATTCTTTGGTTAAACCAATTCTTGCAGGGTCGGGTATTCTTGATTGACCAAGAATTTCGGGGAAGCGTAAGCTTCAAGGTTTGGCGGAAAAAGTGTCAGATTCTTGTTCTCATCTGCATTCAAAAGACAGAAGGAAGCAACTCAGACTAAAGATCGACGAATGCATCTTCTTGTATATTCTTAAGGCAATTTGGATGCCTAAGTAGGAAATAACTTCTTAGTATTGGATATTGTATTATTCATGTGCATTATTATGATATATCCGATGTTTGCTTATATCTTGTATATAATATGCTTAGAGATTGAAATTTTAAGTTTAATTATGAATAAAGCGTAGTTTAGGGTTAGATCCTAGATTGATGTCTTTACAAGGGATTAAACTTAAGGATCACAATCTTCTTCTATCAATGGAATAAATATTGTAAATAATGGTTAATTTAAAAAAATTCTCTTTGTTGGATTTATTTGGTTACAATTATATTTAGATGAATGAAAAAGATTAGCATAAAACAATATTCATCGCCAAGTGAAAAACATTTGCATATGCTCAAATGTCTTTTATTTTATCATATTATATAGCTACAATATTTTAGATGGTCATAGGCATTTCCTTCAATGAATTGATTAAAAATTATTTCTATTATATCTAGTTGTAGGGTGAGTTGAAACCAACCATATGCCTACAATAAGTATTGTATTGATAGTTGTCTATCATTTGATCTAACATATTCTTTGATGTTGTTATGCACCATCCAATCTCAAGTACTAGAAAAGTTAAAATCATGAGATTCTTAGGCCATCTCAATTGATTTAGAAACCACACATTTCTCCATATCACCATCTTATGAAAACCTTAGATTTGAAATACCCACCAAAATATTTTTTTGATTGCAGAAAAAATAAAAATATTAAGCACATAGAATAGATCAAGTAAATGTAATTACTACTATGTAAATGAATGTTTCATTTAAACATATCACTAAAATATATGCTATTAGAAATGACTACAATTTTTTTTGCTATAAAAAATATAAAATATGTTCTAAAACTATCCAAATATTAAAATACCCAAACAATAAAATCTATCTAACTTTTAATTGTAAATACTACCTCCATGTGATATCACCTTAAAAAATCAAATGATAGCTAAACACCAATGCTTTAAGTAGGGCTATTGCTGATAAAAATGGTAAAAGATGTTAAAAAAAAATTTTAAAAATTAAAAAAATTAAAAAAAAAATGAATGTTGTTCATATATAGATGTTGAATGCCTGGAGTATGATATCATCATATTTAAATTTGGTTGTATTAATGTTGTTTCTAATTGAATAGGGTGATTGATGAAACTCCTTGTTTGAATGGTGGAGGTTCTAAGAAAGGAATTCCGCAGGAGGGGGTGTTGGGAAATTTATACTAGAGAATGTAATGGAAAGAAAGATTGATAGACTAGGAATTGTGATGCTACTAGACTCAAAAATATTATTAAAATGTAAAATTATTATTGACTTTGACGATAGAATTATTAAATATCATGATCATAAATATTTTAAAACAAAATTATTCACAATTTTTCCAGTCATATACTCTGCTGAATCACTGAGTTTCTATGATGGGGAGTGAAGTTCCGTTGGCGAAATATATTCTTTACAAAACTTGTATTTAGGAGATTTTTAAGAATTTACAAATGAAAAGACAGAGAGAGGGGAGACGGAAGAAGCCTTCCCTATAAATCGCTGGCATAACTCCCCATAACTCTAACGAACCCTGCAATTCCTTCCAAATCAAAAAGAGCTCCTTGCATGTCAGGATCTGCAACCGATCCTTCCAAATCCACCACAAAAACATACTCAAAATACTTGAAACCTCCCACGCCGTCTCTCATGGGCTTTTCCCTTCTCGGCCGGCTTTCGATCTTCACAACTCTCAACCCTCTCCTTTCAAAAATCTCCACAGCCTTGAACAGACTAGCAGTTTCTACAGAAAACGCCACTGTCGTCTTGGAAGTTGTACCGGCGGCTTCAGAAGCCACCGGTAAATTTTTAGCAACTACAAGAAACCGCGTACAATTATCGTCATCATCCTGCATGGACGGCTCCAAAACACGAAGCCCCAATTCTCGCGCAGCAACGCCACTGCAAATAACTGCCACGTCACAACATTCTCTCTCAACCACCAAACGCGCCGCCTCGGCGGCACAATTGACGGCCTCAACGGTGGCGTTCAGACTCTGCAAGCGGCGGCGGCAGTGACTCAGCGCCTGCGGGTGGCCGAGAACCCGTCTCACCCCATTTATCCCATTTAACCCCAACAGACAATGATTAACTTTCAGAAGCACCTCCCCCGCGATGTGTATATTCTGGTGGCGCAACAACAGATCGTAATTTCTGCCTACGACGCCGTCTAAAGAATTTTCCACCGCCACCACCGCTCTGTCGGCGGAGCCGCTTTCCAGAGCTTCGAAGGCTGAGTCCATTGTTTCTGGATAGGGAAGCGCGTCGCAACGTTGGAATGCTTGAACCGCCGCCTCATGGCAGTACGACCCGCGCGCTCCCTGGTACGCAACTTTCACCGGTTTCCCTTCGTAAAAATCCCCTGGCGTTGTGGGTTTTACCGGTAACAGCAAATCATGATTTTTATTACTGCTTGAGAGTAGCCGGTCATTGTAAATGCGTTCCAAGCGATCTAATACTGATCTCTCAAACGTCAGCCCGTCGGCAAATTTGGGCTTTGCTTTAGCTGAAGCCTTTCCGTGTAAGGGGCGCTCGCAAGCAATCTTGTGTATATGTGTCGACCTCATGGGCAACGCCATTTTGTATATATATTATGTGTATATATCTTAGGAGCACCTGTCTGAATTTTAGGTATTTGCAGAGGGGAAATAAACTCTGCTGAGGAGTGGCATGGACGATTTGGTATTTAAGCAACAATTGAGAGGGGAGAAGGTTGGGTAGAGCACACGTGTGGATAGAATTGGTCAAAGCCTGTTCGGACAACTCCCGCGGTTTCATACGTCGGTTTTCGAAAACACTGCTTTTGATGTTGAAGGAGGCGTTTAAATTACCAAATAAATCCATCCCAACCATTGAAATTTCTATTGTAATACGATTTTGTGATTTTTATCACCATTGAAAAATGTAAAGCGTGTTTTGCAGATATACCAAACGGAGTCAACGGTCAAAGGATGACTTGAGATGAAACAAAGTCTAAAGCTTATTCTGGGTTGGTACAATCACAATGCATCTTCAAGGGTAGAAAATATCCTCCTCTACAAAATCCATAGGGCTATCTTATATGCATATGGAAAAGGGACTTATGCAATTAGATGGGGAAAATATAGATGATAGGGGTTCTAAGAATATATTATCCTCACCTTATATGCTTGCCCTAGTATTATTATTTTATAAAATGTAATATTTTTCTAATCTTTGGCATGTCTTTATATAGACATTTAACAACCAAGATGGAAGGAAATTTTACTCTTTATTAGTCCTCACCTATCATTATGACCAAATATGGCTCTTTAAATCTTACTCATAGAGAGCATACTGCTGATGAAGTGATAGCTAATTTTGGGTCCACTCACACTATGTTGTCTAAAGAAAAAAAGAAAAAAAGAAAAAACAGAGCTACTGCTATTAGAAGGAAAAGAAAACCATTGTTTCTAGATGTAACTAAATAGATATATGAATGGGCAATAAAAGAATAACAATAGAACTTACAAAAAAATTGACTCAATTAGCCTTAATACTTATGTCATGTACATGACAAGGATCAAACCATCAAGCCAACATAAATGATCTTCTAAAACTAGCTACCAAGGAAGATTAGAGTATGAAAAAATTATGGATTTTATATTTTTATACTTCTAGATGTAATAAGGTATTTAGGAGTAGGTTTGCATCTCATTTCACCAAAAAAAAAAAAGAAGGTTCTCAAATATTTCCATTTCATTTCATTTATGCCAATAATAATGTCTAGTGTGAGTCAATATTACAAGGGCTAATTTAGCAACAAAAAGAAAGCAGATATAGATATTTAAAAATTCAAAGCTTCTCATTAAAAAAGTCAAGGTTCAAATGCTACCAACAATATCAAGATGAGATCATACAACATAGATGACATTATAATGTTTATGTCAAATTTAAATCTATCTGTAAAGCCTAATAATATCCAACCAAACCCTAGATCTACAAACTAATTCAACAAAGTCAATAGAAAACTATCATGCAATGTAAATAAACCATAAAACAAATAAAATTATAACTTCATATTCATCATAGGCGTGTCTCCATTGTTCTCCTATCTTCCATGATCTTGTATTTGGTGTATTGCTCTCAAATTTGTGTTGCACTTACACAAGAACTCAAGGAAGAATGGATTTAGTTCTAATGATGTATGATTGTGACGAGGTATGCATGTGATGAGGTATGCTCTAGAATGATTTTGGCATTATGTAAGTATAAATGCTTGTATATGTGATTGATCAAAATGGAAGGAAGAAACCTCTTTTATAGACATATTTAAGAGAATCAAGGGCTTAGATTAAGAGACTAAAAGATGAAGGGCCATAATCACATAGATGAAAGAGAATCAATAAGATTTGAGAGTAGGTAGAGATGAAGGGAGGAGATTAAGAGGTGAAAGGTAGAAAATAAGAGTGAATAGGATGAAGAGGTTAAATTTGAAATGGAGGGATGAGATTCAAAGGTGGGTTGAATTTGGAGAAAACACAAAGTTAATGAAGAGACAATTGACACTTGTCACATGCCTATGATGTTAGATTATGATCTGTGTGAACAAGTTGGAGGACTAGGATTAAAAGAGGAAAAAGGTAAGTGAATTAATTAAATAAATAGAAGTATTTATTTAATTGATAGAGGAAAGGGCTAGATAAATTAAATAAATAAAATATTTATTTCATTTAGGAAGGAGGGATCTAAATAAATAATAAAATTATATTTCTATTAGAAAGAAGAGGCTAATGAATTAATCAAATAAATAAAAAATATTTAATTAATAGAAGACATTCAGATAAACTAATTAAATAAATAACAAATATTATTCAATTCAAGGTCAATTTTAAGTGTATATAGATAATAATTAGATCCACTTGACCCATCAAATTGCCAAATAAAGATTATGCTAAATTAATTATAAGGCCTACAATTCTAGATAATTGAGAGGACTAATAGGGTCCTGAAAGTGATTCTCATTATTGTTTGGTATTTTTTAGATTTGATTTTGTGAGTTTTTTATTACAATCATTTTTTATCAAACACCATGATCCATCATCAAGATAAGATAGCAAGAGAAGACAAGAAACGGGATATTAATAGACCAAGATGACTAAATAGATGTGGGTGAAGGACGAACACAAGTTAGGAAGGTACAAGAATCTAGGAAAGAAGTGAGAGAGGAGAGAGATAAAACTAAAAATAATACTAGAAAGAAGAAAAGCAATGGAATGAAAGCAAATGAATAACCACAAATTTAAAATAAGAGATAAAATGTAAAATTAAAAATGAGAAGAGAAAGGAGAAACCACACAAAATTGTAAATGAAATGACAAAAGCAATAATTATAAAAATAAAATGTGAAAGGAGAAAGAAAACAAAAAACCAACAATAAATAAAATCTATAGACAAAGAAAAAGTGATAAACAATAACCCAAAAATAAATAGATAATATAAAAAAAAGACAAAAAAGAAATAGAAAAAATACAAGGGAACACAAAAAGAAAAGAAAAGAAGAGGCCTTGAAAATAAAATAAAAAATAAAAATAAATAAAATAAAATTGAATAAAATATATAATATGTAAAAATAATTTAAAAGAGACAAAAAAGATTTAAAAACTAAAGAAAGAAAAAATAAACCTCAAATAAAAATTCACACAATCAAATTTAGAAAATACAAAGCAATTATAAATATGAACTATCGAAATTTCATTATTTTAAGCGATTCTCATTATTTCTCTAATAGTCAAGATAATTTATAGAACAATTATAACCTAATATCAAACAAATCTATACATATCATATTTTATAATTAGCATATATTAAACTAATAAAGAGAATCTATTAATCCCCAATGATGAAAAGGGGAGAGACCTTATTTCACTATAGATATGTTCCCTTGGAAAACGTAAAATTTAGCAAGATATCCACTCAAAACCAAATCAAAATGTGAAAAGTACAATTGAGTTCTAGCATGGAACTATAAGGAATTTAAAAAGAAAAGATATAATTTAGCACACTATTAAATTTTATACAAATTTGAAACAAGATAAAAGCAAAGATCAATCAATTCAAGGATGTAATCTTTAATGGGAAAAGAATTTGATAAAATTAACTTATTTTAAAGTTATTTTTCCTATTAAACACTTAGGTTAAGTATCAAATTTGATATTGGTAAGGAAAACAAAAGGGGACGTTAGTCTCAATGTTGACTTCAAGAAGGGATTAAACTTAAGGATCACAATCTTCCTCTATCAACAAAGTAAATATTGTAAATAATGGTTAGTTTGGAAAACTTCTCTTTATTGGATTTATTTAGTTACAATTATATTTAGGTGAATGAAGAAGAATAGCATAAAACAAAATTCATCCCCAAGTGAAAAATATTTGCATATGCTCAAATCTCTTTTATTTTATCATATTATATAGCTACAACATTTTAGATGGTCATACGCATTTCCTTCAATGAATTGATAATAAAATATTTCTATTATATCTAGTTGTAGGGTGAGTTGAAACCAACCATATGCCTACAATAAATATTGTATTGATAGTTGTCTATCATTTGATCCAACATATTCTTTGATGTTGTTATGCACCGTCCAATTTCAAGTTCTAGAAAATTTTAAATCGTGAGATTCTTAGGCCATTTCAATTGATTTAGAAACCACACATTTATCCATATCATCATCTTATGAAAACCTTAGATTTGAAATACCCATCAAAATAGTTTTACAGTTGATTGCATAAAAAATAAAAATATTAAACATACAGAATAGATAAGTAAATGTAATTACTACTATGTAAATGAATGTTTCATTTAAACCTATCACCAAAATATATGCTATTATAAATGACTACAATTTTTTTTGCTATAAAAATTATAAAATATGCTCTAAAACTATCCAAATATTAAAATACCCAAACAATATAATCTATCTAATTTTTAATTGTAAATGCTACCTCCATGTGAAATCACCTTAAAAAAATCAAATGAACTTTATTCTTTAGTCTTTAGAAACTAAATAAGTTTAGTCATTGAACTCTAGAACTTAAGAATTTCAATCCAAAGATCCAATAGCTAAACACCATTGCTTTAAGTAGGGCTATTGTTTGATAAAAATGGTAAAAGATGTCCAAAAAAAATGAATGCCGTTCATATATAGATGTTGAATGCCTAGAGTATGCCCACAAATGCTAAGAGATATCATCATATTTAAATTTGGTTCTATTAATGTTGTTTCTAATTGAATAGGGTGATTGATGAAACTCCTTGTTTGAATGGTGGGGGTTCTAAGAAAGGAATTCCGCAGGAGGGGGTCTTGGGAAATGTATACGAGGAGAATGTATACTAGGAGAATGTAATGGAAAGAAAGATTGATAAACTAGGAATTGTGATGCTACTAGACTCAAAAAGTGTTATTAAAATGTAACAATATTATTGACTTTAACGATAGAATTATTAAATATCATGATCATAAGTATTTTAAAACAAAATTATTCACAATTTTCCCAGTCATATACTCTGCTGAATCACTGAGTTTCTATGATGGGGAGTGAAGTTCCGTTGGCGAAATATATTCTTTACAAAACTTGTATTTAGGAGATTTTTAAGAATTTACAAATGAAAAGACAGAGAGAGGGGAGACGGAAGAAGCCTTCCCTATAAATCGCTGGCATAACTCCCCATAACTCTAACGAACCCTGCAATTCCTTCCAAATCAAAAAGAGCTCCTTGCATGTCAGGATCTGCAACCGATCCTTCCAAATCCACCACAAAAACATACTCAAAATACTTGAAACCTCCCACGCCGTCTCTCATGGGCTTTTCCCTTCTCGGCCGGCTTTCGATCTTCACAACTCTCAACCCTCTCCTTTCAAAAATATCCACAGCCTTGAACAGACTAGCAGTTTCTACAGAAAACGCCACTGTCGTCTTGGAAGTTGTACCGGCGGCTTCAGAAGCCACCGGTAAATTTTTAGCAAGAACAAGAAACCGCGTACAATTATCGTCATCATCCTGCATGGCCGGCTCCAAAACACGAAGCCCCAATTCTCGCGCAGCAACGCCGCTGCAAATGACTGCCACGTCACAACATTCTCTCTCAACCACCAAACGCGCCGCCTCGGCGGCAAAATCGACGGCCTCAACGGTGGCGTTCAGACTCTGCAAGCGGCGGCGGCAGTGACTCAGCGCCTGCGGGTGGCCGAGAACCCGTCTCACCCCATTTATCCCATTTAACCCCAACAGACAATGATTAACTTTCAGAAGCACCTCCCCCGCGATGTGTATATTCTGGTGGCGCAGCAGCAGATCGTAGTTTCTGCCTACGACGCCATCTAAAGAATTTTCCACCGCCACCACCGCTCTGTCGGCGGCGCCGCTTTCCAGAGCTTCGAAGGCTGAGTCCATTGTTCCTGGGTAGGGAAGCGCGTCGCAACGTTGGAATGCTTTAACCGCCGCCTCATGGCAGTACGACCCGCGCGCTCCCTGGTACGCAACTTTTACCGGTTTCCCTTCGTAAAAATCCCCTGGCGTTGTGGGTTTTATCGGTAACAGCAAATCCTGATTTTTATTACTGCTTGAGAGTAGCCGGTCATTGTAAATGCGTTCCAAGCGATCTAATACTGATCTCTCAAACTTCAGCTCGTCGGTGAATTTGGGCTTTGCTTTAGCTGAAGCCTTTCCGTGTAAGGGGCGCTCGCAAGCAATCTTGTGTATATGTGTCGACCTCATGGCCAACGCCATTTTGTATATATATTGTGTATATATCTTAGGAGCACCTGTCTGAATTTTAGGTATTTGCAGAGGGGAAATAAACTCTGCTGAGGAGTGGCATGGAGGATTTGGTATTTAAGCGACAATTGAGACGGGAGTAGGTTGGGTAGAACACACGTGTGGGTAGAATTGGTCAAAGCCTGTTCGAACAACTCCCGCGGTTTCATAAGTCGGTTTTCCAAAACACTGCTTTTGATGTTGAAGGAGACGTTTAAATTACCAAATAAATCCATCCCAACCATTGAAATTTCTATTGTAATACGATTTTGTGATTTTTATCACCATTGAAAAATGTAAAGCGTGTTTAGCAGATATACCAAACGGGGTCAACGGTCAAAGGATGACTTGAGATAAAAACAAAGTCTAAAGCTTATTCTGGGTTGGTACAATCACAATGCATCTTCCTCTCGCCTCCTTTCCTTTGCTGGACAAAATACGTATTCCCACCTACGTTATAATCAATAAAATTGGTCGTTTTCACTCAAGATAAAATAATCATTGAATTTCCTGCCGGCCAATCACGTTTTTTTAGTTGGTTATTTAGGTGAGCCGCCACCACGAGCCTCTATCTACTGACACTAAATCGAATAAAAACTTAGCTAATACCTTTTGTTTTTCGCTACATTTGTCTCTTAACATTTTAGCTGATAAATTTTTAATACTTTTTCATGATTGGCCTCGTACCTTACTTGCATTGGATTCCCCTTAAATGGATTTTTTTAAAGCACGGAGTGGTTACATGCTACGTCAATTGATAAGTAATCTTGAGATATAAGATAAATTATTATATTAAAGTTTATAAATAATGATGATATTTGATCAATTGTTTATAGTAGAATATGATTAATCATTAAATTAACAAGGAAAAGTAAGTTGAAGTATATTTAATAAATTAAATTATTATGAATGTATGTGAAGGATATTTTTTTTTAATCTCATCATTAGAGGTGCATAAATCTTATAGTAATTAAGAATAATTTGTTACATCAATATAAATAAGTGTAGAATTTTGATAGTGTAATAGTACTCAATCTATAAAGATTCACAAAGTTTCTTGTATTACTAAAATATTACACATAGTCACTAATCTAATAATCCAACTATTTTCTCTTCTAGCATATATATATATTTTTTAAATCTATATAAAGAATGTCCATAAATATCTTGGAAAAATATATATTTTATTTTAATATTATTTATTTAAAAAGAAGTTCTAATTTATTATTTATCATTTGATATTTGTTATTATTATTTATTTTTTTAAATATTTTTATACAATTATTAAATGTTGTGTTTTTTATCATATGTATGAAATTATAAATTAATTTGAATTAATTCTATTTATCTTTTAAAATTTATTTAAATAGAATTTATTATTGACTTAGGGTTTAATATTGAGACTAAATATGTCTTTAAAAGATATATATCACATCTTTTTATAAAATTTTTAAAGATATATATGCTAGACAACAATATAAATTATTATTAAAGATTACACCATTCTTAATTTATTTTAGTAAATATTATATTATATTATTATAAACGTAGGGAAATGAGAGAGAAGTTTGAGTGGGATGGAATTGGGATAAGAGTGCCCTTGCCAATCATCTTGATCCACCAATATTAAATCCTAAACTGTAACCCCTAAACCAAATTAAACTATACCTAATTCTAATTATAAATAATGTATTTAATTTTATATAGATTTTTCATGATCGGGATCTCATCATCCTACCATCATGAAACCTAAAGACGAAGTAGTGCTAGCCACCCTTGAGCTAAATTTTCAATTATCTTGTCTAAACAACAATACGACACGCAAATGTTTGCACGACATGCAAACATCCTACAAATATTTCAAATCTAAATTAGCTCATTCTGCATCAGACCTCTACCAGCATGTGTCCCTTGGCTTGTGCACATCCTAAATGGTCATTCCCACCCATGAAGAGAAACAAAACTCTCTCTTCTCCCTCAGTTTGTGGAGAGAATAACTAAAGGCTCACTCTTGAATCTCTTACTATGACACTCTCAACGAAGCTCTATCAAAATACACACTTGATATCATAGCAACTTGGACTTCTCTCGAAAGAACAATCAAATAATTATATCAAGAGAGGGATCTTGACTACGTAACACTATTCTTATCTCTTATGTTGATATTATCGTATTTATCAAATCTATGAATGTATCTACCATTTATGTGCATTTAGTTTCTTTATCATTTTATCTCTTGTAATAAGGGTTTTCTTCCATTAAGTCGGGTTTATTTCTATTATGTTATCTATTGTATCTCTTGTAATAGGGGCTTTCCTCCATTAAGTAGGGTTTGTTTCTATTACACTATCTCTTTATCGTTTTATCCAAATCAATCTATCTAGCTATCCATGGAGGTAGAAACACCAAAGCAAGGGTTTGACTATGGCAAGCCCCTATACAAACAAAACATTTTCCACATTGTTGAGTGTGTATAGGTGACGAACATATTCAATGACTAGAATCAAGTTTGGAGCATATTTGATGTAGAGAGGATACCCACTCCTACTGGGGTTTCTTATTCTTGATGTCTCTCTAGGCAGTCTCTTGAACCATCCAATGGTTCCACACTATCCCAACTTTCCAAAGGTTGTAGGGTGCACCTTTAATGACCTTCCCAAGGTCCTTAGACTATGGTGACCACCTCTTGTCTTATGAGTGTCCAAAACTTCTTAATTGAGACTCTCCTACTCAACACCTTCTCACACCTTCACCAAGAGCCAACCCCCTCTACCTTAGGATCTTCTCTCACACATTCTCAACTCACATAGGATTGCTTTGCTTTTCTTTTCTAACCCTATCTCTTCATCTAGGTCTTTGGAGATTACTGTTTCCAAGCTTAAGGACCAATTTGCTCTTTTAGGCCTACTAGGAGACCTAGTCCAATTAGCCCTACCGGTGAGGTATTTTGCACTTATCTGCCAGAAGTCTTGAACACCCCTATGAACACTTTGGCTTTTCAGACACCCTTTTGGGAGTTTCATACAATATCTCAAAATTGGATATGGGTTTGGTTTCTAGCCCACCTAACCCTTTTTAGGCCTAATTCCCTCCTTTTAAGCCTACAAAATAGGGTTTTACTCAAATGCCTTCTCCAATCCAAATGGCCAAGGCATCTATTGATTGTCTCAAGTCTGTACACCCATGAGGATGTCCAATCCAACCTGGAATCAAATCCATCCAACGGATTTACCCATCTAGGGCCTATTGTCCATGTTCCCCATTGCTTGCCAACTCAGCATGCCAAGCCTAGGGTATGGTGGCAAATCTGGATTTTAGCCTCCCTTATCTTAAAAATAAATTGAAAGCATACTTTACAAGGCCTCATAGCATTCCACAAGGTTTTAGTATGGAGTTCCACCATGGAATGCTAGGTATGAGCCATAGAGTCTTCAAAACCCTTGTTTTAAGGTCTTTAGGACCCACCTGCAACAAAAATGACAAAACTTACAAACTATAACACTTCAAAACCTCAAATCACCATGCAATGAAAGGTATGTCTCTGCTCTAACATTTCATGCCTTGGTCTGGGCTTGTAAGTCCATACAAACCATACAAAATCGCTTAAACTAAACTACTATTCGCTGAAAACACAAATTTTGAAAGGCTAAACTTGCTTTTCTTCATTCAAATCTTCAACCAACATTCTCATCGATTGTCCCAAGAATTATATCAGCCTTGGGTTGGTTACAAATGTCTTTAACTGAAAAATAAAACCAACTAGCCGTTGGTGTTTGGAAAATGCAAATGTTGCAAAGTTGCTATGAGCAACTTTTGCAACTTTTTACAACTTTTACATAGTTGAGCAACTTTTGCCCAAATCAAACCTATGTCACTTCTAAAGGTTCAAATGACCTTAAAACCTCCTAAACTTCATCACACCAACCTATTCTAACACAATACCAACTTATTCTACCAAATGCCCTATCTGGCACCCTTAAGAGCCAATAGGCCAACATTAGCAAAATAATAACTCCTAGGGTCCTTACATCATCTGAGCACTTATTCAAAATCCTATTGACCTTATTACAAACCAAAATAACATGATTCCAAACTCCTGGAACCTACACAACAAAATTGCTCAAGTGAAACCGCACCATGCTCCGGGGGTAAGAAGAACTCAAGTTTCTTGAGTGGATAAAGCTTGGACATTGGTACCATGTTGTATGATGTCTCTCTCTAACATCCATGTAGCTTGTGACTCTGGTAACCCTACCCATTTGATCAGATAGTCTTTGTAGACTCCTTTCCTAGTCTTTTTCACAACCTTAGAATCCAAAATGCATTCCAATGTGACCGGTTGGCTTGGAGGTAAATCTTGTAACCAGACTACATATTCTATAGTAGTAGGTTCTTCTTGATTTGTAGTTGTCTGAGACCCTTTGTATGGATACAAATAATATAAATTGAAGATTGGGGATATGCCTAAGTTTTGAGGTAACTCTAACTCATATGCATTATTGCCAAATTTATGCATCACCTTAAGAGGTCCAATCTTCTTCATGCATATCTTGCTAGGTTGTCCCTTGGGTAGCCTCTCCTTCCACAAGTAGGCCAACACTAGATCACCAACCTTATAGTGTACATCTCTTCTTTTCTTATCTGCTAGTGTCTTGTACTTCTCATTGTGTTGTTGCAATGTCTTCTTGACCTGCTCATGTATCTCTTTTATATTCTCTACAAATTTTTCCCCTTGTGCACTTCTATGGTCCATAGGACTAAGGTCTCTAAGTTCCAAGATGCCCCTAGAATGACATCCATAAATAATTTCAAAGGGACTTCGGCCTGTGCTTCTATTAACTGAGTCATTGTAGGCATACTCTGCTTGACCCAATACTAGATCCCAAGCTTGTCCATGTTGTTTGGTGATACATCTCAACAAGTTACCTAAGGATCTATCAACTACTTCATTTTGACCATCTGATTGTGGATGGTATGTTGATGAAAAGGAAAGTTTTGTGCCTATTTTCTTCCATAAGGTTCACCAAAAGTGACTTACAAATTTAGTGTCTCTGTCACTCACAATGCTAAGTGGTAAGCCATGAATTCTCACAACTTCCTTGAAGAATAGCCCTGCTATGTAAGAGGCATCATTTGTGCATTTGAAAGGCACAAAATGTGTCATCTTGTTGAATCTGTCCACTATGACAAAAACACTATCATACCCTCTTGGAGTCCTAGGCAAACCAAGTACAAAGTCCATGCTCAAACATTCCCAAGGTCTGGTTGGTATGGCCAATGGCTGGTATAAACCTGCATTGTTGGAGGTTCCCTTATCTCTCTAACATATGGGACATTTCTCCACAAACCTTCTAACATCTGACTGAAGTTTAGGCCAATGATAAAACTGTCCAACCTGCTCTAAGGTCTTGTCAAGACCAAAATGTCCTCCTAATCTGCCTTGATGCTTCTCCTTGATGATATTGTCTCTCATAGAGCACTGAGGTATGCAAAGTAAGTGTCCTTTAAACAAAAGACCTTCCTGCAACATGAAATCAGAATATGCAACATGACAAACATTAGTAAACTTGGTGCAAACATCATATGCTTCACCAAAATCCTTGTCACCTTGGTATAGGTCTTTGAGATCATTTAATCCCACACTTTGGAGCTAAACCTCTTGGGTGGTAAGGACTCTTCTAATTAAGTCATCTGCTACCTTATTGGTGACTCCTTTCTTGTGTTTGATGGAAAAGGTATAGGTCTACAAGTGCTCAACCCATTTGATGTGTCTTTGATGTAACTTCTCTTGTCCATTCAAGAAGCTAAGTGCATGCTTGTCAGTATAAACTATGAATTCCTTGGGAAGTAGATAATGTCTCCATTTCTTAAGGGCTTGTACCATGGCATACAACTCTAGGTCATAGGTAGAATACTTTTGTTTTTCCTCATTGAGCTTCTCAGAGAAAAATTCTACCGGATGACCTTCTTGGCTCAAAACTACTTCTTTTGCCAACTTGCTAGCATCACACTCCATAGTAAAGAGCTGATTGAAATCAGGGAGCCTAAGATAGGGTAGTTCTGCTACTTTTTGTTTCAACAACTCAAACCCCTTGTCTGCTACACTAGCCCACTTAAACTGACATGTCATTCCTCCTTTGATGGTGTTCAATATGGGTGCACATACATGGCTAAACCCTCTAATAAATTTCCTATAAAATGAAGCTAACCCATGAAAATTTCTCACATCTCCTATTGATTTAGGAGTAGGCCAATTAACTATTGCATCTACCTTTGTTGGATCCATTTTCAAACAACCTTGAGAAACTACAAAACCAAGATATACTACTTCAATTTTGAAGAACTCACACTTGTCTAAGTTGATCATCAAATTTTCTTGATGTAGCTTCCTCAAGACCTAATCCAAATGTCTGATACGCTCCTCCCTTAGCCTTCTAAAAATCAGAATGTCATCAAGATAAACAATCACAAATTTACCAATAAATTCTGCAAGCACTTAATTCATGAGTCTCATGAAGGTGATAGGTGCATATGTGAGCCCAAAGGGCATCACCAACCATTCATAGAGCCCCTCATTGGTCTTAAAGGTTGTTTTCCTCTCATCTCTAGGTCTAATCCTTATTTGATGATAGTCTGATTTCAAATCCACCTTTGAAAAGTAACAAGCTCCTCCTAAGTAGTCCGCTAGGTCCTCAATTCTTGACATTGGAAACCAGTATCTGATGGTAATCTTGTTGATGGCTCTTGAGTCGGTGCACATTCTCCATTTGCCATATTTCTTATGTACCAAAATAGTAGGTACCACACATGGGCTTAAATTCTTCTTTATGAACCCCTTATCTAGCAATTCTTGCACTTGTCTTGTTATTTCTTCATTTTGAGTAGGTGTCATTTTGTAAGCAACTTTGTTTGGGAAGGTAGCTCCAGGTATGAGGTCTATCTAATGGTTCACATCTCTGTATGGGGGTAGATAATTCGGTATCTCATTGACAATAATTTCTTTGTACCGGTCCAACAAGGTCTTCACTTCTTGAGGTACTGTCGGTTTGGGTTCAGTCTTTGCCTCTTCTTTTGGTTTCACTATGATGGCATATCCTTGGTTCCCTTCATGCTTCAACTTTTTTAGGAACTCCTTCCCACTAAGTAACATAACACTTGAACCTACATGTCTTTCTTCTCCCTGAACAACCAAAGGATCCATTTGGAACTTCCTCCCTTCCTTGGTGATAACATAAGAGTTCTTCTCCCCATCATGTATGGCTTTGACATCATATTGCCAAGGGCATCCAAGCAACAAATGGCATGCATCCATGGGTAGTATATCACATAGTACTCTATCCTTATACTCTCCAATTTCAAAGTCTATCCAAGTTTTCTCATCAACTATCACATGTTGTCCTTTACTCAACCATGATACCTTATAAGTATTGGTATGTGGCAACCTTTTCAACTTGAGTTTGTCTACCATTTCAACTGCTACAATGTTCTCAGTAGACCCTGAATCCACTATGACCCTACAAATCTTACCATATGATATGCAAGTGGTTTTAAAGAGTGTCTTTCTTTGAGTAGGTTCTTTGGCCTGCAGTACCTTCAACAATGTCCTCCTTAACATCAGATTCTCTCCATCTAGAACTGGTCCAACTTTTCTTATTAGTGAGGTAACACTTTGATTGTCTTCCTCTTGCACCAACTAAGTTCTCCTTTCACCTACATAAGAACTTGAAGTCTTTTCAGGACAATGGTTCATTGTGTGGCCCACTTGATGACAATGAAAGCATTTACCGGTGAAGACTGTGGGTCTTCTTCCTTGAGTACCAAATCTACCCCTAAAATTGTTTCTTCCTCTAGAGCTACCTCTAAACGGACCACTCTTGCTAAAGTTATCCCCACTATGTTCAGATTGATTTCTTTCTTCATTCTTTCCAAAGTTATGTCCCCTTCCAAAGGTGCCTCTTCCTCTGAATCCTCTACCACCTCTGCCTCTTTAATTGAATTCACTTTTCCTCTTGATCTTATCCTCTTCTCTCAAGGCCAACTGAAAACTCTTATGAACTGTCTCAGGTGCCATCATGCTAATTTCATCTTGAATGTTTTGTCTAAGGCCATTTAGGTATCTTGCTACCTTCTCCACTTCTTCCGCTTGTTTCCTTTCTCTTAAAGTTAGTTTGTTGAACTCCTTTGTGTAAGCACTCACATCCATTTCCCTTTGCTTCAAACTCATCAACTTCTTGTGTATCTGCACCTCATAATCTAGAGGTAGGAATTGAGTTTTGATTCTAATCTTCATTCTCTCCCAAGAGTTGATCTTCTTTCTCCTGGTTTGTTCCCTTTCTTCTTGCATCATGTTCCACCACACTAGAGTTGATCCTTTCAACTTGGTCTTAGCCAAATTGACCCTCTTTTCTTCTACAATCTCCTTGTATTCAAAATGATTGTTCAAAGCTTCTATCCAATCCAATAGCTCTTCTCCATTTAGGCTTCCACTATATACCGATAAACCATCTAGGCTACCTTTTTTGAGTGATTTAAGAGAATCCAAAAAGATTTGTTGACCTTTCTCCAACTCCTTCTTTTCTATCACCACTCCTATCACATCTATGCCTTCATCATCAGTTTCATCACCCCACTCTATGATCTTGTCCTTACCTTTCTTGGTGTCTTACTCCCGGGCTTCATTAAGCATGTCTTGGACCAACTTCCTAATGGCCTCTTCACTCATTGCCTTAGGTGGTATGCAGATGGCTTCTGATTCTACCTCTTGGTCTGACATACACCACTTTGTTTACTCAATTGGCTCTGATACCAATATGATGTAGAGAGGATGATCACTCCTATTGGGTTTGCTTATTCTTGATGTCTCTCTAGGCAGTCTCTTGAACCATCCAATGGGTCCACACTATCCCAACCTTCCAAAGGTTTTAGGGAACACCTTTAATGACCTTCCCAAGGTCCTTAGACTATGGTGACCACCTCTTGTCTTTTGAGTGTCCAACACTCCTTAATTGAGACTCTCCTACTCAACACCTTCACCAAGAGCCAATCCTCTCTACCCTAGGATATTCTCTCACACATTCCCAACTCACATAGGGTTTCTTTTCTTTTGTTTCCTAACCCTATCCCTTTATCTAGGTATTTCGAGATTACCGTTTCCAATATTAAGGACCAATTTTCTCTTTTAGGCCTACTAGGAGACCTAGTTCAATTACCCCTATCAGTGAGGTATTTTGTACTTATCTACCAGAAGTCCTAAACACCCCTATGAAAACTTTACCTTTTCAGACACCCTTTTGGGAGTTTCATACAATATCTCAGAATTGGATATGGGTTTGGTTTCTAACCCACCTAACCCTTTTTAGGCCTAATTCCCTCCTTTTAAGCCTACAAAATAGGGTTATGCTCAAATGCCTTCACCAGTCCAAATGGCCAAGGATTTTCATGATTGTCTTAGGTCTGTACACCCATGAGGATGTCCAATCCAACTTGGAATCAAATCCATCCAACGGATTTACCCATCTAGGGCTTGATGTCCATGTTCCCCATTGCTTGCCAACTCAACGTGCCAAGCCTAAGGTATGGTGGCAAATCTGGAGTTTAGCCTCCCTTGTCTTAAAACAAAATTGAAAGCATACTTTACAAGGCCTCCTAGCATTCCACAAGGTTTCAGTACAGAGTTCCACCATGGAATGCTAGGTATGAGCAATAGAGTCTTCAAAACCCTTGTTTTAAGGTCTTTAGGACCCGCCTGCAAACAAAATGACAAAACTTACAAACTATAACACTTCAAAACCTCAAATCACCATGAAATGAAAGGTATGTCTCTACTCTAATAATTCATGCCTTTTTCTAGGCTTGGAAGTCCGTACAGACCATACAAAATCTGTTAAACTCAACTACTACTCACTGAAAACACAAATTTTGAAAGGCTAAACTTGCTTTTCTTCATTCAAATCTTCAACCAACATTCTCATCAGTTGTCCCAAGCCTTATATCGGCCTTGGGTTGGTTACAAATGTCTTTAACTGAAAAATACAACCAACTAGCCGTTGGTGTTTGGAAAATGCAAATGTTGCAAAGTTGCTATGAGCAACTTTTGCAACTTTTTACAACTTTTACATAGTTGAGCAACTTTTGCCCAAATCAAACCTAGGTCACTTCTAAAGGTTAAAATGACCTTAAAACCTCCTAAAATTCATCAAACCAACCTATTCTAACACAATACCAACTTAATCTACCAAATGCTCTATCTGGCACCCTTAAGAGCCAATAGGCCAACATTGGCAAACCAATAACTCCTACGGTCCTTACATCATCTGAGCACTTATTCAAAATTCTATTGACCTTATTACAAAGAAAAATCACATGATTCCAAACTCCTGGAACCTACACAAAAAAATTGCTCAAGTTCTCCTACACCAATATTTTGGTGGTTCTTTGTCTTCTATCCATATAGACTATAGCACAACACGCAGACGTCTCCATGGTGCACTAGCATCCTAAACCGAGAATTTATCAGATTGGTGGTAAATTTTGTTGTTTGTTATTTTTTTTTCTTAATAATTAGAAAACCTTGTTCTATTATTTAGTGGTTATTATTTATATATTAGTATAGTTTATTTTATTTTATTTCTTTCTTGTATCTTCTTGGCTCACCATAGTGCCAATTTAGTGAGGTGACAAAGGAAGGTTTTCTCCTTGAGGTTCATCACTTCGAGGGTAGAAATTTCCCTCTACAAATAGATAGAGGAGGATATAAAGAGGTTATTAATGAGACATAGATGAATATATAGAGAGGTGGAGAGGGAGGGAGGGTGGAGAGAAAGGTGATGACCTAGACAATTGAGAGAGAGAGAGAGAGAGAGAGAGAGAGAGAGAGAGAGAGAGAGAGAGAGAGAGAGAGAGAGAGAGAGAGAGATGGGGACAAGGAGGGAGAGATAGAGAGGGAGAGGGGTGAAAGGGAGGGAAAGACCTACAGAGGGGAGGGAAGTAGACATGAAGGAAGTGAGATATCAATGGAAGGAGGAGATAGAGATGTGAGGAGAGATCAAGAAGCTAAAGAGAGGTTTCATAAAGAGAGAGTGGTAAGGGGGGAGGGAGATAGAGGTGGAGTGTGAGGAAGAGAGATTTAGATGGGACAAATAGGTAATTGAGAGATGAAGAGGGGGAGAGAGTATTCAAAGACCTAGATGGGGAGAGAGTTGGGTAAAATAGATATAGGAGGATAGAGAGAGGTGAGTAGTGAGATATGGCAGGATAAACCTAGAGAGAAGAGAGATAGGGCTGGAGGGAAAGGTGACTACATAGAAAATAGAGAGAGAAAATAAGAGAGAGTGACCCAAGAGGGAAGCAAAGAGATGGGGGTAAGGAGGAAGGGAAGAAATGGAGGGAGGGACCTAGCGAGGGGATGGATGGAGAAGAGGAGAGCGAAAAAGAGAGAGAGAGAGAGAGAGAGAGAGAGAGAGAGAGAGAGAGAGAGAGAGAGATGAGAATGAAGGGATGGAGGGAGATGAGAATGAAGGGATGGAGGGAGATGTATACATGGAGGCAATGAGAGACCTAGGGAAGGAGGATAAAGAGAGGGGAGAGAGAGAGAGAGAGAGAGAGAGAGAGAGAGAGAGAGAGATTTTATAAAAGGATATGGGTACATGGGGATGGAGAGAAGTGGAGAGGAAAGGAGAAAACTATAGGGGTGATAGATAGAGAGGCGAGAGACCTAGATGATGGGAGAGAGGGGTAATATGGATAAAGGTAGATGGAGAGAGGTGGCCAATGAGACATGGGTGGAGAGGTAGATAGGTGGAGAGGGAGGAAGGTAGAGATCTAAAGAGATTAAAGAGAGAGGGTGGGAGGGAAAGGTGATAATATAGACAATGGAAAGAGAGAATAAGAGAGAGTGGCTTATGAGGGATAGAGAGAGACATGTGGGTAATGAGGGAGTGGGATATAGATAAGGAGAGGGGAAGAAAGGGAGGAAGAGACCTATAGACAAGAGGATGGGGGAAGAGGAGAGACAAGTAAGAAGGGTTGGAGGGAGAGGTATACATTAAGGGAGTGAGGAACTTAGGGAAGGATATAAAGAGATGAGGATAAAGAGAGAAGAGAATGTGAGAGTTGAACATAAAGGGAGAGTGGTAAGGGGGGGTGAAAGAGAATTAAAGGGGGAGAAAACTAGAGAGGGGATAGATTGAGAGGTGAGAGAGCTAGATGATAAGAGAGAGGTGAGAGACCTAGATGGAGACAAAGAGAGAGTGGTGAGATAGATTGACAGGGATAGAGAGAGGTGGGTAATGAGATATGGATGGAGATGTAGAGTGGTGGAGAGGGAGTGAGAGAGGTTGGGAGGGAAAGGTGATGACCTAGACAATGGAGAGATGATAAGAGAGAGGGCGGGGGGTGGAGTTGGAGATGGAGAGGGAAAGAGAGGGAGAGATAGTAGGAAGTATCAACATGGGCAATACCCTCAACCCTATGTAACCTAAACCTTGTATCATTAAGCTTGTACCATGAACCCTATACCAATACCCTAAACCATATAATATAAACTCTATACCCTACACTCTATTCCCTAAACCATATACAAGGGATGGAGAGGTGATGACCTAGAGAGGGGAAGGATAGAGAATAGAAGAGATAGATACAAGAAAAAATAAAAGAGAGGGCTAAGGAGAAAGATAGAGAGAGGTACATAGGGAATGAGTGAGATAAATAGAGAGGGGAGGAGTGGCGAGGTGAGGGAGAGATAATTTCATAAAAACAAAGATAGAGGGGTAAGGAGGTAGGGAGAGAGGTGGAGAGGGATGAAAAGAACTAGATATGGGAAATATATAGAGGTGAAAGACCTAGAGATTGGGGAGAGAGAAGTGAGAGACCATGAGGAGTATAGATAGAGGTGAGATAGATAGAGGGAGAGATAGGTGGGTAATGAGATAAGGATGAGAGGTAGAGAAGTAGAGAGAGAGAGAGGGTTGGAATTATAGGTAGTGGTCAAAAGAATGGAGAGAGGGGGAGAGAAAAAAAGAGAGAGGTATGCAAATATAGAGATGGGGGTAAGGAGGGAAGGCAAGGTAGAGAGGGATAGAGGATAGGAGAACAAGAGAGGGGACAAAGAGGTGAGAGAGAGAATAGAGGGAAAGAAAGAAAAGTATCAGTAGACAGGGAGGGAGACAAGGATGGAGTGAAAGGTAAAACCTTATATAGACGTCATTGATCATAAACCCTAAACTCTAAGGTTTAATCAAAGCGGGAGAAAGAGAGAAAAAGAAAGAGAACTTTTTGAATGTAGACAATAAGATGCTAGAATTATTCAAATGGTGAGATAGCATTGAGTTAGTCATTTTTATAAAATCCATACATTATTTGGTGCTAGCATTATGTTAATCATTTCCATGACATGTGTGCATTAATTGGTGCTAAAATTTTAAAAATGCATTCAAATAGCATGTGCATGTTATTTGGCACTATCATTTTTATTTGTATTGAGAAATTCTAGCACTTTGGGTCGGATTTGCTTTGAACATCCCAGAACCCAAAGGGTTAGATGACCATTTCATGCAAAAGATGTATTTTTAAAGAGTAAAATATATAACACATTTTTGGGCATGGTCTCCATCACATTTGCACATGTTTCAATGCAAATTTGAAAAAAATACCACAATGGATTAAGCTCTCTTAGCTCTCTAACCATATGATGTTTTTCACATTTTGAGTATGCTAAGATTTTCATCTCTAATTTCATTTGTTAGTGTGTGCATGTTTTATCAAACCAAAATATGGTATTTTGGGTATAGTTTTTTACTCGTTAATCAAATTTTGAAAAAAATTGTATTTCTAGAAGCTAGACTCCATCCTACACATATTGAAAATTTTGATTTTTGATTAGTCTTAAAAAAAATTATGAGGGAGTCCAATCAAATTTCTATTTTTTCTTGATGTGCCCACTCTAAAAATTAGTAGAAAAATAATGTATTCATTAAAAAATGACCAAAAAATTGGAGTAAACTACATGATGTTATCTAACTTCTCACTAGAGTGATTTTTGAAGTTCTAAAAAAGGAACATTTTAGGGGGCACAATAGATGCTATGTTATGTTTTTGTGGGGGCGGGGCTTTTGAAACCCTTAATATCCACCATTTTCACAAAAAAAAAAAATAGTATTTTGGAAAGTAGAGTTAGACCACTACAACACTTATTCTTGTTGTATCTTCAAATTTTGAGTGTACCTATATTCAATTTCTTGTTGAAGATTAGAGTTTACTGATTTTAGAAAGAAAGAAAAAGTTGCATCTTAAGACCTCCTTTTGGTCTTCAATCTTGGTACACTTACTCTTTTATTTGAACATCTTGTAATTCTATTTTGAACCTCCTTATATGCAAAAAGAATGAGGAACAATTGAGTGTAAAGTTACTCTTTAATAACAAGGGTAAGTGAGAGGCATGAGGAGGTTGTTCATGGGTACATAAGTGCTTCCATGTTGGAGGAAAATAGGAGAATGAAAGTGAATATATTGTAATAACATTTATTTATTGAAAATGCATACTTGGCGTTGCTTCTTGGTGGATTTTATTCTCGCATCTAGGTTTCTCCATGTAAATCATGTGTTATGTGATCCTCTTATGTTGTCTATTTGTGTCTCTTTGATGCTATCTTACGATGATGTTATGCATTTTTTATTATTGTTGTAAGTTCATATAAGGTGGTGTTAATAAGCACGATATGAAGACTTATTTTTAGTATCATAATGAAGAAGGATCTAAGCATGGTAATTACATATCAAGGCAATTTAAAATAAAAAAATATAATATTAGTTTCATATTTTCATGTTCTAGTTGTACAAGCTTTGTATATCATCATTTGCTTGATTATATTAAAGGTTAGATATTAAATTTCAAAACCTTTGGTGTTATAAACTATATAATTCTCAATAATTTGTGATATTGAATGAGAAAAGAGAAATTGTAAGAATATTGGATGGTGAGGTGGGAGAATAAGAATGCTCACACATGTGTGAGCTTTGATGTAGTATGTGTGAAGAAAATTCTCACACATGTGTGAGCATGAATGTGGCATGTGCGAAGAGCATAGTTACATGTGTAAAAATGGGAGTGGATATGAGACAAGATTAAGGGATAAAGTGGAGGTAAAAGATGCTTCTAATATAGCATTCTCACATATTTGTAGGAAAGGGTTTGGCTGATTCAATAATGCTCACACATGTGGGAAGATGGAGTAGAAAGGGGGAAACATGTAAAAAGGTGAACATTTAAGATCTTGATCCATACTAAGAATCAAATGGTTGAGACTATAGAACAAATATATTGTGTTCTCTAGTGATGATGTGAATTTAAATATTAGAAAAATGTTAATGGGGGATTAATTAACCTAATTAATTAATTAATTAGCATAATAATTAATTAATTGGAGGATTATTAGAGCTAAGGTTAATCAAATTAATATTAGAGAACAAAGAGGAATTAATTCATAAGAAATTGTGAAAGTAATTAATTAAATAATTATTTATTTTATAAATTTATATAAAGTTATTAAGAAGAATTAGAAGTAAATTTTGAGTGTCTACAATGTCAATTTTAATATAATATTACTTTGATTGATTTATCATTATCTACATCTACTTGGCTAAGAGACTTACATCACAAATGCCAATAAGATAGAGGCATTAAAAGACTCATGCAATAGGTTTCCATTGATCCTTCTTCAAAGCCCAACATTCATGGGATGATTTTTTGTTGCGATATAAGAGGAAATTTAGTTTTGGCCTCCCAATCAACTTTATGATAGAAATATTTGTCTAAATTCCATGGTACCCCATCTACTACATGATTCAGGTTTAACATAATGTATGAAATATTTTTCCATATTTTTTCCTAGTCCAAGTTATACGAAATAATATCAATAAATTTTTGGTGGAATGCAAGATCTTCCAATGTAACAAACATAAAATTGTTTCCACTCTTGGGTAGTTTTATCCATTGTCTATTCCTATCCAAGTGTGGATAGACATTTTCATGGATTTTATTTAAAGCATTACAAAGTATAAATAAACCAATCATTCCAATGGTGGTATCCCATCTCTGAAAATAGGACCATTTTTGTGCATTAGATCATCCTCATTTTGCCTCCATTGTTTGCTAGATCTTCATTGACTAAATTATTCACCTCCATAGTATACTTGATTTCATTATCAATGATCATGATCCAATTTTTAGTAGTCACTTATGAGGAGAAAATTTTCAATGTCATGATATTCAACACAAAATAAGGTGTTATATAACCCATAAAATAATGGTCAAATTAAAATTATTAATAAATTCCCGAAGGGCTCTTTGCATTGTTTTTATTTTGATCAACAATATAATTGGACGAACTCATTAGCATTAACTTAATGATGCTATAATATCACTTATCACATAACAATTGATTACTCTATATGAGGTCATGTGTGGTCAATTTCCAACATCTATCTAGACATACATACTAGGTAAATCAAAGATACAAATAGTGGATTTCATCCTTCACACATGCGATACCATTCTTCACACCCTACAACAAATTTCACCTAACATAGAACTATATGAATGTACAAGTTTATCAACACCCTTTAGAGCACACATTTACTATTGGCAACATGACCTTCCTTTGAATACATGCATAGAAGCAATTACCTTTGAAGTTGAAGACTTGTCAAAAGCTTGCCCCCAAGTTTTATGAGCCTGATAAATTTTTACAACTAATTGGTTGTTTTTATTGTATACATGTTAGAGCTTCCTCCCTCCTCCAAGATTTGTTAGATTTTTTCATGTCTCTTATTTAAAGCAAGATCTCAGTTGATAGATTTGTGCATAATCTGCATTACATGAGTTGGATATTGAAGGATCATTTCTCCTAACACCCAAGTCTATCCTTGATAGAATAATGTGCCATCTTTGCAACCAATGCATCATGGAGGTCATTCTCTCATGAAATGGGTTGCAACTAGGAGATGTAACATGGGAACCCCTCATCCATGTATAACAACAATTTTCTCGTCTCAAGATCTTAAGAAGAAAAAAAAAATTAAGGGGTGGACATGTTAGGACTTGTAGTCCAAACTTTTTCTTCCCAATTAATTACTTTGGTATTAAGATTTATTAATAAAAAATTTGAACACATGTTTTAGAAGTAGTCGAGCTTTTTAAAATGATTTGTCCCAAATGCTTAGGAAGTAATATTTTCTTTGGATAGAATTACTATAGTAAATGGTTTGATAGCAGAATGGATCAAGCATGAACTTGTCCCAAAATATCACCCCTTCAAATATGATAGTGATATATTGTAATGCACGAACTTGTCATTTCAATGAAATAATATTCTTGTGCTTCTCTTTGTAGCATATTTTTATGTATATCTTTCTTTTAGATAATCTATTATATTGTATGAAAGTATACCAAGTAATGTATTCAAATGCTAACCTTGATTAAAAATGCATCATTTAATATCATCAATGATGCATCATGTAAAACATGTTATGAATTTATTGATTAGACATTTATTCCAGCATTATAACAAAATCACAAAGAACAGTTATAACACATCATCTTAGGTCCATTATATGTTTGTTTCATGTCTTCAATTGTTTTCTTAAATCCATAAATTAAATCTAAATTTAGAAATTCAACTTAGGAGAACTTGACCCTTCCAATCTAATAAATTCTAAAAGGTGTTTGTAAATATTACCAATCTTCGCTACTATTAAAATATTAGAGGTCAAGGTGAACTTTCAACATACTCTAAAATCCCACATCATTCTCGCAGATTATAGGGTCACTCACATGGAGTATATTAGTTCCATGCGCATGAGGAACAATTTTACAACTGTAAAATTGATCTAAAAAATACACAAGTGAATTTTTAAGACTATAACAAATGATAAAAATTCAGCATGGACAAACAGATTCTTAACATTTAGACATAAATTTTTACATCAAAATTTATCATTAAAACTATAAAATATATTTTATATTAAAATATTAAAAAATTACATGTTCAAATTGAAAAGCAATTGAAAATGAATACAACAGAAAATAGAGACAATGTCAACAGTCTACATTGAACAACAGCTTAAAAAAACAGTCTCAAATAATAATAAATAACCAGTTTCCATTGAACAGTCAATAACAAAACAACTCATTTTAATTTTGTAAATAAATGTAAAAACATCTTACAACTAAAAAAAATACACGTGGGATTTTTGGTATGAAAGTAAGTTGGGAAATGTTTTTTATTAATGTTTAAAATTCTGCTTTTTTGGTTGCAATGGATCTGCCACTTGCCTTTTTATTTTTTATTTTTTGACGTGGACAATAGTGAATGAAATTCTTCCTATCCATCTACCATATAATCATTAAATTTGGTTATAATCAATGAATTTTTAGACATCGTAAATTCATTGATTTGGTGATCAATAAATATCAATAATTAAAAAATTAGTTTAAAAAAAATCCTTGCATAGGAGTAAATGTGAAGGTAGTTTTTGGATGTTGTTTTTGTTGGTGTAAATAATTATTCATCTTGGATATTATTACACTTACTTAAGTTTACTTAGGAAATGCATTTCATAGTAGTTTGGGTATAAGACACTTGGGTGTTTGTGCCACATTGGGATAGTGTGTGTAGGAGAATTTCCACCTTTTATGGTGTCAATCTTGTTGTTACACTCACATTCAGTGGGTGATCCACCCCATGTGGACTATTATATTATTTATCCTACCTACCCACACCTATTTCCTACCTACCCTTATTTCTTATTGAGCCACATGTCATGTTTGTGTGCTTACATATCCATATAGCCTTGCCTATGTAAGCAGACTTATATTCATTGTATGTAATGCTTAATGATCCAGTTGATCATATTTTTCATCTTGATAGAATATAGTTTATTTCTATCATCTATTTTGTTATCTCTTATTTGTCCTTTCCATTGCCTCTTGATCTTGGAAAAATCTCACATGGTATCAGAGCTGGTCCATGTCTCACATGGTATCAGAGCCATTAGAGTGTCATTGGTTTGCCAATTGAGAGAAATTTGATGTTATTTAGGGTTTGTATTTTGGATCTTTCTATTGCAAGTTATTATTGAAGCTTGATGGATCAAATCTGAGGTTACCATTGGATTGAGGAGGTCCAAGAAAGTCAGTTTTGCCTTTTGTTTCATCCAAATCGGACTTCAGAGGCCAAATCTAGAGGCATTTGAAGTTTGAAGCCGTGACGGAAATTTTCTAGAAATTATAATTTTGCAAGCGATTTTCAAATAGCAATATCTCTCATCTGAACTCCTTTTTTCGAGCAATTGTTTTTATTTTGGGGTAGAATTTCATGATCTGTACAATGGTGCAGTATTTTTCTATTTCGCGGATACAGGTTTTTCAGAAATCGTGAAATCCCGATTTTTACAACTTTTGAGGCTTCATTTGGGCTCATATGGACTCCTTTTCAGGTGCCATTTTTTTTGAAAGTGCATATTTTTTCATCTACTTTCATAATTTGTCATTTGTTTGCAGTAATTTTAAGTAGACATTGTATTTTCATTATTTGGCCATTTTTGGCACATTTGGTACTTGCATTTTGCTTGGATCTCAATTTAGATCACTAGCAGTATTTGTTGAAGTCTCTTAGATCTTAGCCTATTGAGGCAGTTGTAAAACAAAATTAGAATTCCACCTTGCCATTGTTTGCAAGTGGCCTATTGTACACGCACTACATATAAAGTGCCAAAATCATCATTTTTTGGGGGGGTACTTTGATTGAGTGAATTTGGGGGGTGTCTCTTGTGCTTTTGTACTCTCGTGTTCCTTCCTTTTTGCTGCTATGGGTTCTTCTAAGTTTCCTCTCTTAACTCCTCATAATTATGCTACTTGGAAAATTGATGCATGGAGTAAACTTATGGAAAAAGGACTAACTCATTACATTGATGGAACTATTGTTGCTCCCGCTGATCCTAAGGTTGATCCAGTTGGTCACTTCGATTGGCTCACTAAAAATATCATAGAAATTGGTACCTTAAGAAAGTATGTATCAAAGGATCTCATTTTTCATATTGAGAAATGTACTCTAATCAAAGATTCTTGGAAAAAGTTTCAAGACTTGTATGGTCAAGTTGATGAAATTAGGGGATATCAAATTGATAGTGATCTCACCATGTTATATCTGAAGAACTTTGATACTATACAAGATTATGTCACTAAGGCAAATGAGTTAAAGGCACAACTCAAAGATTGTGGCATTGATAAGAAGGATACTCAATTGATATTCAACTTGATAGGTAAGCTTCCACAAGAATATGCAGCATTTGTTTCTAGTTTCCAAACCCATAGGATGACAATGGGTTCAAGCTACACAATGCCTACATTTGATGCTTTCAATGAAATGTTGATAATGGAACAAACTAAGTTGATAAGCACGGGCATTATTAAGGCTTTTAAGTCTCAAGCATTAGTGGCAAATCAAGGGAACAAAGGAAATCAAGGAAAGGCCAACTCAAACAAGAAGAAATGGTAATCAAAGCCTAAGGACAAAGCACCATCTTCTCCACAACAAGGAGATTCATCCTCTTCCAAGAGAGATAACTCACCAAAGAGGGAGAGACCTAGTTGTGCCTATTGTAAAAAGGTTGGTCATGAGGAGCGTCGTTGCCATTCTAAGAAGATTGATGAGCTCACACATATCATCAAAAAGAATAACATTGATTTGCCTAATGTCTACAAGAAGGATGATTCATCAACTTCCACTTCCTCACATTCAAAAGGAAAAGGGAAAGCATTCATGGCTTCTACAAGTGGGAAGACTCACTCTTTTGGGACAAGAAAAGGAAAAGCTCTATGTGCTACTATCAGTCATGATTCAGAGAGATGGCTTCTAGATTCAGGGGCTTCTCATCATATGGCATCTTCACATTCTATGTTCTCTACATTTGAGCCTTGCACCATGCCGCAGATTTTGATGGGCAATCATACATACGTGGATGTGATTGGGAAAGGATCTATTGACATTGGGGATAACTCCTTCAATGATGTGTTGTGTGTACCCCACTTGACAAACAATCTCCTTTCCATCTATCAAATCACACATGGTGCAACTAAGATAGTTGTGGAGTTCACACCTGAGTCAATTTTCATTAGAGACTTGGAGACTAGAGCTATCATTGTGACTGGGGTGGTTGATCATGCATCTCGGTTATACTCCTTTTCAGATTTTGTTGATGATGATGATTTCACATTTGATGATTCTACACATGATGATCACACTTCTTGTGATGGTTCAGATTTTGAGGAGAACTTTGGGCACTTGAACATGGGGATTCTCACATATGAACCCATTCTTGAGTCTTGTATTTCATCTCCTTATATTGATATCACATCACCTATTGCACCTGATGATGCAGATAGTGCGACAGTTTTTCCTTCGTGTGATTCAGTGTAGTAGGATATTCATTGTCTTCCAGCTTCAGATTCATGGGATGATTACTTGACAGACATTGCAGGTTTATTTATGGAATCCTACATTGCAGATTTGGGAGACATCGTTGATGACATTCATCTTCTCTTTGATGAAGGTGATCCTTCTTCAATTGTTGCGAGGGAACACTTTGACCCTCTTGTTCATTCTCTACATGATCATTCTTTTGAGGTTGACATGATTGTGGATACTTATGTATAGCAGTTGGAGGAGGTCTCTTTATTTTTTGACGAGACATGTGAGTCTTTTGGACATGTTCTACATCCATCTCCACTAGATCTTGGAGTGCCTTTTTCAGTAGTGTGGCACAGTTTACCACCTTTGGAGGGGGTATCTTTCAGCATCAACATGGGGACACTTGAGCATTTTTCAAAGATTTCTTTCATCATGAGTTTTCTTCATACATCTTCCCTGCATGATTGGGGAGACTTCATTGATACACCTTTGGTTTTGTTTCTTCCTAAGGGGAGGAATTTTGTTTGACAATCGTGGAGAAGTTTCTTCATACATCAAGCTTCTATCATTGGTGTAGATTCCACATTGAGGGGGGGCTTCCTAGTCTCTCTTCTTCTTCTTCTTCTCTCATATGGGGGGGACTTTTTCCTCACATGGGGTTTTGTTCCTCAAATTCTTCTATGAGAGTTCTCTTGTATGTTTTCATCTCTCTTTTGGGGGAGGGTTTTTTCCCATTAGGTTTTTCTCTCTTTCCCCACTTTGTGAGAGATTTCATTGCATTGGTTCTCATGCATTTGCATTTGTACATGGGTACCTAACATGGCCTAGTAGCCAGGACCCATCTTGCATTGCTTAGTTGCATTGTAGACTTAAGTGCATTCCCCTAAGTTGCACTTAAGGGGGGGTGTTGGTGTAAATAATTATTCATCTTGGATATTATTACACTTACTTAAGTTTACTTAGGAAATGCATTTCATAGTAGTTTGGGTATGAGACACTTGGGTGTTTGCGCCACATTGGGATAGTGTGTGTAGGAGAATTTCCACCTTTTATGGTGTCGATCTTGTTGTTCAACTCACATTCAGTGGGTGATCCACCCCATGTGGACTATTATATTATTTCTCCTACATACCCACACCTATTTCCTACCTACCCTTGTTTCTTATTGAGCCACATGTCATGTTTGTGTGCTCACATATCCATATAGCCTTGCCTATATAAGCAGGCTTATATTCATTGTATGTAATGCTTAATGATCTAGTTGATCATATTTTTCATCTTGATAGAATACAATTTATTTCTATCATCTATTTTGTTATCTCTTATTTGTGCTTTCCATTGCCTCTTGATCTTGGCAAAATCTCACAGTTTTTGATAATAAAAGCAGCCAAAAACAAGGGGGCTGACCCATAGGAACAATAAAGAGGACATTGGCAGGACCATTGTTCCAACACAATCAGCAACGTAGTAGCCTTTTACCTCTATCAAAAACATAAACCATACTACGAGAGTTTATCAGCAATAAAAAACTACCAATCAGAGTATAATTCATGTGCCACGCAGGGCTATAACCAGCAAAATATAAACATAAGCCTAAACTGGGCTTATCTGACCCGCAACTACACAGCATAAACAAAAAACTCCACCACATGCAGACATATATTTCTTTTTCCCTTGGCTCTTCTTAGGGAGCATTTTTTGAGCCCATTCCTTCGTGAGGAACTTGAATAGGCCTTTGTAGTCGTCGTCCTCCTTGCCTTTCCCTTTGGCCGTGGTATCCTGCAACAGGCACATCATAGTCGCCGAGAATCTCATGACATTTAGTGCAAACTTGGACACATCGTGCATCTTGGACTCCGTCGCCTCCAGTCTGCTGGTGATCACCTGCACAGTGTCAAAGAGGGCCTCTATCTTTTTTTCAAGCTCAGTTAGGTTGGGCTCTTCTTCCTTCACACTACTGGCCTCTTCAACAACCAACATTTTTTCAATCCTGAAGATCAGGGAAGGGAAATTGGCGGGCTTTGGATTCATAGAGGAGACGGGGCTTTTAGAAATCTGGGTGGAGCTCACGGAATGGGGGGCCTGAATGTGTTGGGGAAGGGGCGCTTTAACATTAGGAATGGAGTTGTCAGTGTCGTGCGAGGAGGAGGGGTCACGCAGAGATTTCTCTGAGGGTTTAGAGGCCAACCTGCTAGAGCGGCAAGGGGTGTTGGCTTCTTCAATAATGTCCAGGTCCGAGTCAATCTCCTAGATTTTGACTCTTTTTGGGGTTCTAACCTCCTTCGGGGAGTGAGTCTTGGTTTTCTTGCTGGAGGATCCAAATTCCGGGCACCGAGGGCTAGTGTCAACATTGGCTGGGGGTTGCGTCGAGGGGTTGACATTTTGCATAGAAATGGAACGAGGCAGGTAGAGGGTGAGGTGGAAGTTATACAGGCAGAGCATGAGACCCTGATGCAGGATGGGAAAATCTTTCCCTTTCTTCTTAGCTTCAACTATATCCTTAATGTTAGCATCCATCGAATGCAAAAGAAAGAAAGGAATGGAAATGAGGTCTTTGTTCCTCAAATGGTTCAGGAATGGGAGATGGTAGTAGTAAAAAATGCCATACTTGCCCTCCACTATAAAATATTTCATCACAATGTAGCAGACTTCATCCCACAGGTGGGGAAGCTCCTCCCTGTTGAATCCTCTAGCCCTCTTGATAAGGTTCTCTCCTTGGTGGAAAAATTGGTTGAGGCTAGTGGAGTTCGTGATTCGGCTCTGCTTTTTCCATTTTCTGCCCTCCATTCAAAGGCCCGTCGCCTAAGCAATAACCTCTTCATTGATCTCGAAAGAGATTCCCCCCATGGTCACCCTTTTGTCCTCCCAAGAAGTCACGAATTGTTTGGAGAGTCTCTCATCATTGCCCTTCATATTTTCCATGAATTTCTCAATACTGCCTTCGGTGCACACAAACCAGGCTGCCGGTTTGGCTTTGAACTCATCCACTTTGTTGGGTTCCAGTCTGAGCCTGTCCCCCCCCATTCTTGAGTCCTCTAGTTTCACAGTTTGAAAAACCAGAATACAGAGCCGAAGCAAACTCAAGACAAAATGGTTGCGAAGGGAGTGTCGGACTTGAAATAAACAGTCATAATAATCAGAGTGATTATTATCCCTTAAGATCTTGTAGATATTGACTGCCGAAGATCTATTTAGAGCATGCAAGCCTTTACTCAGGCCAATGTGAGTTGACAGATTTCCAACACCGCCTTTACCGTCACTAGTTGGCTCCATCTGGGTAATAATTAGAGGGTAATCATTCTCGATGTCTGTCCTTTCATCATGAATCCATCCCATGTGGTAGTGGTGACTCAGCCTGCCCTTGATACGTGGCCGTCTCAAGTAGAAATTGGCGGGATCTCCGCGCCAATTTAAAAAATACAAAAAGGTTTCCTTCCTCATTGAGCAGAAGGGGTTGTCCTTTCCTTGAAAAAGGCCTTTTCCTTTTCCAAGATTTCCCTAATAGTGATTGGCAGCAGATTGGAGTCCCTCTAGCATCATAAGCCATTCTACAGTCTTTCTTCAGCAGCCATGGAATCGGTGGCTCTGTTTCCTTCTCTGAATATGTGGCATATAGTGAAGTCCTCCATTTTGACCAGTAAGCACCTGATGTCCCTCATAATAGGTCCACCCTCCATCCCACTGAAGTGTTTCCTTTGATAGAATCAATAATGATTTGAGAATCTCCTTCGATTTTGAGATGTTTTATTCCTATGGAATTAGCCATTTTCAAACCCCAAAGGAGGGTCATTCCTTCAGCTTGAGTGACTATATTATCCCTCAGGTTGCCAGCATAGGCTACAACCATGTTCCCAATATGATCCCTTATGACTCCACCACCCGCCTGATAGTTGCGTTGAGCAGAGCCATCAAAATTCAGCTTAAACCAGTGAAGTCTGGGGGTTGACCATCTAGTCATATGTCTCTTATTCTTGGTGTTGTTGTTGACGCGATCAAAACCAGGGGGAGCTTCCAGCAAACAACGATCTTCTTGTCCACCTCATCAGGAGGATAGGGGGGATTTTCCATTTTGTGACTTCTAAATTTTCAGTAATCATCTTGAAGCAGATGTGAGCCACAGAGTCCGGGGGGGTCTCAGTGTCTCTAAAAATTTTGTTATTTCTTTCTTTCCATAAGGCCCAGCAGATGTGCGGTGGAATTTGTTTCCAGAGTTGAATGATGAGGGGATGAAGGGAGGGGGGGGGTCTAATCGAAAGCAAAAAAAATTATATTCTTCTGAAAGACCCAACAGAGACCACATTTCTGAAGGGTGATAGACCAAATATGAGCTACAAAGGGACAGAGCACAAAAAGGTGGTTGATAGATTCCTCATCAGCTTTGCACAAGCTGCATCTATTGGGGAGATGGAATCCCCTTTTTTTAGGTTATCAAGCGTAAGGGTTTTACCATGCATGAGGGCCCACCAGAAAAAATTAATTTTGGGGATTAGTTGAGGGTTCCAGACTTTCTTCCAGCATTTTGTGTCCACGAGGTGCTTAAGGAGCTGATTGTAAGCAGATTTGACAGAGAAATAGCCTGATTGCATCTCTTTCCAGATGAAGGAATCTTCAGTTGGGGCTAGGGGGATTCTAGTTTTCGACAATATGAATTGCAGATCCTAGGCCAGGGGGACCAGATTAAGTCTATTGCAACAGATGAGAGTAATGTCCTTCCACCCCCTTCCTAGGACCAAATAATCTGCAACAAAATCCCCTAGGATACCTTTGAGGTGATTCATGATTTGATGGAAATGAGTGTTGGTCAGGGGCCTGTCCTCTGTCCAAAAATCCTCCCAGAATCTAACCTTTTTACCGTCACCCAGCAGCCACTTCAGACCCTCTCTAACCATCACTCTGTTCTTCAGGATATTGTTCCACAGCTTAGAACCTTGGGGGAGGTCTATTGTATTCAAATTGTAAAAGAAATGCTCCTGGTTCAAGTACTTAGCTTTGATGATGCTGCACCAGTCAGCCTCACCTTTAGCCAGGGTCCATCCAATCTTGGCAAAAAAATTTGGACCATTTCTCGATTTATGCATGTCATCCTTATGCAGGGGCCATGCTAATCTTCTCTGTACCATTCCAATTTTATCGGATGTCTCCGAAGAGACTTGGATGTTGTTATTGACTCTAATATATCAATAATTGGATTACACACAACACCAACATTAGTTCATCTTTGTTCCCAAATCTAAATGCTCTTTCATTGCATTTAGTTTTTTAAAATAAAATTTGATTTGTTCATTCATATTTAATTTAATATAAGCTATTATACTTTATTTTTTAGATTGATTTAATTGATCTAGATTTATATAAAAAATCATTTTATTTCATTATATTTTTGTGAATTGTATTTTATTATGCCACCTAGGATTTTGACATCTTTTTCATTAGGAATTTTAGGATCTAAGTTTTATTGTAATTTTATCCTTTTATTTCCTATTTTTGAGGGTTTGACTATACTTCAACATACGCTTGTCATAATTTGAATAGGATGTGTTCCTACATAGTGATATTCCTCTAACATCTTTCTATTTGACGCTTTAAAAAAATAGTATATCATTATGACCCTTCTTCTATGTGTGTATGTATATGTATACGTATATGTATATGTATATGTATATGTATATGTATATGTATATGTATATGTATATGTATATGTATATGTTTAGAGAGAGACATCAATCAATAGATTTAGCCTTAATCCAACAAAGATAGGGTTGAGAATTCTTATTAGATTCACTGATTAGAACTTGATTCCCTCTTTTTGAGTTGAATTGTGAAAATGTTGAAATTAGGGTAAATATGAGAATGTTGAAGAGATTGGGCATAAACAATGAGCTATAGTCATCCAATGGAGGCACAAACTTGGATCTGAACAATATGTGAATGTTCTGATCTATTCCCAGACAGTCGACCTAAATTGTTGAGACCAAAATTCCCATCGATCTGGTCCCTTGAACTTTTCATCATCCAAAAGGGAACGTATTTGTCTCTGTGAATTACTTTGTATCTATTCCTGCACACAGTAGAGAAGGAAAAATGGTTGGGAATAGAGGTTTGTCTAAGTCAAACCTTGGTTTAGGAATCAACCTTGAATGAAATAATGCAAATACTGAGATAAATAATGGAAAGATATACCTCAGATATGCAATTTTTTATGATGATGTTTTGCTTCTTGAATGTAATCGCATGTTTTGTATTAAATGGCATGAACGTGGCAAAACCATAATCACACATACATGCTTGCATGTGAATGATGTAATTTTGCTCCACAATGGTTGAATGAAGAATATCCAGCCTTGAAGATCTCTGAAAATGTTTGATGATGAGTGCTTCATGGATGCAAGAATGCTTGAGGAATTTATTGCTTGGAGTCTTAGAATGGATAGATGAAATTAAGTTGATCAAATGCCTTTATATACGAGTGTCTAGGCCATTTAGCGATTAGGCTGACCTCCAATGGTTATGTGGAGCCATATAATTGAATTCTCATCAAAGAGATAGGACCCCTGTCCCATTTCAAAATAGGGCCCAACTAAGAGGGACCAAGGTCTAGGACCAGGGTGTGAGCACCCTAGTCCTTCTCAGAAAAGGACCACAATAAAGCCTTAGGGAGAAGGACACCCCTCTAGTAATTCCATCAGTAGGTGTACATGGCATCAGAACTGGACATTGGCCACAAAAAAGACCTAGATAGATGAGGAGGAGGGGATACGCTAAATTAGGGGCACAAACATGAGGTGTAAATTTTGATGAACCAAGCCCCCGATATTAGGATCTTAACTCACTCAATCACATGCAATGGCACATAAAATAAGACAAAAGGCAAACAAAGATAAACAAAAAGAAAAAGGCCAAAATACACACAATGCAAAAGCTAAAAACCAAAACAAGACCTCAAGTCAACTAGTAGAAGAGACCTCGATATCCAAATGTCTCAACCACTAATATCATTCTTGAAAAATGTCATCTCAAGAACACAAGTGATCACATAAAAGAGAAATAGCATGCATCATCCATGAACCACAAATAGAAAAAAGCTATGAGCTCATGAGAGGAAAGGAGGAAGCATGGATACACATTCTATATGTGTTTTTATAGGTGATCCATGAGAAGAAGAATGAGAGAGGACATGGATAAACATTCTAGATGTGTTTTTCTAGGTGATCCATGTTATGGAGGAGAGTAGGAATAGTCTAGCTGTGTTTTTCTAGTTCCACTCATCCTCGTGCATGTGTGGAAGTGATGTCTAGTTTTAGGTGTTAAGCATCTCCTATAAGAGTTTTACTTCTCTAGTTTTGAGCATGCAACAACCTGTGTAAGACATGAAATGAAAATGCAAATGTTTCTAGTATCAAGAACATCTCGTATAAGAGTTTGTTTTCTCTAGTTTTGAGAATGTGTATGTTACAAGTGTGGTTGTCATTGCACCAAAAGATCGACCTGTTAATGCTCGATACAACCACTAGCCTTATAGAATCCATAAGACGTGGTTAATCCATGTCACAAACATGAGTGTTGCATTTCACAGCACAAGGAGACCAAGGGTGCACACCTTGCAACAATCCCCCCAATGCAAGTGAGGGGTTTTAACCTATGACCAAGCTCTGATACCACTTGTTACAAGTGTGGTTGTCGTTGCACCAAAAGATCAACCTATTAATTACCGATACCCACTCGACTTATAGAATCCATAGGAGGTAGTTAAGCCATGTCAAAAAATTGAGTGTTGCGCTGGAAAACACAAGGAGACCAAGGGCGCGCACCTTGCAACAATGTAATCCCATTTAAAAAAAATAATATGTCTGGTTTTGAGGATATTTCATGTAAGAGTTTGTTTTCTTTGGTTTCAAGAATGTGAACCCTGTTAGACAGTTCAAATAACTAGAAGACAACTAAGAAGGGGGGGCAAATCAGTTGTCACCAGATTATCAAAAACTTAAGCAATTAAAACTTTAATACCCAAACACATAAGATAAATACCATAATACTTAAACCAATTACCGAAATAGTAGATATACAAATTAAGCACAAGCAACAATTAGAGAATAGATACCATCCACATGACACCAAGATTTGTATGTGGAAAACCCGATAAAGGGAAAAACCACAGTGGGAAGCCTACCCATAGTTAGATAATACTTCTGCAGTAAGTATGTGATTACAAATTGAGGGGCTTGCACTTGCACGAAGGCCAACAACCTAGAGCACATTCCTCATTACAAAAGGAGTCTCACTGACTACACAAAAATCCAGACTACAATCCAGAAGGAAGAATTAACTGCAATGATAGCATCTCCTATGCCTGAATACAGTTTTGGTTAAGCTCAATACCGAAAGACTTAATCCTCTTACATAAACCCAAATCGATCACCAATGATCGAGCAAATCCTCTGCATGAATGATTATTACATTATTCACTTGCATACATCCTTACATTATCCCTTACATGATCTACAATGAGATCTTACATCATATATATACAAACCCTCGACCATAAACAATAAGGTCGACCACCAAACAATAAAGCAATTACATAATTATAAAACATGTCGCCCTAAGACCAAACAAATAATATCCAGCCCATAAGACATCCCAGAAATACATCAAGAAATCCCCAAAACACGTTACATCAAGCTGGTCCAAAACCTAGATAGTACCAGACCCAATTTAGGTCCACACATGCTAAAGAAATGATCCCAATTAGCCAAGTGTCGAATATGATCACCATCCGCATCCTGAATCCTTACTAGAAGCTGCACCAACACCACTTATGCATAACATCAAAAGATCTTCAACAAAGCTCTATCGGTGAAACCCTCACCGGATCAACAAACCAAGCTTACCAGCATATAAGATAGCATCCGATCACCAAATCAAAACCAACTGACTGAACATGAATCTGAGTAGCATGAATAGAAGATCTAAGCCAATTCCATAATCCAAATTATGTCGGATCATCATGATCTTACCAGCCAAAAACCGAACAACCTACCAGGACTAGAAGGATATCGATAAAGTAGCCAAAACAGCTAGTGTTGACATCAATGACAAAACATCAATGCAACACATAATCAATTCCTCTAAATGGCCAACAATCTCTCCCTTTGGCATTGATGGCAACACTAGATGTGAAAAACATCCAAGTGCCAAGAAATGTCAAACAAATCTCCCACATAAGAATATAGAAATGAAGTTTTGATCCATACTCTCCCTATATATGATATCACAGTTAAGTTATGCAAATGTCTCCCCCTAATGTATATATTTCCTTAAGTTTTTCACATGAATATCTCTCCCCCTATGACATCAATGCCAGAGATTTGACATAAATATCAAAGAAAATCATAAACCACTAAATCACAAAACTAACTACTCCCTCTGAGTAGTAGCATCACCACATCAATCCGAAATGAATAATATCTCTTATAATGCCTACTAGATTGATGCCAAATAGCATCAATCAATTTTATGTCGGAGGGGTAGAAACCCCTAATCTATCTCTGAGGTACTCAAATGATTCTTTAGGCAAAGGTTTAGTGAAGATGTATGCAATTTGCTCTTTAGTGTTCACATAAACCAATCTAACTTCATTTTTTTTCACCTTCTTGTTAGGACCCGGAGGCAACCGAGAGGGGGGGTGAATCAGTTGTCAATTAATTTCATCTCAAATATAACTTAATCAAGCTTGATACTTAATATCGGTAAACCAAACTTAATGTCGGTAGACAAACTAGCAATTAATATTAATACCGGTGAAACTCAATGCATATAACAGAAAGAGAAACAACATCCACAACTCATAACACAAAGATTTGTACATGGAAACCCTGTAAGGGGAAAAACCACGGTGGGAAACCTTACCCACAATCAGATGATACTACCGCAGATAGTATGTGTATACAAATGGGATTTGCACATGCAAAAAAGCCAACCTCCTAGAGCTCACTGCTCAATCACAAAAATAGGAGTCACACTGACTACAATTGGATGATTAAATCCAATGATAATGGACTGCTCAAAGTAGCATCTTCAATGTTGGATTCAGTATTAGTTAAGCTCTACTAATCACCTTCAAACCTTCCTTGAACCTTCTCTATGGTCTTCTCATATGATCTTCAATATTCGCACATACAATGTTACAATACCATAACTATATACCATCTCTCTATCTTATATTTTATCTCATAAATGAGATCTTACAGATATACCAAAACCTAAGACCAAATGTGTAGGTCGACTCACTAAGAATATTGCAATTAAATGAATTACAGATAAGTCAAGATGTGATGCATCATATCGGCTCAATACAATTACAACAATATCCAATTAATTAAATCACCTCCATAATGTGTCATGCTAATCTGGAATAGATAATGCATGTTGGTCCATAACCTAGACCAAATTGCCGGTAACAACAAATATGTCAGCCCGTTTAGACCAATAACCAAAATACCAAAACCAAGTGTCCAAACCATGTCTTTGACATAACCAAGTGATCTCCAGATGATAACAAGTCATCTTCAGTGTCAGTGAACAATATAACCTGTCGATGAGTGATATACCAGTGACTGTGCATAAGTCACTGAACTTTCCAGTGAACATAATGTGTCGGTTCAACATAACCAAAGATCTCCAGAAGGATAAGTGTTGATAAGTGTTGACATCAATGACAAAACCAATGCAACATATCCATAATACCAACAATCTCCCCCTTTGGCATTGATGGCAACACAAAATGGAAAAACATCTAAGTGCCAAAACAAAATGCCAAAAACCAAAAATCAACAATCTCCCGAATAGATCAATACCAGAAATCAAAATAGAAATACAGAGAGTATATATCACTCCCCCAATAAATAATCTCTCCCCAAAGGATAATGTTTTTCCATAGATATCTCTCCCCCTTTGACATCAAATGCCAAAGCAATATAACAACTAGATACAACCAATTCAATAACCAATTGTTATAATCAACTACTCCCCCTAAGAAGTAGCTCCCCTCCATCAAAGCCAGAAAAAGGTTTTCTCTGTTAATTCTGTCGGTTTGATGCCAATCATCAACTATCTAAGTCTCTACCGATGAGGGTGTTACCCCAAGCTGCTCTCTTAGATATTCAAAAGTTTCCTTAGGCAAAGGCTTACTAAAGATATCTGCAATCTGCTATTTAGTATTCTCATAAACCAATCTCACTTCTTTTGCTTCAAGATTATCTTTCAAAAATTATATTTGATAGAAACATGTTTAGTCTTAGAGTGAAATACTGGATTCTTAGATATATCAATTGCTGTTGAATTATCACAGTAAATTATTATAGGCTCTTTGCATTTTACCTTTATGTCCTTCAACATTTGTTTAATCCATAATACCTGAGTACAATTAGTTGTTGTGGCAAAATATTCTGATTTTGTTGTTGATAATGATGTACAACTCTATTTCTTGCTCAACCATGAAATCAATCTGCTACCAAGAAAGAATGCCCCGTCGGTGTGCTCTTTCTATCATCTCCATCTCCTGCCCAATTTGCATCAATGTATGCACATAAATCAAAATTTTCATCTTTAGGATACCATAAACCAAGATTTGTTGTGCCTTGTAGATACTGGAAAATCCTTTTCACTGTTGATTCATGATTTTTTCTAGGATTACTCTGGAATCTTGAAACAATACATAGTGCATTCATTATATCAAGTCTTGTTTGTGTCAAATACAGTAAACCTCCAATCATAGATTTATATCTTGTCAGATTTATATTCAGTTGTAGTCATAGGAGTACTTATCAGTTTAGAGTTTTCCATACCAAATTTATTCAGTAGTTCCTTAAAGTACTTTGTTTGACATATTAATATGCCTTTATCAGTCTGTGAAATCTGCAATCCTAAAAAGAATTATCTCCCCAATCATAGACATTTCAAATTCTTCCTGCATCTTATTAGCAAAGTCTTTACACAATCCATCTTCTCCTCCAAAAATGATGTCATCAACAAAAACTTCAATAACCAAGATGTCTTCATTAGTCACTTTGAAATATAAGTTGTTGTCAACATTACCTTTAGTGTAACCAAGCTTCAAAAGATATTTGTCCAATCTAGCATACCAAGCCCTATGAGCTTTCTTCAATCCATATAAAGAAATCCTTAATCTGCAAACCATATCTTTATCATTTGTCAATGAAAATCCATCAGGTTGTTCAATGTAAACTTCCTCTTCAAGATCATCATTCAGAAATGCACATTTTACATCCATTTGATATACTTTATAGTTCTTGTGTGTTGCAAATGCAAGAAATAATCTGGCTGCCTCAATTCTAGCTGCCGGTGCAAAGGTTTCATTGTAATCAATTCCCTCTTTCTATGAATATCCTTTACACACTAATCTTGCTTTGTTTCTGATTACCTTACCATCTTCATTAAGTTTATTTTTGAATACCCATTTAGTTCCAATTACATTTTTGTCTTTAGGTCGGGGAACCAATGTCCATGTACTGTTCTTTTCAATTTGTTCTAATTCATCTTCCATAGCTTTAATCCAATGTTTATCTTCACATGCCTCAATAACATATGCTAGTTCAATTTGAGAAATTAAATATACCTCCTCATTTGCCAGTCTTCCTCTTGTCATAACACCTTGGTACTTATTCCCAATTATCTGACTTTCAGAGTGATTCAGCCTTACATACCTGGGTGTGTTCACTTGTTGTTGTTCTTCAGTCACTGTGGAATTCTCTGATGATGCCGGTGTGACTGGATCCACATTTTGTACCGATGCACTCTATATAGGTTCATTTATGATCATCTCAACTATCGGTTCAGAATCCATAGACCTTGAATTTCCTCTAAAGTGTTCATCTATCTTCACATTTGCACTCTCAATGATTTTCCAAAATCTTTTATTAAAACATCTATATGCATTACTCTTAGATGTATAACCAAAAAATATTCCTTCATCACTTCTAGGATCAAATTTGCCAATATACTCATCTCTCCTAATGTAGCATTTTCTTCCAAATATTCTGAAGTATTTAAGAGTAGGAGTATTACCAAACCATAGTTCATAAGGTGTCTTACCGGTTTCACCTTTGATGTGAACTCTATTAAAAGTGTAAACCATTGTATTCACTACTTCTCTCCAGTATATATGAGGTATATTTGCTTCTAATATCATGCTTCTAGCTGCATCCAAAATAGTTATGTTCTTCCTTTCCACAAATCCATTTTATTGAGGTGTCTGGGGTGTTGATAGTTGTCTTCTAATTCCATTCACTTCACAAAATGTATTAAACTCCTTAGATGTAAATTTACCTCCTTGATCTGATCTTAAACATTTGATTTTCTTACAGAATTCATTCTCTACCATTTCCTTGAATAATTTGAATTTCTCAAAAGATTTTGATTTCTCCCTAAGAAAAGTAACCCAACACATTCTAGAATAATCATCAATGATTATCATAAAGTATCTATCTCCCTGTAGACTTCTTGTTCTTGTCGGACCACACAAGTTAGTATGAATTAAATCAAGAACATTATTGGATTTCTCAGAAATACTCTTAAAAGTTGTTCTAACTTGCTTTCCTATTTGACATTCCTTACATATCGGATTATGAGGTTTTATAATCTTAGGTAAGTCCCTTACTACCTTAGATGAACTAATCTTTATAATGCAATCAAAATTCACATGACAGCGTCTTTTATGCCATAACCAACTTTCATCAATATGTGCAATCAAGCATGTCTTTTCATTGTTATTCAAATGAAAGATATTACCTCTAGTTTGATTACCGGTTGCAATCTCCAAACCAGTTCTATTCATGATTTTGCATTTACCATTCTTGAATTGTAACTGAAATCCCTTTTCAACTAATTGACCAACACTCAAAAGATTATGCTTCAATTCTTCAACATAATAAATGTTGTTAGTATTGTGCTTACCATCAAAAGATATAGTGCCTTTTCCTCTTATCAAACAAGCTTTGTCATCCCCAAATCTTACTAGACCTCCATTGTATTTTTGAAAAGATAAGAATTTAGTTTTATCACCAGTCATATGATGTGAACATCCGGAATCTATAATCCATTCATCATTTTCTTCAATTTTAGCTGTCAGGGCCTGCTCTACTGGTGGAACAGTAGGTGCCAGTTGATCTTCTTTTATTGCAACAAAAGCCCATCCATTGTCTGTCGGTTCTTCATCAAAATCATCAGTAACTCCTTCATCAACATAGTAACATGATTTGTCTCTATTCTTCTTAAATTTGTATCTTTGATATTCAAGGTTTCGCTTATATGTTCTTTTAGCTTCTTCTCTTAATCTTGCATGTCTATCAGGACATCTCGATGCCATGTGACCAACTTTATTGTAGTTAAAACATTTAATTAGTGCTTTACCTTCATACTTACTTCCAATAGGACCTTTAGGCATTTTCTTTGCAAATAGTGCTTCAAGTTCTTTCAGTTCTTCATTTTCCCTCCTGGTATCTTCAAGTTCTCTTGCATAAAGTGCTTTCCAATCAGATTTATCAGATGATGATGATGATGTTGTAGATGATGATGCTTTGAAGGCTAAATCTATCTTAATTATAGCACTAGGACCAAATTCCTCAAGCTTAAATGCTAAAAGTTTTCCGACCAAGGTATCTCTAGATACTGATGTATTAGGCATTGTTCTCAATTCATTAATAGCAGTTACTTTCATTTTGTATGCCGGTGGAAATGCTCTTAAAACTTTAGAAACAATTTCATCTTCACTCAAGGAACCTCCACAACATTGTATTCCCAAAACAATTTCATTAACCCTTTCCATAAAAGAAAAAATTCTTTCATCTTCTTCCATTTTCAAATTTTCATACCTGACCCAGAAGCATTCCAGTTTTGCAATTTTGACAGTGGTATCTCCTTCATTTAATATCTCTAATTTATCCCAAATAGCTTTAACAGTAGATCGGTCTGATAATCTCGTGATTTGTTGATCTGACAAGGCGTTCAAGAGTGCTTCTCTTTCTTTGCAATCATTCTCTTGATCCTTACCCAATGTTGGTGGATTAGCTTGATTAGGTGTAGGACCAACATAGTCATTCTTTGTAACATCCCATGTGTCTTTTTTAATGCAATTCAGATGTGTCTCCATTCTTTTCTTCCATATACCATAGTTAGCTCCATCAAGTTTTGGACTGTCCTTCCTAAAAAAGTTAGTTGCCATAGAATCTCCTCAAGTTGTTAAACTTCTACAAAAAGAGGACTTAGCTCTGATACCAATTGTTAGGACCCAGAGGAAACTGAAAGGGGGGGGATGAATCATTTGTCAATTAATTTCATCTCAAATATAACTTAATCAAACTTGATACTTAATACCGGTAAACCAAACTTAATGTCCGTAGACAGACTTGCAATTAATATTAATACCGGTGAAACTCAATGCATATAACAGAAAGAGAAACAACATCCACAACTCATAACACAAAGATTTATACGCGGAAACCCTATAAGGGGAAAAACCACGCTGGGAAACCTTACCCATAATTAGATGATACTACTACAGATAGTATGTGTATACAAATGGGGTCTACACATGCAGAAAGGCCAACCGCCTAGAGCTCATTGCTCAATCACAAAAATAGGAGTCACACTGACTACAATTGGATGATTAAATCCAATGATAATGTACTGCTCAAAGTAGCATCTTCAATGTTGGATTCAGTATCGGTTAAGCTCTGCTAATCACCTTCAAACCTTCCTTGAACCTTCTCTATGGTCTTCTCATATGATCTTCAATATTCGCACATACCATGTTACAATACCATAACCATATACCATCTCTCTATCTTATATTTTATTTCATAAATGAGATCTTACATATATACCAAAACCTAAGACCAAATATGTAGGTCGACTCACTAAGAATAATGCAATTAAATCAATTACAGATAAGTCAAGATGTGATGCATCATGTCGGCTCAATACAATTACAACAATATCCAATTAATTAAATCACCTCCATAACGTGTCGTGTTGATCTAGAATAGATAATGCATGTTGGTCCATAACCTAGAACAAATTGCCGGTAACAGCAAATATGTCAACTCGTTTAGACCAATAACCAAAATACCAAAACTAAGTGTCCAAACCATGTCTTTGACATAACCAAGTGATCTCCAGATGATAACAAGTCATCCTCAGTGTAAGTGAACAATATAACCTGTCAGTGAGTGATATACCAGTGACTATGCATAAGTCACTGAACTTGCCGGTGAACATAATGTGTCGGTTCAACATAACCAAAGATCTCCAAAAGGATAAGTATTGATAAGTGTTGACATCAATGACAAAACCAATGCAACATATCCATAATACCAACACTTCTCCCTCAAAAAGTTATACTTGATAGATATTTGCTTTGTCTTAGAGTGAAATATCAGATTCTTTGATATGTCTATAGAAGCAAAGTTATCACAGTGAATAACTACTAGTCCATTGCAATGCACTTTTATGTCCTTCAGCATTTGCTTCATCCATAGAACTTGTGTATAGTTAGTAGCAGCAGCAACATACTCAGCTTCAGCAGTAGATAAAGAAGTACATGTTTGTTTCTTGTTGATCCATGAAATAAGTTTCTTTCCAAGAAAGAAAGCTCCACCGAAAGTATTTTTCTAGTCATCAACATCACCTGCCCAATCTGCATCTGTATATGCACATAAAGTAAATTCATCATCTTTAGGGGACCATAAACCATATTTAGATGTTCCTTGTAAGTATCTAAAAATCATTTTCACTGCACTCTCATGACTTTCTCTAGGATCACTTTGATATCTTGATGCAATGCAAACAACATTCATTATATCTGGTCTAATCTAAGTCAAATATAGTAAACCTCCAATCATAGACTTGTATCTTGTAGGATTTACCGGTGTTGATTCATCTTTCCTTTTCAATTTCTCACTAGTAACCATAAGAGTACTAATCGGTTTAGAATTTTCCATACCAAATTTCTTCAACATCTCCCTAGCATACTTAGTTTGATAGATGAAAATACCTTTGTCAATCTGAGTAATCTGCAAACCTAAGAAAAATTTCATTTCCCCAATCATAGACATCTCAAATTCTTTCTCTATATTGTTAGAAAATTTCATGCACAACTTATCTTCACCTCCAAAAATGATGTCATCAACAAAGACCCCAACAATCAGTATATCATCATCAATGACTTTATAATATAGATTTTACCTTTAGTGAAATCAAGCTTCAAAAGATATTTGTCCAACCTTGCATACCAAGCTCTAGGTGCCTGTTTCAATCCATATAAGGCTTTCTTTAACCTGCAAACCATATTTTTATCATCTAAAAGTGAAAAACCATCAGGTTGCTTCATATAAACTTCCTCATCAGGATCCTCATTTAGAAAAGAACACTTAACATCCATCAAATAAACCTTGTAGTTTCTATGTTCAACATAGGCAAGAAATAATCTTACAGCTTCAATCCTAGCTATAGGTGCAACCATAATCAATTCCTTCTGAGAATACCCATTTATTTTCACTAACATTCTTATTTTTAGGTCGGGGAACTAAAATACATGCGTTATTCTTTTCTATCTGATCTAATTCATCTTCCATAACTTTCATCCAACATTCATCTTTACATGCTTCAATTACTGATACCGGTTCAACCTGAGAAATTAAACATACCTCATTAGCTACCAATCTTCTTCTTGTCATCACTTCATTGTTCTTATCCCCAATGATCTGATCTTTTGAATGATTCAACCTTACATACCTAGGAGTCTTTTGATTCCCTGTTCCTCTTTCCTATTCTTTAGTTACTATTGAATTTTCTAATACTGTCAGAGTAACCGGTTCAATATTCTGTTCTGGTAAAGGTGTTACCGGTTCAGTTATGATCATTTCCACTCCCGGTTCTTGCTCATTAATTCTGATTTGACTTCTATTTTGCTCATCCATCTTGATATTAGCGCTCTCCACAATTCTCTGCAATCTTTTGTTATAACATCTATACGCTTTTCTTTCATTAGAATAACCAAGAAATATTTGGTCATCACATCTAGGATCAAACTTGCCAATGAAATCATCTCTCCTCGTATAATATTTACTACCAAAGATTCTGAAATACTTAACTGTAGGTGTATTGTCAAACCATAATTCATAAGGTGTCTTACTGGTTTCTCCTTTGATATGAACTCTATTGAATGTATAGACTATTGTGCTCACTGCTTCTCTCTAGTAGGTGTGATGTAGATTAGCTTCCATCATCATGGTTCTAGCAGCATCCAAGATAGTTTTTCTCTTTCTTTCCATAACTCCATTCTGCTGAGGTGTCTAGGGAGCAAAAAATTGTCTCCTTATACCATGCTTCTCACAAAAGTTATTAAACTCACTGGATGTGAATTCTCCACCATGATCTGACCTTAAGAACTTAATCTTCAGTCATGTCTTAGTTTCAGCTTTAGCTTTAAAGATTTTAAACTTTTCAAAAGCCTCAGGTTTCTCCCTTAGTAAAGTAACCCACATCATTCTAAAATAATAATCAATGATTAGCATAAAATATCTATCACCTTGAAAACTTTTGATTCTAGTAGGGCCGCACAAATCAAAATGAATAAGATCAAGAACATCATTAGATTTGTCTTTTATACTCTTAAAAGAGGTTCTAGGTTTTTTTCCCATTTGAAATTCCTTACATACCGAATTATAGGGATTCACAATATTAGGTATATCTCTAACTGCCTTAGTTGAACTGATCTTTACCATGCAATCAAAATTCACATGACATAGCCTTTTATGCCAAAGCCAACTTTCATCAATTTGTGCAATCAAACATGTCTTCTCACCAGAATTCAAATGAAATATATTACCTTTTGTCTAAGTACCGGTTGCAATCTCCAATCCAAATCTTTTAATGATTTTGCATTTTCTATCCTTGAATTGTAATTGAAATCCCTTATCCACCAACTGTCCTACACTCAAAATATTATGCCTTAAACCTTCAACATAATAAACATTATCAGTATTGTGCTTGCCATCTAATGATACAGTTCCTCTTCCTTTGATCATGCATGTGTTGTCATCTCCAAATCTAACCAGACCGCCATCAAATTCTTGCAAAGATAGAAACTTCCTTTTATCTCCAGTCATATGATGTGAACATCCACTGTCAATTACCCATTCATCCTTATCTTCAATTTTAGCAGCAAGGGCCTTCTCTTAACATACATTCTCTTCCAGTGTCGGATCATATTCCTTGATAGCTAAGAACACCCATTCCTTTCCATTGTTGGAACAACTAGTAGAGTCTTGTGTCGGGTCATCATCAAAATCGGTCACACCTTCCTCATCCGCAAAGTAATATGATTTATCTCTATTTTTCCTATACTTATGTTTGTTCTGATCTCTAGGGTTAGGCTTAAAATATCTTCTAGCCCTTTCTTCAAATCTTGAATTCCTTTCAGGACATCTAGATGCAAAATGACCTATCTTATTACATGCAAAACATTTAAAAGGTGATTTTCCTTCATACTTACTTCCTACCGGTCCTTTGGGTACTCTTCTAGAAAATAGGACTTTAAGTTGCTCAAATTCTTCATCTTCCCTCTTCATATCATCCAATTCCTTTGCATACAAAGCTTTCCAATCTTGCTTGCCAGTTGATGATGCAAATGCATGAAAAGAAGGTTCAGACTTCACAGCTCCAGAAGCTCCAAATTCTTCAAGCTCAAAAGAAAATAATTTCCCAACCAAGGTATCCCTATTGACAGAAGTATTAGCCATTTTTCTCAATTCATTGACTACAATAGCCTTCATCTTATAAGCCGGTAGTAAAGCTCTCAAAACTTTAAAAACTATTTCATCTTCACTCAAAGATCCACCACAACATTGAATTCCCATGACAATTTCATTTACCATTTCCATGAATCCAGTAATCCCTTCATCTTCTTCCATCTTCAAATTTTCATATCTCACCCGGTAACCATAAAATTTAGCAGTCTTAACAGAAGGGTTGCCTTCATTAAGAGTCTCCAACTTGTCCCATATAGCATTTGTTGATGATTTGTCAGTCAATCCCATTATTTGCTAATTAGAAAGTGCACACAAGAGGGATTCTCTAGCTCTACAATCATTCTCAAGCTCCTTATCCAATTTTTTCAAAGGAGGATTGCTAGATGCCGGATTAAAAGAAGTTACACAATTCTCTATGATTTCCCAAATTTCCTTACCAAGACATCTCAGATGAGTCTCCATCTGAATCTTCCATACTCTGTAATTTGTTCCATCAAGCCTAGGAATTTATCTCTGAAAGACAACAGCAAATGAACTAGATGAACTTGAACTATTACTCGCCATAGGATCTTCCTCAAGTGGTTAAACTTATGCAAAGAGGATCAGAGCTCTGATACCAATTGTTAGATAGTTCGAATAATTGGAAGACAACTGAGAGGGGGGGATGAATCAGTTGTCACTAGATTACTAGAACCTTAAGAAATTAAAACTTTAATACCATAACACATAAGATCAGTACCAAAAAACTTAAACCAATTACTGAAATAGCAGATATAAAAATTAAGCACAATCAACAATTAGCGAATAGATACTATCCACATGACACCAAGATTTGTATGTGAAAAACCCGATAAAGGGAAAAACCACAATGGGAAGCCTACCCACAGTCAGATAATACTTTTGCAGTAAGTATGTGATTACAAATTCAGGGGCCTGCACTTGTAGGAAGGCCAACAACCTAGATCACACTGCTCATTACAAAAGGAGTCTCACTGACTACATAAAAAATCCAAACTACAATTTGGAAGGAAGAATGAACTGCAATGATAGCATCTATTATGCCTGAATATAGTTCCAGTTAAGCTCAATACCGAAGGAATTAATCCTCTTACATAAACCCAACCCAATCACCAATGATTGACCAAATCCTCTGCATGAATGATTATTACATTATTTGCTCGCATACATCCTTACATTATCCCTTGCATGATCTACAATGAGATCTTACATCATATATATACAAACCCTCGACCATAAACAATAAGGTCGGCCACCAGACAATAAAGCAATTACATAATTATAAAACATGTTGGTCTGAGACCAAACAAATAATATCCAACCCATAAGACATCTTGGAAACACATCAAAAAGTCCCAACAACACGTTACATTAAGCCGGTCCAAAACCTAGATAGTACCAGACCCAATTTAGGTCCACACACGCTAAAGCAATGATCCCAATCAGCCAAGTCTCGAACACGATCACCATCAGCATCATAAATCCTTACTATAAGCCACACCAACACCACTTATGCATAACATCAAAAGATCTTCAACAAAGCTCTGTCGGTGAACCCTCACCAAATCAACAAACCAAGCTTACCAACATATAAGATAGCATCCGATCACCAAATCAAAACAAACTGACTAAACATGAATCTGAGTAGCATGAATAGAAGATCTAAGCCAATTCCATAATCCAAATTATACCAGAGTATACTAGATCATCATGATCTTACCAGCTAGAAACCAAACAACCTACCGAAACAAGAAGGATACCAGTAAAGCAACCAAAACAACTAGTGTTGACATCAATGACAAAAAATCAATGCAACACATAATCAATTCCTCCAACTAGCCAGCACACCCCATCCAAGACATATATAAATATTGCGTCTATTTTGGGGCATGAAGCATCTTGTGTAAGAGTTTTTGTTCCCTAGTTTTGAGAATGAACACCCCGTTTAAGACATGTAAAAATATAAAATTGTTACAAGTGTGGTTGTTGTTGCACCAAAATATCGACATGTTAATGCTTGATACAACCACTAGACTTATAGAATCCACAGGAGGTGGTTAATCCATGTCACAAACCCAAGCGTTGTGTTGCACAACACAAGGAGACCAAGGGAACATACCTTACAATAATCCCCCAGCACAAGTGAGGGGTTTGAACCTATGACCAATCTCTGATACCACTTGTTACAAGTGTGGTTGTCTTTGAACCAAAATCTTGACCTGTTAATGCCTGATACAACCACTAGGCATATAGAATCCAAAGGAGGCAGTTAAGCCATGTCACAAACCCAAGCTTTGCGTTGCACAACACATGGAGACCAAGGACGCGCACCTTACAACAAGTACAATGTAGTATAAAGGGGGTGATATGTATTCCCCCCCTTAAGATGTCAACATATCCCTATGTTGATGTCTTATGGAAGCTAGAAACAAGGATACCCACCTTCAACACCAAGGAGATATCCTTTTAGGAAGCAATGTTCATAAATCCAAGCTAAAGAGAGAATACTCTTATAAGAAAGGATAAGATAGTTGAAAAAGATATATCTTGCAACAAGTGTAAAGAGGATCCTCAGAGGAGAAGAGATCTTTTCTCAAAAGACATATACCTCCAAGAGGAGTCTCTTGAACAAACATAACATCTTCTACCAAAATAAGGGAAGGTGAACAAGAATTCCTACCTTCCTCTTATTGCTAGGTGAAAGGGATTATTCATGAAGGATGACACAATTTTGAGCCAAAGTGAAGGGTTTTTTTAATTGTAGACATACATTGCCAAGTGTAAAATGAGGTTAGAGTCAAGGATACACACCTCTTGCATTAGAGAGAATCATTGAGAAAACAACAACTTCACACAAGTAATGGCATCAATTCATAAGCAAACACCACTCAACAAAGGAAAAGTGGATCCTTATAAAGGATAAGTGAGAAAGATCAATGCCCCCAAAAGTAGGGACAATGAGAAGAATTACACAACCTCTAAGGAGAAATTAGACATAAGAAAATGTATAGTATACTCAAATGGAGGAATATTCAATACAAGAAAAGGCATTAATATATGTAAAATTCAACTCTAAAGAAGAGGTAATCTTCAAAGAGAAAGAGAGAATTAGATGAAGGATCACAAACTCCCCTAAGGAGAGATTAATCATAAGAGACATACCATTCCATTCAAGAAAGGACATCATAACATGAAAAATGCAACCCCTAAAAGGGAATAGTGAGACCTTGGATAGAGAGAAAAGATAAGATAAGAGGCAAGAATGAATTATGTTTCTGCCCCAAGATGTTTGTAATTCAAAAAGCATCACCTCTTTTGAAAAAGAGTTCCCCATTAAGTTAACTACTTGTGTCATAGGGTGAGGAGCAATATGGAGGGTGAACAGAGTGCTAAGGCACTACCTCTTCACTAAGGAAGAGTGCAATATTAGTCATAAGAGCTATCCAAGGCCTATCATATTGGTCTTGAACAAAGGTTGTAAATGCTTTACAATTTCCAAGATAATGAGAGTAACAATGATAGAAAATGACAATGTGCATCACCTTTCTTATGCTTATAGTTGTAATCAAGTTTAATGAAGAGAAAAACAACATTCTTATCATACTTAAATCTCCAAAAGATTCTAGTGGCTAATTTCTCTTGGTCATCAATAGGATTATGTCTTGTCTCTTGTGTTTTAGGACAAGGATTATTAGAAGAAGATGGATTGTCATCTATGATTTTAATAGTTCCATTATCAACTAGTTCTTGCATACTTTTTTGAAAATCTGGACAATCATTAGCCTGATGGTCATGAGTTTGATGATATGAACAAAAAAGATTGTTTGAAGAAGAAGCACTCTTAGATGGATGATAAGTCTTTTTCTTGGAAAATAATCCTTAAAGTTTTGAATTCTAAGGCGATCATCCATAGGTGAATCGTGATAATGTCCTAGCCCTTCTGTACTAGTTTGTGTAGAAGGGTTTATAGGGACTCTAATTCCTTATTCAAATATTCCAAGGCCTTGTCCTCTATAACCTTGTTTTGATATGATGTTATAGCCACTCCTATAAGAATTTATTAATTGAGAAGGAGGATGAAAATTATAACAAATCTCTTTAAAATTTGTAGTGTAAGTTTATTTAGAAGGAACAAAGGGAAAAGTAGAGGAAGAAGGAATATCTTGTGTAGGGAGATTCTCCTTTCTATCATCATGCATATCCTCTTTGATATATTAAGAAGGAAGATCCTTATCATCTAAGGCCTCATCTTTACTTAATGTTATGTGGGGAGATAGATCATGACTGAAATGCATAACATCATCTTCTCTACAAATTTTTTGATGATTAAAATAGGCTCTAGGAGAATAAGGGGATCTAGAGAGATCGAAACACCAATATTTTGATCTTGCCCCCCTTGCGCTAGGGTATGTTTATGAGAAGAAGATGGTGCCATGTTGCTCTGAAAATGATTTCTCTTAGAGAGATCATTGATAGGACTATTATCTCTTTCTTCATTCACATTAGACACCCTAGGAGAGGTACAAGTATTAGGTTTTCCATTAGCATCTCTAGGATTGAGATCTACAAAATCTTTCATGCGATCTACATATGTAATGCATTTTGTAAAAATATCACCAAAAAACAACATGCACTATGGATAAAAGCTTTGAGATTTAATTGATTAATAGGAAGCAACTTGGAAATTCTAAACATGCAATATGCCAAAGTGCAATGAATGAAAAGAAGAAATGTGACGTGAAAAAAACCATTATCCAATACATGATTATGGTAAATATAAGTAAAAAAATGTAATCATGTGTGAAATGGAAAACAAATCAAATCTATGAAGTGTCATTATGAATGTTTAAAATCGGATTTGAAAATATAAGTGATGAATTATGCAACCCACAAATCAAATTAACCAAAGTAAATTAAGGTTTTTGTGAATTTAACCTCTAAATTTATTTAATTTGATTAAAATAAGATATATGAATGCAAGATTGAAAATTAAAAATTTTCCCAAATCAGATTTGGTACAATTAATCCAAATTAAACAAACCACAAGTTCAATTTTAGAATTATAAATTAGGGTTTGTGTGAATTCAGCTACTAAATTTATGAAATTCAATTGGAAATTAAACTTGTAAATGTAAATTTGAATTTGAAAATGCATTAACAATCAAATCTGAGAACACAAATCAGAAATAAGGGTGTAAGGAGTCGGGTTCACCAAAATGTAATGTGGTGAAAAATTAGGGTTTCCACCACTAAGGTGATAAAAACTAGTATTTTTTTCTTAGGGACCAAGTACATCAAAGAGGGGTTAATCCAATAGATCTATCATCAATCCAACAAAGATAGGGCTAAGAATTCTGATTAGATTTATTGGTTAGAACTTGATTCCCTTTTTTTCAGTTAAATTGTGAAAATGTTGAAATTAGGGTAAATATGAGAATGTTGAAGAGATCAAGCATAAACAATGAGCTACAATCATCCAACGGAGCCACAAACCTGGATCTAAGAAATATGTGAATGTTCGGATCTATTCCTAGAAGGTTGACCTGAATTGTCAAGACCCGAATACCCATCACTCTGGTCCTCTAAAAAATTTGTCGTCCAAAAGGGAACCCATTCATCTTTGTGAATTATGTTGATCCTTTAAGTTAAATCTCTATACCTGTTCCTGGACACAATAGAGAAAGGAAAATGGTTGGGAATAGGGGTTTTTTTAAGTCAAACATGTTAGAAGTACATGTTAAATAGTTGTCATTGATGTCAAACCCAGTGATCCTGATCGGTCTAGATATGTTGCAATGGAAGATAGGTACATGTAGGTATGTATGATGTAGAACAATGGAAGATAGGTATGTATGATACAAATTACAAATCCTAGATGTTGTTGATGCATTGAAGACATGTTTATTGCTCCAAAAATATGTATTTTCAGAATGAGGATACGTTTATCTTGATATGAGATATTTGGTATTGGTTGTGGCTTTGTGCTTCAGTTGTTCATGTTGTCTAATAGTATGCAGTTGAATTACTTCAGAGGTGTAGTCCTATGTATTTGTGTCTTGGTGCAGATATGGTGGTGCAATTTTTGATATGCTTATTATCATCATTTGAAATTGTTGTATTCATGGTTTTGGTGCTCCAAAAGTCATGCTCCAGATGTTGTGCTCTAGATATTGTGCTCCATGAATGTATTTGGTTATATAGTGATGAGCAGCTCTATGTGCTCTGGTTTCCTCTGGTTTCTTGAATTCTGGGATATACATCAATAGGGATATACATCGATTCGGCCTCAATAAAATTTTCCCAAATGATATTTTAATTGTCAAATCTCACACTACAATCATCAGAGAAAAATAGAAACAGAATTGTTCAAGGTCGGCCTGACTCGAAATGAGCATAGAAACAAAAAAATATATATGATCACATTATGTTTCATGCAAAAGATATGTATGAGATAGATGAATTGTGATGAAGTGAAGCATAAGGTAGTAAATTGATAAAGTGAGGAAGTTGGTGCTAAATGAGAAAACGAGAAGGACAGATCTAGTGCAACAATATTTTGGAGAAAACATATAGCGAAGTGATTTGTAGAGTTTCTTAACTGGATCTACTACTAATTTGTTTTGTGTTGTACAAGCTTAACATGAACTAATCCCATGCATATGTAGATGCAATTTTCTCAGTTCATCTCTTTATTTTCTGGCAGTGAGCCTTTACGGTAGTGATCCATTGTAATTTGGGCAGTGAGCCCTCCAAGGAATGAGCCCTCTAGAAGTGATCCTCTTTTGTAATCCCATATAACTAGTTATATTATCTTGAGAGTTAACCCTCTCCATGGTTTTTCCTATTTGGGTTTTCCACGTATAAAATATGGTGTCTCTTTTATGATTGTGTATGTTATGCATTTCACTTTTATTACATATTTCATTTCATGCTAAGGATATCTAAGATCAAATTGAGTTTCGGATTATCGCAGTGTTCTATTTGGGGAATACTCATTCACCCCCCCCCCCCCCCCGCCTCCTCTCAATATTCTGGTCTATTCAACAATTGGTGCAAGAGCTTGGTCCCTTGTTGCTAGCTTAACTGCATGAGGGAGATCTTGATTTGAGTATATGGCTCCTATAAATATGGATGGAGAATATTATTTGGATGAAGAATTGAGGATAGCCCTTGAAGATCTTGAGAGTGTAGAATCTGAGAATGAAGACTTGAAAGAGAATGTTAAGGTAGCAAACAAATGTGTGAAGAAGCTACGAGATCAAATCCAAAAGTTCAAAGCAAGGCATCGAGAAGTTAAAAAGGAATTGAAGCAAGCGAATGCAACTATTGTGAATCTGAAGTTGCAGATTGAAGAAAGTGGGAAAGTTGAAGAAAGCTTGAAGGATACAATCAATCTAAAGATAGAAGAAAATGGGAAGCTGGAACAAGAATTATTGAAGCTGAAGTCAAAAGAAAAAGTCAGTGAAAGTAGTGTGTTATTAGATAAACTATTAACCATGTATAAATCTCACAAGCATAAGGAATGATTAGGCTTTTCTAGTGAATGTTCAAATGAAAAAAGTAAAGGGAAAGGAAAAATGGAAGTTGAGAAGAAACTTAAAGATTCAAACAAAGTCCAGAATCTTGAACCTACTGTAAACACACCTCCAATTCGGCAACCTAATGCTCAAAGGTACACATCATTTAATGGCTATTGTTTTCAATGCAATTGTTTTGGACATAAAGTTGTAGATTATAGGAGCAATGTAAATCAGAATATTCAATGCTTTACATGTGGAGGTTTTGGACACAAGGCTAATAATTGTAGTAATCAAGTCATAAGTATATGTTATAGACCATTTGTGAATGGAGTAAATGGATCACTTATAAATAAGCCCTTTCAAGGTTATTGTCACATATGATATAAATTTGTCATAGAGATAATCAGTGCAAATCTAGAATAAATTTGGTGAATTCGGGATAGAGGAATATAAAATGTAATTGATTAAGGAACAAATAGGTTTTGAGGGGACCCGAAACCCCTTACAATACGTTTTGAGGGGACCCAAAACCCCTTACAACAAGTTTTGAAGGGACCTGAAACCCTTGAATTTTTTTACAGATTTAGAGAAGAAAGCTGCAATAAGATACAAGATAGCCATTCAGCGGCCCAACCACAACCTATCAAAGAAGATTAAACATTGCAGAACTAGTTGTGAAAGAAAAGGTTGAAGCCAACCTCCAAAGAGCTCAAATAGACATAAGCATAGGGAACAAGGCTCCCTCAACCTTAATCATGGGTTTTATCAAGGCTCCCATAACTTTATCCTTGAGAGTAAACAACACTAAGAGAAGCTTGCCTATCAAGATCTCCACCTCAATAGGAGATAAAGGAAAGAAGTCAGTGAAGAGGCTATCATTAGCTCCCTTATAGTTAAAATGTACGGCACCATCAACCCCCCAACAACACTTCCAGGAAAAACCAGTAGCATCCACCTCCACCTTAATAGGAGAAAGGTCAACTCCAACCACATCCACCTCCCCCTTAATAGAAGATAGGACCACCTCTATAGGAAAAAACAAAGTAACCCAAAGATGCATAAAATGAAGTACAAAGGCCAAAGCCATGGAAACAAGGAAGGGGACAATAAAACCCCCACCAAAGAGAGACCCAGAAGTCAAGAGAAATAAACAGAGAAAGTCAGACCCCATCAACATAGAAGTCACAAACCAAAGAATTCCAATGGAACCCATAACAAAAAATTCTCTCCCAAAAAGAACAAGATAAACAGAGGAGCACAAAGAGAAAAGAGAGATAGAGAGACCACCATAGTTCCATCATGAGTGCCAAGAAGAAGCTAAGACATCAAAGGAATCCCTCAAAGAATTAAATGTGAAGAACTCCAAGTCAAGACAGAAATAGCTTCCACATAGCCCCACAGAAAGAGGAACTTTAGAGCAAACAAGCCTCACAAGATGAGGAATGGAGTTCAAAAAGAATCCAAAAAAAAAGCACAAGGGTAAGTGCACCAAGATGGTGAACAAAAAGCGAGGTATAAGTGGCCACTTTTTTTCTAAAAACAGGTAAACTTGAACTTCAAAGAGATATTCGAAGGTCGCGCACTCAAAACTAGGAGTTGAGAAAAGAATAAGAATTGTAGTACTCTAAATCTAGTTTCTAAACTACTAAAAAAAAATTAAATTAGATAAGATTAAGAAGGTCAAACCTCTCTCGCACGAAAAATTGTTCCTGAATTTTTTAGAAAAACATAACATAGCTATTTCCGTGTGCTGCATAAAATATATAATAAAATTTAGTATTTTTTAAAACCATTTGGTAGGATGATAGGTAAGATTGAGATCTAGAAGTTGTGTATTTTTTTACAATTTTTCGTTAAGTATTTTTTTTTTAATGATTTTTTGAAGTGACCGCATTCTGAAAATTTGGTACCTGTTCACGCGCTAGGCATAACTTGCATCAAAATAATCGAAAATGAAAACTTTTTTTTTAAAATTGTATAGAATCTAGTGTATAACAATAATATGTAATTTGTTTTGAATTTGGTCAAGTATATCAAAAGTTATTAAAAAAATGGTAGACATATGTCTATGAGGACTGTCAAGGCACTAGTAAAGAAAATTAAAGTTTACTCTGCTAATGTTGTCTAAAAATAGAAAAAATTATATGGTTAGAAAGATGAGAAGATGTGTGACATTATGGTGGTAATTTTAGAGATACCCACTTGATCATTTGTAAACCTAATGATGATGAAGTCGAGAAATCATGTTGGAAGATGAAAAAACGTGTAAAGGGACAAAAATGGAGGGGAAATAGGCTTGCAAGCCTTAGGGTCATTTTCCAACCCTCTTACCAAGCCAAAACCCGCATGGGTTCTGATGTGCAAGATAACCCACTCAGGTTTTGAAAAACAAAAAGTACCATTCATAGTTCTACATAACCCGTACGGGTTATGTAGAACTAAAACCATCATTTTGAGTTTCACAAAACCCGTACAGGTTATGAAAAAATAGAATTTTGAGTTTCACAAAACCAGTATGGTTTATAAAAAACCATTATTTTGATTTTCACAAAACTAGTACGGGTTATGAAAAATATCATTTTGAGTTTCACAAAACCCGTATGGGTTATGAAGGCATCAAAATGTATGCTTGTAAACTTAGCATATACTACACATATGTATAGACATACATATATAATATGTGTTTATGTATGTATATATGCGTATCTATAGTTATATATACATATATTTATATAGATATATGTATATATGTTTTTATACATGCATGTCTCTCTTCTTTTCCTCTCTCTCATCTTCCTTCCCCCATCATCGTCTTTGTCTATTTTGAGCCCTAATTATTCTCCTTGAGTTCTATATCATCTCTCTTCCTCACACTTCTCTCTCTGTCGAGTCTCTCACCCTCTTCTCCTTCTCTTTCTCTCTCTACCTCATGTCTCTCACCCTCTCCTCCTCCTACTCTCTCTCTCTCTCTCTCTCTCTCTCTCTATCCTATCTTATTATCACCCTCTCCCCCTTCTCTCTCTTTCTCTCCCCTACCTCTTCCTCCCCCTCTCGTTATCTTATCCTATTCTCTCTCCTCCTCTCCCTCTCTTGACCCTATTTTCTCTCTATCCCTCCCCCTCTCTTGACCGTTCTCTCTCTCTCTCTCTCTCTCTCTCTCTCTCTCTCTCTCTCTCTCTCTCCCTCTCCCTCTCTCCCAATCTCCTCTCCCTCTCCTTATCATACTCTCTCCCTCTCTTCGTATCCCCTATTCTCTATCTTATGCCCTCTCCCCCTACTCTCTCTCTAACTGCCTATCTCACCCCTCTCCTTATCCTATTCTCTCCCTCTTCCTATCCCCTTCTCTCTGTATCTCTCTCAATCCTATTCTCACCCTCTCACCCTCTCTCCCTTCTCTTTCTTTCCCTATCTCTCTCTCTATCTCTTCCTATCCCCTTCTCTCTCTATCTCTAACACTCTCTCCCTCCCCCTATCCTTATCCTATTCTATCCATCTTCCTACCCCCTACTCTCTCTCTCCCTCCCCATCTCTCTCTCTCTCTCTCTCTCTCTCTCTCTCTCTCTCTCTCTCTCTCTCTCTCTCTCTCTCTCTCTCTCTCTCTCTCTTAATCCTATTCTCACCCTCTCTCCCTTCTCTTTCTTTCCCTATCTCTCTCCCTCTCTTCCTATCCCCTTCTCTCTTTTCTCTCTTTGTCTCTAACTCTCTCTCCCTCCCCCTCTCCTTATCATATTCTATCCCTCTCTTCCTATCCCCTTCTCTCTTTGTCTCTAACTCTCTCTCCCTCCCCCTCTCCTTATCATATTATATCCCTCTCTTCCTATCCTCTACTCTCTCTCTCTCTAACTCTCTCTCCCCCTCCCCCTCTCCCTATCATATTCTCTCCCTCTCTCTCTCAATCATATTCTCACCCTCTCTCCCTTCTCTTTCTTTCCCTATCTCTCTCCCTCTCTTCCTATCCCCTTCTTTGATCTTTGTCTCTAACACTCTCTCCCTCCCCCTCTCCTTATCCCATTGTATCCCTATCTTCCTACCCCCTACTCTCTCTCTCTCTCTCTAACTCTCTCCCTCCCCCTCTCGCTATCCTATTCTCTCCCTCTTCCTATCCTATTCTCTCTCTCTCTCTCTCTCTCTCTCTCTCTCTCTCTCTCTCTCCCTACCCCTCTCCTTATACTATTTTATCCCTCTTCCTACCCCCTGCTCCCTCTCCTCTCTCTCTCTCTCTCTCTCTCTCTCTCTCTCTCTCTCTCTCTCTCACACACACACACACACAATCCTATTCTCACCCTCTCTCCCTTATCTTTCTTTCCCTATCTATCTCCCTCTCTTCCTATACATTTCTCTCTCTCTCTCTCTCTCTCTCTCTCTCTCTCTCTCTCTCTTATTCTCTCTCTCCCTCTCCTTCTCTTTATCCTATTCTCCCCATCTTCACCCTTTCTCTATCTCTCCCTCTCCCTCTCCCTCTCCCTCTCTCCCAATCTCCTCTCTCTCTCCCCCTCTCTCTCCCTCCCCCTCTCATCATATTCTCTCCCTCTCTTCTTATCCCCTATTCTCTATCTTACGCCCTCTCCCCCTACTCTCTCTCTAACTGCCTATCTCACCCCCTCTCCTTATCCTATTCTCTCTCTCTCTCTTCCTATTCCCTTTTCTCTGTATCTCTCTCAATCCTATTCTCACCCTCTCTCGCTTCTCTTTCTTTCCCTATCTCTCTCACTCTCTTCCTATCCCCTTCTCTCTTTGTCTCTAACTCTCTCTCCCTCCCCCTCTCCTTATCCTATTCTATCCCTCTCTTCCTACCCCCTACTTTCTATCTCTCTCTAACTCTCTCTCCCTCCCTCTCTCCCTATCCTATTCTCTCCCTCTCTTCTTATCTCTCTCTCTCTGACTCTCTCCCTAACCCTCTCCTTATACTATTCTATCCCTCTTCCTACCCCCTACTCTCTCTCTCTCTCTCTCTCTCTCTCTCTCTCTCTCTCTCTCTCTCTCTCTCTCTCTCTCTCTCTCTCTCTCTCTCTCCTCTTTCTTTCCCTATCTCTCTCCCTATCTTCATATCCCCTTCTCTCTCTATCTCTAACTCTCTCTCCCTCCCCCTCTCCTTATCATATTATATCCCTCTTCCTACCGCCCCCCTCTCTCTCTCTCTCTCTCTCTCTCTCTCTCTCTCTCTCTCTCTCTCTCTCTCTCTCTCTCTCTCTCTCTCTTTTCCTCTCCCTCTCATAATCCTATTTACTCTCTCTCTCTCTCTCTCTCTCTCTCTCTCTCTCTCTCTCTCTCTCTCTCTCTCTACGGGTTATGCAGAACTAAGGCCAAAACTTCTAGTTTTGCATAACCAGTAGGGGTTATGAGAATTTTTTCCTCAAAACCCATACGGTTTTGAGGAACTTGTTTTATTATTATTAAATATAATGTACGGGTTTTGAGGAACTTTTTATTTTTTTATTATTTTTGAATTTCATAGAACATGCATGGGTTAAGAGAAATTTCATTTTTATTTTGCATGTGGCCACTTTTTTGTTCACCATCTTGGTGCACTTACCCACCACCAGGGCCATGAGAGAAAAAGTTGAGGGAACCCCAAGGGCTGCCCACAAAGGAGAAACATGAAAGAGCACAGTGAGGACCCCATCCACAACCCACAACCACAAAGCAAATTAGGAGCACACCAAATAACCCAGTATGAGTAGGAATAGAGAAGCCCAAATAGGGAAAACCATAGCTCCAGACAACATCAACTGTGACACTCTCATAGATTCCCTAAGTAGCCCCGGTCACATCAAACACCCAAGCGCAGTTCTAGCCTCTAGCCCCAAAACTAGCCTCCAGAAACACTGCCATATCAAACACTGCCACCAAAACCAGAAAATCAATGTCAATCCCCCAACCTTCCAGAACCCTCTAACCTCTACACACCTCTTGCAAAATAGAAACCATGACATAAGGTAGAGAGGGGGAATCATGTGCATCATCTTCCTCTGCATTATCTCCTTCCTCTTTGTCTCCAACGCAGCACCCTGCAGAAATCCTCACTCCTACTCCTCCCATTTCAAAATTTTTATGGACATGTATGGACATTTTGTTAACAAATGCAAGAATGTGAATGCTCTAGTGAAATCAAGTGAACTTAAGAAGAAAAATTCTATGGCATGGAGAAAGAAAGAAATAGTTGAGTTTGTTGCACCTGAGTTCGGGGTTGGTGCTTATTCCTCCAGAAATTGATCCAGTAGCTTTGGCTTAGGGGGAGCTTCAAAGAAATATCTATGTCCCCCCCCCCCTTCATGAAATAGATGCATGTGGTAGCTCAAGTTGATGTTGTTGATAGTATTTTATCTAGTGGATTATGTATGTTGAAGTACAAAGTTCAATTGACGTCACTATGATAAGATAATTTTTGGCGACGAAACCCTAGTTACATCAAATAAGTTAAATATTTGATTTTTTGATCATTTTTTGTCTAGTTCATTGAATAATTTGAAGGGTAGAGCAGTTGGAGAGAAGAAGGAGATTCAGAGAAAAGTTTGCATTAAAGGTATTTTTCACATATTTTATCTATGGATTCTAAGAAGTCAATTGCAGGTGAATCTAGCAGTATTAATGTTCAAAGAATTGAAAAAGAGCAATTAGACGAATATAATCATGAGAAAATTGGAAATTTGGGAATTTCTTTGTCAAGTGAAGGATTGCAGGAAATCAGAGATTTAGGGCATAAGGGTTTGGATGTTTGGAGTGAATTTTCATGGTTTGCAAATGAAGACATGATTAAATTTCTTTCTGTATTTTTTATGATCGTATGGTGTTGGATAAGCCTTATCAAATTTCAAAGGAAGCAATAGTTGTTGTTTCTGGTCTGTGTGATAATGGACCCATTCTGGTGAAGAAATCAGTCGAGAACAAAAAAGATGAAACCCTAACTAGCATCACAAGTAATCAATGTGCATTAATAATTGATACTATCATCGACCCTATTGTGAGGTATGTTGCATATGGAATTGCTTACAAAAAAAAAAAAAGAAATAGAGAAGGATCTATTCGGCAATTGCAATGTGTACTACTCATCAATTGGTGAAAGAATTTGATTTGTGTGAGTTGTTGTGAGCACAATTTGCAAAATATATTAACATAACAAAAGATCAGGGATATTCATTTTGGTTTGGTTCTTTGATTGTGTGCTTAAGGTTTTATTTCACAAGATCTTTACCCTTGAAGGAGAATGTATTATGGAAATCAAATGTCTCTGTTGGAAAGAAAATTTATAGATATCTAGCTTGTTTAACTAATATAGGTTAGGAATGTAAGAATCACTTCATAAACCTTCAGAAGAAGTTGTATTATGGGTTGGTTCCTAGCATTATCAGTGCTTCTAAGGAGAGTCCCTCCTCCGACAGTAGAAGTTCAAAAAGAACAATTGTTATGTCTTCTCTAGAACCGATGAAGAAGATGAAAGGTGAAGAAGAAAAATAGATCATTTCCCTAGATGATTTGGAACTGCATACAATGGCTAAGGGAAAATTGGCTTTAGTTGAAGGTAGTAAAGAGGAAGATGACCCCTGCAGTGTTGAGAATATTTTGAGTATGCTTAAATAAGTTGAGAATATTTGTGGTTTGGGTGCTCCAAAATATTATCATAATTTGAGATTGTTGTATTCGTGGTTTTGGTGCTCCAAAATTTGTGCTCTGGATGTTGTGCTCCATTAATATAATCAATTATGTAATGATGAGAAACTCTATGTGCTCCAGTTTCCTTCGGTTTCTTGATTTCTAATGATAATATTTTTATGGTTTGTTGTTCATGTATTTAACCTTGTAATTTTGAATTGGATCATGATCTTTGTGCTCCAATAGCATATCATTGTGGATGTTCAAAGATATTCTCATTTTGGGTCAGGCCAACCTTGAATGATTGGGTTAATATTTTTCTCTGATGATTGTAGCGTGTGATTTGACCATTGAAATATCATTTGGGAAAATGTTATTGAGGTCAAAATTGATGTATATTCCTATTCACACACACACACACATATGATCACATTATGTTTCATGCAAAAGAGATGTATGAGATAGATGAATTGTGATGAAGTAAGTGAAGAGTAAGGTAGTAAGAGATAAAGTGAGGAAGTTGATGCTAGATGAGAAAAGGAAAAGGATAGATCTAGTGCGATAGTATTTTGGAGTAGGTAGATAGCGAAGTGATTTGCAAAGTTTCTTAACTGGATCTACTACAAACAATTGGTGTGTTGTCTAAGCTTGACAAGAACTGATCTCATGCATATGTAGATGCAATTTTCTCAGTTCATTTCTTTATTTTTTGGCAATGAGGCTTTTTGGTTGTGATTCGTTGGAATCTAGGTAATGAGCCCTCTCGCTATGAGCCTCTTTTGCAATCTCATATAACTAGTTATATTATCTTGCGAGTTAACCCTCTCTATGGTTTTTCCCATTTGAGTTTTCCACGTATAAAATCTGGTGTCTCTCTTATGGTTGTGCATGTTGTGCATTTCACTTATATTATATATTTCATTTCATGCTAATGATGTCAAAGATAAAATTGAGTTTTGGATTATCAGTGTTTTATTTAGGGAATACTCATTCACCCCCCCCCCCCTTCTCAGTATTTTGGTCTGTCCTATAAGGAAGTTAAGTAGCGAAACAACTTCCTACACTGACCTTGAGAGGAGGGTAATGCAGAAACTCTTATAGATCGTTACAATAGTTACAAAAACTTAATAGGAATGAACATAATATCATGTATACCACAACACAGTGATTTACATGGGGAAAACCCTTTCGGGACAAAAACCCCACACTCCAAAAGAAGCTCAATATATTATTCAATGATCAATAATAAATTACAATATACTTGCAGAGCAAGCTCTTCACAATAGTACCACTAATCAAAGATTCAGAGGTAACTCAATAACCATAATACTCTTATGCACAACCTCTATCTCACACACCTCATATATAAGAGATACAATACATGAAACGACTAAATGGTATTACAAAACCATGGGCTAAAACCACCCAATAAAGTAGAGACAACCTTATCTCCATTCTAGATGCCCTATGACATGTCAAACAAATATCAACACATGTTCCTCCCTTTTACAATTCATTTATGCATCCAATGCATTTTATATTTCATATTTCAGGAGTCCAAACTTCTGGAGGCCATAGCTTGTGAACCAGGTGTCTGATTGATGAACTGTTTGATTCGTCGGAAAGCTTGTGAAGTTCCCTATCACCTCATAACTTGCTATGCTAGTTACACCCACTTTTTAGGGACTTTTATAGGGTATAAATTCCCCAAAATCAAATTTAAACCTTTCATCACACCCTTCAAAAATAGAAACTTTAATATCTTCAAAACTAGTTATGATATTGTGACGAAAATGTGTCTGCATGCTTATCTAACCAATCCAAAGCTTTGGGGAGAATTTCACACCATTTTGTACTCAAATAAAAACTTACAATAAATAGTAACCTCATGTAAATGCAAGGTTGAGACACCATTTTCCCAACATTCTCCCACTTGTTGAACACCTTGCAAGATAAAAGGGAGTATCTACACAATAAACTAATTGCTAGGGGCCATGAGGCCCATAGAATCCAAAGACCATCTAAACTTCTCTATTCTCACAGCCTTGGTTAAAAAATCTGCAACATTCATCAAAGTCTCTACCTTAACTAGCTTCACACTGCCATCTTCAAACATATCTCTGACAAAATGATACTGAACATCAATGTGTTTGGTCTAGGCATGGAATGTCAAGTTCTTAGCTAGGAAGATCGCACTCTGACTATCACAATAAACTGTCACCGCACCTTGTTTTATTCCAATATCTAAACATAGTCTCTTAAGTCAAATGGTTTCTTTACAAGCATGAGTAGAGCTACCAAATACTCTTCTTTCGTAGTGGAAAAAGCAACCATAGCCTGTCGCTTACTCATCCAACTAATTGCACCACCAAATAAAGTAAACACATAAGCACTGGTGGATCTTATGCTATCAATATCACCTGCCCAATCTGAATCCATATAACCATGAATATCAAAGGAAATCATGTCTCCAACCAAATTACCAAGATAACACAAAGAATACTTTGAGGTACCCTTCAAATAACTAAAGACTCTTTTGACTGCATCCCAATGAACTCTACTAGGATTAGACATATATCTGGAAAGAACTCCCACTACTTGGGCAATATCTAGTCTAGTACAAACCATAGCATACATCAAACTTCCAACTACACTCCAGTAAGGCACTATGCTCATGTCTTCCATCTCTGATGGAGATGTAGAACAATTTGAAACAAATAATTTCGTTCCAACTGTGAAGGGAACATGTAATGGTCTACAATCCTACATGTTAAACCTCTGTAAAACTGAATTCATATACTTACTCTGGCCTAGCCATGTCTTTATATTCACTCTATCTCTTCTAATTTCCATCCCAAGAATGTGTTTCACCGCACCAAGATCTTTCATTTCAAATTTAGCAGCAAATGGTTACTTTAGTTCTAAAACCATACCTTTCCCTTTACCAATGAATAACATATCATCAACATATAATATAATGTGCAGGAAATTATCACCATTAAATTTATAATAAATACAGTGATCTAATTTAGAATGTTCAAATCCCAGACTCAACACATGTGTCTCAAATTTTTGGAACCACATCCTAGAATTTTGTTTGAGGCCATACAAAGATTTCTTTAATTTATAGACCAAATTGCTTTTACCTTTTACCACATAGTGCTTTGGCTATGTCATATAAATATCCTCTTCCAAATCAACATGAAGGAAAGAAGTTTTCACATCCATTTTCTCAACCTCTAAATCGTAAGTAGCAGCAATAGAAAGCAAAATCTAATGGATGCCATTTTTGCAACAAGAGAAAATACAATAATCAACACCCTCAACCTGAGAGTAACCTTTTGCAACCAACATTTCTTTATACTTCTCAATGCCTTCATTTGAACTAATCTTTTTCTTGAACACTCATTTACAACCAATAGGTTTTCGTCCTTCGGGCAATGGTACAAGATCCCATGTATCATTTTTTTCAAAGTTGTCATTTCTTTTTCCATAGCAATCTTCCAGGATTCTGCATCATTTATACCTAATGCCTCTTCTAAGGATTTAGGTTCATCCACATTAGTACTCAAAACAAAAATACATCTCCAATCATCAAGTGAATACCTTTCAGGTGGTTATCTATGTCTTGTAGACCTTCGAACAAGTTGAGTTGGAGGTTCTTCCTCCTCTTCTAAAGATTTAGAGCTAGATGAAATCTCCTCAACTTCTTGCCTATCAAGTGGTCTCGATTCAACTCTTTTAGGCATAGAAGAGAATTGAATCACATCTTCCTATTTAGTCTATTTTGGCTGAAATGTAACAGAAGGAGACTTAATTTCTCTAAAAATAACACTTCTACTATGAATTGTCTTTTGTGCAAAAGGGTACCAAAGCTTGTATCCTTTAACACCATAATTGTAACCAATAAAGATACATTTCACAGCCTTGTTCTCCAACTTTGCTTGCTTCTCCTTTAGCACATGTGCATATGCCTAACAACCAAAAACTCTAAGATGTCTCAATAAAGGCTTTTGACCTAACCATGCTTCCATAGGCATTTTATCAACAAGAGTTGATGTAGAAGACCTGTTAATCAAGTAGCTAGTAGTGGCAATAGCTTCAACCCAAAAATTTTGTTCTAGACTAGAACCACTCAGCATACTCTTAGTCTTCTCCATCAATGTCCTATTCATTCTTTATGCAACTCCATTCTGTTGTGGAGAATACGGAGTTATCTTTTGTCTATTAATGCCACAATCTTTACAAAATCTATAAAAATCATTAGAGAAAAATTCACCGCCATTATCAGTCCTCAAACATTTAATTTTCTTTCCAATCTGCAACTCAACTTTTACTTTTATTCTTTAAAATAATTGAAAACTTCAAATTTAATCTTTAGAAAGTATACCCATGTCCTTCTACTAAAATCATCAATAAATGAAACATAATATGTGGATTTTCCAATGGAGGGAACATCTACAAGGCCAAACACATCAGAATGAATAAGATCTAAAACACCACAAGATTTATGAGAACTCGAGTAAAACTAAACGCGGTTTTGTTTTCCATAAATGCAATGCTCACATAAATCAAAGTCTAGATTACAATCATTCAAACTTTCAACAAGGTTTTTATTTTTCAAGGTCCTTAGACCCTTTTCTCCAATGTGACCAAGTTTCTGGTGTCATAACACAGTCTTCTCTACAAGTAACTTTGATTTAGAAGAAAGAGCTGATAACTCAATGATGAATGGATAGCACCAAACCAATACTGAGAAGGGGGGGTGAATCAATACAGACAAAAACACATTCCTAAAATTGGTTTGTCAGTAGACACTGCGCTTTGATAAACAAACAGTAACACCAATCTTAAACAGAGTACAACCGGCAAAACCCAGAATAACTGAGACAAGCATAAACCGATTGACACTTATCTTTTCATACAATCTAATACTTCATTTCCATTTCACCATAGTGCATGAATGGGTAATCTATCATCAAAAACATATGAACAGCTAGATCAACATGATTTACCGTCAGACATAAGACACTGAACCATCACATGAAAACATCACACATGACACACAGATTTTTCACGTGGAAACCAAACTAGGAAAAACCACGGTGGGGATGAATACCCACAAGCTATTTTTGAACTCTTTAGAAGTCCGCTCTGTTAGGAGCCTTGTCCGGTTAAAGACTGATACAATAGGTTATGTTAGGAACCGATCCTATTAGGGATCACCTAGTTAAGGGATAGCTAGAATACCCGGTTAAGGGTTAAACCGTGTTAAAGGTTACCTTGTTAGAGGATTTCAAGAACTCAATGGTTTTGAGTCACCCTGTTAAAGGATTTACAATAAGCCGGTTAAAGCTACCCTGTTAAGGAATTTACCAATTGTTGAAGTGGTTAGAGATCAACAGGTATTACAATGATCTAGTAACAGCACTCAATGCCAATGCAGATCTGCTTTAGCTCCTCTTCACCTTCTGCACTTACACTCTACAGGTACCACTTCTCTCCTCTGGTCTAGCAAGAATCACGTATCTCTTCACTTGGATACACACACACAACTTTTGCCAACAACTTCAGAAAGAAACACAACATCGACCTTATAGGAAACAGACAGGTTGGTAGCATAAACCCTAAACCCTAAACCTGTTAGGTTAAGCAATTCAAATAGTTCAATCCTGACCATTGAGCACATTGCATTAAATGCAACAATCTTGAACCGATCTCAAGACATTCTCCATCATTCGTTTTCCACCGCTTTCATGGCGGTTGATAACCCATCACGCGTTTTCACCATTTACAGACTTCGCACATTCCCGAGGTAGATAGGAACAATCTCCTTCATGCAAGATTTTTCATGCGCACAAGGCTGACGTGGCAACATGATCTGTTCTTCGTTACAATGCTAACTCATCACATAAAGTCACCGGTTGAGTCACATAGGCTTGAAGAACTTCAACTGGAAACCCTGAAGTTGAGACTACCAACCGGTAGTCATACAAAGCTTCCATGTACCAGTTCGCATATCAACATGTCGGTTCACCTTGAAAAAACATACCACTTCACTTTGGCACATATACCAGTTCACAATGATATCGGTTCTCAAATATACCGGTTCTTGGTAACATATCAGTTCTCTCTTCTTCAGCATATTGACATCAATGACAACATATAATGTCATCATGTCCTCATACCGGTTCACATAATGCCAACAATCTCCCCCTTTGGCATTGATGGCAATATCAAAGATATCTCTCCGCTTCACATCTTCTCCCCCAATTTCTGCAGATATCTTCTCCACTTCACTTCTTCTCCCCCTTTGACAACAATGCCAAAGTGGAGGCACAAGCTTCCCTATTCCATTATGTTGCTCCCCTTGAGGAGTAGCATCCTTCAACACATCAATCCTAAAAAATATTTGACTATGCAATACCTGACTGATGTGGAGCATATACCTTTAGTTCACCTCCTGAAGGGGTAGTACCCCTAATTCACCTCTTAAGTACATAAATATAGCCTTTGGGAGAGGCTTGGTGAATATGTCTGCTAACTGCTCCTTATCGGAAACATGTTCTAGTGCAATCTCTTTGTTCTGAACCTTTTCCCTCAAGAAATGATACTTAAGCTCAAAGTGCTTGGTTTTAGAATGTAAAACTGGATTCTTGGAGATGTTAATTGCACTAGTATTGTCACAAAATATACTTACTAGTTCAAAAACAGGAACTTTGAAGCCATTTAGTACATACTTCATCCAAATTGTTTGAGTGCAGTTCATGAAAGCTGCAACATACTCTGCTTTCGTTGTAGACTGAGAGATACAACTCTGCTTCTTACTCATCCATGAGACCATTCTACCACCGAGAAAGAATGCACCACCAGTTGTGCTCTTCCAATCGTCCACATTACCTACCCAATCAGCATCTGTGAATACTTTCAAGTTAAAATCCTTGCTATATGGATACCACAACCCATAATCAATAGTTCCCTTCAGTTACCTAAGAATCTGCTTGACTGCAACCAAGTGGGATTCTCTTGAACTTTTCTGGAACCTTGCAATAATGCCAACTACATGTGCAATATCCGCTCTGCTGTGCACTACATAATGCAACTTACCAATCATTGATCGGTATTCCTTCTCATTAACCAATGCTGAGTCATCCTCTTTGGATAGTTTACAACCGATCACCATCGGTGTACCAACCAGTTTTCTATCTTCGATGCCAAAGGTCTTCAACACCTCTTTGACATACTTGGACTGAGTGATAAAGATTCCATCTTTCACCTGCTAAATCTGCAGTCCAATGAAGAACTTAATCTCCGCTATGAGTGACATCTCAAACTCTTTCTTCATCTCATCTGCAAACTCATTACTCATCTTGTCATCTCCACCAAAGATAATGTCATCAACAAATACCTCACAGATCAGGATCTGATCTACTTCAAATTTCAAGTAGATATTGCTATCTTCGCTTGTTCTCTCAAATCCAATTTTCACAAGATGGGAGTGCAGGCATTCATACCATGCTCTAGGTGCCTACTTTAGACCATATAAGGCTTTATGTAGCCTACATACTATGTCACTTTCTTCAAATAGGGCAAACCCATTTGGTTGCTCTATATACACCTCCTCTTCAAGTACACCATTTAGGAATGCAGATTTTACATCCATTTGATATACTTTGAATCCTTTAAAAGCTGCATATGCAAGAAGCATACGAACTCCTTCCAATCTAGCTACAGGAGCAAAGGTTTCTCCATAGTCTTCTCCTTCTTCTTGGGAATATCCTTTACACACCAGTTTGGCTTTGTTTCTAATCAATGTGCCATCCTCATTCAGCTTATTTCTGAAAACCCATTTGGTACCGATGACATTTTTATGCTCCGATCTGGGTACCAAAGACCATGTACCATTTTTCTCTATCTGGTCAAGTTCCTCTTCCATTGCCTTGATCCATTCTTTATCTTTATGTGCCTCTTTGAATGATTTAGGCTCAAATTTAGAGATCATAAATGAGTTTTCTCTAACCTTTCTTCTTGTAAGGATTCCTGCATCCTTACCTCCTATGATTTGCTTAGGATCATGATTCAGCTTAACATACCAAGGAATGGTCTTAACAAATTCCTCTTGCTTTTCTTCTTCATCCTCTTCTCCATCAGTATCAACATCTACATCTACCGGTGTAGGAACGTTGTTACTAGTACTTGGTTGACTAGCAACCAGTTCCCAGAAGGTTACAACCGGTTCATTTACCGCTTGCTCACTGTTGGTTTCCTCAATTTTCTCAGAGGTTTCATCAACTCTCACATTGATGCTTTCCATAATTATCTAAGCCCTATTATTGAAACACTTGAGAGCTTTTCTCTTGGTGGAATACCCTAGGAATATTCCTTCATCACATTTCGCATCAAATTTGCTCTGGTGTTCGCTCCTCTTGATGTAACATTTGCTACCAAACACTCTAAAGTAGCTAACCACAGGTGTCTTACCGGTCCAATACTCATAAGGAGTTTTATCCTTACCTTTCTTGATGAGTACCCGGTTCATTGTGTAGATTGCAGTGCTCACCACTTCTCTCCAAAAGGTGTGAGCGACCTTTCCTTGAATCAGCATTGTTCTTGTTGCTTCAACCACATTCCAGTTATTCCTCTCTGCTAAGCCATTCTACTATAGAGTCCAGGGGGCAGACAGTTGCCTCTTGATGCCATGTTCTTCATAGTACTTGTTGAATTCACCTGAAGTGAATTCCCCTCCTTGATCAGTTCTAAGGCACTTGATCCTTTTACCGCTTTCCTTCTCCACTAATGCTCTGAAAGCTTTGAACTTTCCAAAAGCTTCAGACTTATCTTTCAAGAATGTGACCCACATCATTCTTGAGCAGTCATCAGTGAGAATCATGAAGTACCTATCACCCTGCACACTCCTAGTTTTCATAGGACCACACAAATCAGTATGCACAAGATCAAGTAAATTGTCAGCAATGAAAGGTTTACCTTTAAAGGTTGAGGAAGACATTTTCCCTAGTTGACATTCTCTGTACAAGGTATTTTCCAGTTTGCTCAACACCAGCAACCCTCTAACTGCCTTGATCTTACTGGCCTTCACAATGTTATCAAAGTTTACATGGCAGAGTCTCCTATGCCATATCCAGCTATCATCAAACTTGGCCATAAGACATGTACTGATATTTGCATTCAGTTGAAATAGGTTACCTTTGGTCTGCATGCTAGTGGCCACCAATTCACCATTCTTTCCTTTGATTCTACACACTCCATTCTTGAATTTCAGAGTGAGACCATTGTCATTTAGCTAGGCAACACTCAAAAGGTTGTGTCTGAGACCATCAACCCAATACACATTGTCAGCACTGCTCTTTCCATTCAAAGAGATGTACCCTCTGCCTTTGACCATACATGGTGCATCATAACCAAAGTGAACCACACCACCATCATATTCTTCCAAGGATAGAAACTTGCTCTGGTCACCAGTCATATGGTGAGAACAGCCACTGTCAATAATCCACTCATTAAAATTATCAAAGCGGGAGACAAGAGCCTTCTTGTCTGAAACATCTTCCTTGACAACAACAAACACAATATCTTCATTTTCTTCATCTTCTGATTCCTCATCTGTGACACCTTCATCAACTGCCACAAAATAGTTTCTTCGGTTTCCTCCTTTGAATTTATTGAACCTTTCCGATTTGTCCTTATTGTCACCATTAGGATAGTTTACAGCAATATGTCCTATCTGGTTGCAAGAAAAGCATTTCAAAGGGAGCTTACCTCTGTATTTACCGGTTCCTTTAGGAAGTTTCTTGGCAAGAAGAGCTTCAAATTCCATCAGAAACTCCTCATCATCCATTACTCTGCTCTGTCTTGGTTCACCACTGGTGCTTGCTTCTTTTCCTTTTCTGGATGGTACAGTAGAAGCTTTAAAATTTGATTCAGTCTTTTGAACACTGCCATCAAAACTATTTAGCTCATAGGCTGTCAACTTTGCAATGATGGAGTCTAGGGATACCTTAGTCTTGTCTATTGATCTCATCTCTTGAATAGTAGCAACCCTTATTGCATAGACCGGTAATAAGGATCTTAGAACTTTGCTTACCACAATGGAATCTTTCATTTTACCACCTGCACTCTTGATATCTCCGACAACAATTTTGATTCTTATTCCATACTGTTGAATGGTCTCACCTTCAACCATCCGCATGTCTTCAAACTTCCCTCTAAGGCTTTCTTCCTTAGCTTATTTTACATGCTCATCACCACCATAGATATTTTCAAGAGTATCCCATACTTCTTTGGGATTTACTTTATCTTGGACATCAATAAACTCAATGTTAGATAAACTACTAATTAGGGCTTCCATGACTTGCCCATTCTCCTGCATCTCTCTCTTTTGGTCATCGGTGAGAGTACCAGTAGGGGCAACATAAGCATTCTCAACATAGCTCCAGTGTTGAGCACCCATGCTTCTGATGTATATCTTCATTCTGTCTTTCCATATACTGAAATTATCTCTGTTGAACTTTGGACCTTCCCTCTTCATCATTGGACTAGGATATTTTCCTCAAGCGGTTAAGCTTATAACACAGAAGGACCTGGAGGACACTCTAATACCAATTGATAACTCAATGATGAATGGATAGTACCAAACCGGTACTGAGAGGTGGGGGTGAATCAGTACAGACAAAAACACATTCCTAAAACCAGTTTGTCAGCAGACACTACGCTTTGACAAACAAACAGTAACACCGGTCTTAAATAGAGTACAGCCGACAAAACCTAGAATAACTGAGACAAGCATAAACTGGTTGACACTTATCTTTTCATACAATCTAATACTTCATTTCCATTTCACCCTAGTGCATGAACAGGTAATCTATCATCAAAAACATATGAACAGCTAGATCAACATGATTTACCATCAGACATAAGACACTGAACCATCACATGAAAACATCACACATGACACACAGATTTTTCATGTGGAAACCCAACTGGGAAAAACCACGGTGGGGATGAATACCCACAAGTTGTTTTTGAACTCTTTAGAAGTCTGCTCTGTTAGGAGCCTTGTCCAGTTAAAGACTGATACAATAGGTTCATTTAGGAACCGATCCTATTAGGGATCACCTAGTTAAGGGATGGCTAGAATACCCGATTAAGGGTTAAACCCTGTTAAAGGTTACCTTGTTAGAGGATTTCAAGAACTCAATGGTTTTGAGTCACCCTGTTAAAGGATTTACAATAATTCGGTTAAAGCTACCCTGTTAAGGGATTTCCCAACTATTGAAGTGGTTAGAGATCAACAGGTATTACAATGATCTGGTAACAACACTCAATGCCAATATAGATCTGCTTTAGCTCCTCTTCACCTTCTGCACTTACACTCTGTAGGTACCACTTCTCTCCTCTAGTTTGGCAAGAATCACGTATCTTTTCACTTGGATACACACACACAACTTTTGCCAAAAACTTCAGAAAGAAACACAACATCGACCTTATAGGAAACAGATAGGTTGGTAGCATAAACCCAAAACCCTAAACCTATTAGGTTAAGCAATTCAAACAGTTCAATCCTGACCATTGAGCACATTGCATTAAATGTAACAGTCTTGAACTGATCTCAAGACGTTCTCCATCGTTCATTTTCCATCACTTTCATGGCGGATGATAACCCATCACGCGTTTTCACCATTTACAGACTTCGCACATTCCCAAGGTAGATAGGAACAATCTCCTTCATGCAAGATCCTTCACGCGCACAAGGCTGACGTGGCAACATGATCTGTTCTTCGTTACAATGCTAACTCATCACATAAAGTCACCGATTGAGTCACACAGGCTTGAAGCACTTCAACCAGAAACCCTGAAGTTGAGACTACCAACCGATAGTCATACAAAGCTTTCATGTATTGGTTCGCATATCAACATGCCGATTCACCTTGAACAAACATATCGCTTCACTTTGGCACATATACTGGTTCACAATGATACCGATTCTCACATATACTAGTTCCTGGTAACATATCGGTTCTCTCTTCTTCAGCATATTGACATCAATGACAACATACAATGTCATCATGTCCTCATAGCAGTTCATGTCCTCATACCAATTCACATAATGCCAACAAGAGCACCCTTAGTTACCCAAAATCCATGTCTATCTGCTAAAGGTGAAACCCTCAAATCTTCCAATGAAGTATCCACGGATTTATTTTTAACAAAAGTGCTATTACACTCAACAGTGTAGGCCTCTAGCTTACACAAAGTGTTGAATTTGACACCTCTAGCAATCACCATAGCACCCTTAATCATCTTACATATTACATCAGAAAAGACGACCTACACACCCGCATCTATTGGTTTCCTCATAGATAATAACTTTTGTTTTAATCCAGGGATATGCAGCACACCGCTAATCTTTTTTATTCTACCATCAAGGAACCTAATCCTAACTTTACCATGACCAACAATATCTAAATGTGAATCATCACCCAAGTACACCTTACCTCCATTAAATTCTTCATATTCAGAAAACCAATCTCTATTGGAAGTCATATGAAAAGATGCACCTGAGTCAATTAACCATGCATCATTACCTGCATGAGTAGCCAAAGCTACAATGAATGCGTCACCATCATCCTTCTCGGACTCATAATCAAAATCAGAATCAAACTTCTTTTCTTCTTTGCAATCCTTATGGATGTTACCTAAATTACTGCAATTCCAGCAAGTGACTTTGGACTTTCATGGAAATTTCAATCTCCCTTTGGATTTGGACTTATTGTGCTTCTCATTCTTCTTTCCTTTTTCCTTAGGTCTTCTACAAACAGTTTGGGCTTCCTTAAAACTAATGGACCCCTTCCTCAACATCGCTTCACCAACTAGGGTACCCACCACATCTTCAAACTTCAAAACAACAAAATTTCTACTGATAGCCATAACAAGAGAATCTCATGAATCAGACAAAGAACAAAGAAATATATGGCATCTCTCCTCTCCATCCATCTTAACACCAATAGATACCAATTGAACCACCAACATATTAAATGCTTCTAAGTGGTTTGTAATTTGTCCACCATCTTCCATTCTCAAGGAATACAATTTATTCCTCAACAAAATCCAATTCAATAAAGATTTGGCTTGATACATCTCACCAAGCTTAGTACATAACTTCTTTGCAGAGTTCTCTTCATGGACATTGATCAGAAAAAGTTTGCCAAGAACAATCTTATTAGACCCTTGGATTTATGGTCCATAACATCATATTGAGCATCCACAGTAGGATATAAGGGTCTTGAGACATTCGCATCAACAACATCCCATAAATCTCGATCTATTAGCAGATCCTCCATCTCCAGCTATCACATCTCAAATTTACTTCCAGAAAATTTCTCCACCTCTATTCTCCCTAATGAACTTGCAATTTGAAAATTCCTACAACAAGATAAAAAAGTATCTTCTGCACAAGCTCCCACTCAAATTTGGATTAGTTCAAAAAATCCAACAACCCACAACTTAAACCAAAGGTGATCAAGCTATGATACCACTTGTGAGGAAGTTAAGTAGCAGAACAACTTCCTACATTAACCTTGAGAGGAGGGTAGTACAAAAAAAATTACAAATCATTACAACAGTTGTGAAAACTTAACAAAAATGAACATAATATCATGCATACCACAACACCGTGATTTTCATTGGGAAAACCCTTTCAGGAGAAAAACCCCACACTCCAAAAGCAGCTCAATATATTATTTAGCAATCAATAATAAATTACAATATACTTGGAGAGAAATCTCTTCACAAGAGTACCACTAATCAAAGATTCAAAGGTAACTCAATAACCATAAGACTCTTACACACAACCTTTATCTCACGCACCTCATATATAGGAGATACAATACAAGAAATTGTCAAATGGTATTACAAAACCAAACCATGGGCTAAATCCACCCAATAAAGTAGAGCCAACCTTATCTCAATTCTAGATGCCCTATGATGTGTCAAAACACACATCAGCATGTGTTCCTCCCTTTTACAACTTATTTATGTGTTTGATGCATTTTATATTTCATATTTCAAGAGTCCAAACTTCTAGAGGCTATAACTTGTGAACCAGGTGTCTAATTGATGAAACGTTTGATGCATTGGAAATCTTGTCAAGTTCTCTATCACCTCGTAACCCACTACGCCAATTACGCCCACTTTTTAGAGAATTTTTTGGGGTCTAAATTCCTCAAAATTAAATTTAAACCTTTTATTGCACCCTTAAAAAATGGAAACTTTAATATCTTCAAAACTAGTTATGAACTTGCGACGAAAAATTGTCAGCATGCTTATCTAGCCAATCCGAAGATTTGGAGAGAATTTCGCACCATTTCGTGCTCAAACAAAAAATTACTATTAATAGTATCCTCATGTAAATGCAAGGTTGAGACACCACTCTCCCAATATGTTCAACAAAACATCAGTTTAAGAATTAACCTTGAATGAAATAATGCAAATAATGAAATAAATAATGGAAAGATATGCAATTGTTCATGATGATTCTTTTCTTCTTGAATGTAATCACATATGTTATATGAAATGACATGAACATGACAAAAACATAATCACACATGCATTCTTGCATATGAATGATGTAATTTTACTCCATAATGGTTGAATGAAGAATATGCAGCCTTGAAGATCTCTAAAAATGCTTGATGTTGAATGCTTCACGGATGCAAGAATTCTTGAGGAATTGATTGTTTCGAGAATTAGAATGAATAGATGAAATTATGTCGATCAATTATCTTTTTATAGGGTTATCTAGGACACTTACTAGTTAGGTCGACCTCCAACAGTCATGTGGAGCCATAGAATTGAATTCCCACTGGAGAGATAGGACCCCTACCCCATTTCAAAATAGGGCCCAACTAAGAGGGACTAGGGCATGAGCACCTTGGTCCTTGTCATAAAAGGATCACAATGAAGCCCTAGGAAGGAAACCCCTCTAGGAAGTCTATCAATGGGTGTACATGGCATCAAAACTGGAGATTGGGCACAAAACGGACCTAGGTAGGTGATGAGGAAGGGATATGCTAAAGTAGAGGCACAAACATGAGGTGTAAATTGGCCTAGTGACAATTTACGACACTACATATGTGTGTGTGTATTTGTATGTGTGTGTGTGTGTGTGCATATATGTATATGTATATGTATATGTATATGTATATGTATATACATACATATATACATATATACATATATGTATATATATGTATGTATACATATATACATATACATAAATATGTATTTATATATATGTCCATACATATATACATGCATACATATATATATGTGTATGTATGTATATATGTGTGTATATATACGTATGTATGCATATGTATGTTTGTATATGTATATGCATGTATATGCATATGCAAATGCATATGTATATGTATATGTATATGTATATGTATATGCATGCATACATATACATACATATATATGTATGTATATATACATGTGTACATACATACATATATATATATATACATATATACATATGTATGTATATACATATATACATATGTATGTATATGTGTGTTGTGTGTACATGCAATGTATATATATATATATATTTGTTAGTGTAGGTTTTTATTTTCTTTATGTTATTAGGGAATAATTATTTTTCCTACACACATTATTAAGCTTGCTTAGGTTACATTAAAATCTTTAGTATGAAGACACATGTCATAATCCTCCAATCACATGTGTCACTCATACCCACCTTTTGGTAGTTGAATGTCACATCCTCTTTTCAATTTATTTGCCAACTCCAATAACCATTTGTTTGTCCTTGCCTAATTTGGCATAACTATGTATTTGGAATTTACCAAGTAGGTAAAACTATCTCCTATTTTGGGTTGTTGGGAGTTATTATTCCTCTTGGATTTATTTGCCCTTATTTTTCTATATAAAGAACCCTCACTCTCCCTATGCTGAGGTCACTAGCTCCTTTGATTATGAATGCTAGTTCAGTGTTAAATGAGTGTTGAGTTTTGTTCATCTCTGGATTCTTGTCTTGATTTCCTTTAGTCATATTGATCTTGGGTGGCTTCACAACTAAATCTAACATGGTATTAGAGCTAGTTGTGAGTTATAGGTTAGCATTCTTTTAATAATCTAGAGTCTTTTTCATTGTTGAAAGAAAAGTATGATCTATAGCATTCGATGATGGCATTGAGAATTAGAAACACTTGAAAGAAATTCAATTTTTGTGGGGAGTTTCCTATCTCTTTCTTTTTGGTGAAGGTATATTCGGAGCTTCTTAAAAGAAATTTGAGCTCACGATTGAGTTTCAGAGTGGTCGAGAAATTTAGAAGCACCTTTTGTTTCATCCAGATTGGGCATTGGAAGTGATATTGATGAAGGTGTTAACCAAAGCTTTCATTGCTAGATTCGGGGGGGGAGTTGATTTTTTGGATCATTTTCAGACTAAACGAACTACGACATTATGTCTAGAAGGCCCAAAAATGCTAAACTTGTTCTCAATTCGTCAATTTTTTGACAATGTCAAATTTGAGGTAAACAAAAAAAAGCAAGCAAACATATAGCCCACCTACACAAGGTACTATTTTTTTTAAATTAAAAAATTAAAATTTGAAATTAAAAAGATATTGTTTTTCACAAACAAATATAAATCATTGATTTTTTATTTTATAAAAAATTATTTTATATAGGATAAATTTTATAAGAAAAAAAAATTAATTAAAAGAATCTAAGCAGGGTACCTACACAATATACAAGGTACCTGCGTAGGGTACCTCTACCCTACATGGTACAACCGTTATAGGCATACCAAGGGTGGTACGTAGAGCTTGGTCCCCATGCCCACTACACCTTGGCCCCTGTGCCCAATTTAGCTGCTTGCATGGCATTTTTAAAGCCTACGAGGTGGGGTTTAAACCCCCACCACCCCTTTGTAGCTTGGGGAGTTTTATTTTATTTAAAATTTTCAAAATTAAAACAAACAATTTTTTTTAAAAACTTCTTGTGCTTGATCAATCAATACACCTTGTATATGTCTCTTTCCATTAAGTCTTGGCCCTTTGCATTGAAGACACAACACTAGGAGTCGAACTCATGCACACCATCTCCCTTGGGCTACACACTTGTTTGAAAGGCCTATGGTAATTATTTCTACCACCCCTTTCTTGGAGTTTGGGGCAAGGCTTCAACCTCCTAGTAAAATTCAATTTTTTTATTAAAAAAATCTAAAGTCTACACTAGGGGAAAGGACCCAGTAGTTGAGCATGTACCAATTGTTGTGAGAGTTGTTGATACCTTTTGTTCCAAAAATTGAACAAATAAAACCTATTTCTTGAAACAAAAAATATCAATTTGTGTTAGGAAATGTACCAACGGTTGTTAAGAAATGTACCAATAGTTGTTAAGAAATGTACTAATATTGTAAAAAGTAACCAATCAGGTGATGCCATGTCAACTGCACAACTATTGGGGTCTCTTTTGCACGGCTATTGGTCTCACTTTTTGGGGGGGCTGTTTTGGACACCTTGGCAAAAAGCATGTTGATGTGGCATCATATTTGATGATGTGGCCCTGAAACCTTAGTTATAACCAGGGGACTTGCCAAGTAAGCTGCTGTAAAAAAATCGAAGTGATTTGAAATTTCCAAGTAGGATTTTGAGAAGCGTGAAGTTAGGGTGCACAACTATTGGGTCCTTTCCCCTATACCTCGACCCTTGCAATCTACAACTTTTGTATTTGCGCTTCTCCCCATGGTCTTGTAACATAATATTTTAGCAGTTTTGCTATTTTTTAATTGCCCATTTAGCAGTTCTCCAAATTTAGCATTATTTTTTGTGATTTTATCAATTCTATCTACAATCCAAATTTGTCTGGTGGATTTTTAAAAATTTGGAGAGCTACAAACTGATTGGCATACAAAATTTAGTAGTGTTCTAAAGTTGGAAAGATTTTGCCAAATTTGGAAAAGGTTATTTTTTAAAATTTCTTCATCCCCTCTCCATTGGAGTTTTTTGTTTTGTGCCCAAACTTTAGAAATCTCATTCCTAGTCATACGAAGATGTTTTTTAGCGATTTTTTTAATTTGGGGTAGAATTTAATGCTCTACATAGTGAAGTGGCCAATTTTTGCTTAAGTAATCTTGATTTTCTATAAAATTAGCTTTTTATCATATGTAAAGGGCAATCCTCATTTTTGACAACTTCAAACAAATGTAACTTTCATATATGACCTTGGATCGAGGTTTTTTTTTTTTAAGTTTATATTTTTCCGAGGACTACACATTGGTGTTGGTTTGAGGTTCTCATTCTAATATTGTGTTGCACTTTCAATATTTGAGTTCATATTTGGACATTATAAAACTTTGGAATACAACTCCAGCATTGTAAATGCACTGGTTTAAAAAGTACCATAATAATTTTTTGTTGGGGGGGATTCTTGATTAAGTGACAAAGCGGGGGGGGGTCTCTCTTGGTGTGTGTTTTCTGATCTGCTTGCTTCTGCTCCTCTTTTCCTACTCATGGATCATTCTAAGGTTATATTACTAACACCTTATAATGATTCAATTTGGCATCAACATTCATGGAATTCCTTAATGCAACTTGGATATAGGGTATGTACAGGATCATGGTAAGCCAAACAAGCCCTTAAGTGGCAATGAAAATTAGAAAATAGAGTTAGGTAGTTTGACGTAAAAATTTGAATAACTAACCAACATTATTTCAAAAATATGTAAGAATAGAATCTGTAGAAAACTGAATGTAGTTGCTAAGCTACTAGTTATTTTCTAAAAAAAAAAAAAATCTATTTGATGAAAAATTGAAATTTCAATGCAATAGTACTAAAATTTCAGGAAAAAGATAAGAAGCAAGTGTCTGTCTGACCACCCTAACCACAATCAAATCATAATATTTTTTTATAAAATTTTAGATATAAGTAGAAGATCCAGATGTGACACACATTTTTATATTTTTTTTTAATAAATAATTAATTATGATTTTCTTACTACAAAGTTTTAAAAATATAAAACTCATATGTCTGACCACCATAACTTGGTCAAAACTTTATGAAATTCATTTTTTTAATCCTATAGTATACGAAGAATGGAATGTGACACATGTTTTGGATTCAAAACAATGTGATACCATTTGGTCTGTGCAAGATCGTTGTGGGCCAAACAGGCCCTTAAGTGGCAATGAAAATAAAAAAAAACAAAGTTTGGCAACTTGACATAAAAATTTGAATAAGTTACCAAAATTATTTCAAAAATACTTAAGAATAGAATTTGTAGCAAATTGAATGTGGTTTCTAAGCTACTAGTTATTTTCTAAAAACAAATAAATCTATTTTACAAAAATTTAAAAAACAATGCAATAGTACTAAAATTTCAGGAAAAAGATAAGAAGCAGATGCCTTTTTGACCACCCTAACCA